>NW_028274811.1:76216712-76519742 GCF_037043125.1 Eumetopias jubatus | reverse complement strand
GATTTCATGTTTCCTACTGAAAAATATGTCCATAATTTTAATTGAAAAAAATATTTTGCCTAAATAATTCTCATAAAACTCTCATCAGAAATACATTACGCTTCTTTCCGTAATTTTCATACTCTGGAACAACATTGCATACCCCTAAGTGTGATAGCTTGTATTTACAGTAGTGGTTCTTAACATCATCAGATCCAGTGACCCCTTTTAACAACAGCTGTTTTTAGCACCCCCTTTTCCTTGAATACATGAATTTGAAAATAATTTGAATGCCCTAGTAGCAATTTAGGTAAAAAACAAAACAAAGTCTATTTAAAAAATAGGTATTTTAATATATAGGACTACACTGGGATATAAAGAACAAATTTAGAGTTGCGAAAATTAGAGCGGGACTCATTCTCTATAGAAAGTACAAAGGAAGGGAAGATCAGGTGTATTGGTGCATAAGACAATAGAAATTAGCATTAAAATTAGATAATAACACTTACTTACACATTATAAAGAGAAGCAGACTTGAAGTAGGGATAATAACATGCCAAGATAAATTATAGACTGTCAGGAGAGGGTGAAGAAATAAGATAATCTCACAGTTGAGCTGGGCCTAATGTATATGTGAATAGTCAAAATAGCCCTGTTTTATGAATGAGATAGGGAGTAGTGGTTAATTGCACTAAACCCCCCTATATTGAAATCCTCAGTACATGGCTGGGCTCATACTCCATTTATACTACTTAAATACTACTTAATAGGTGATAGAAAGTAGAGGATACATTAGAAGAACCAGTTAGATAAAATACTATATAAAGTTGCATGGTAGACCTCTAGGAAGAATATTTGAGTAAGATCGTAAAATAATGGTAACAGATTTCTTACTATTTTGTTACAAAACTTAAAAAATAAATGCGACATAAATATGACTGTATTTTAAAATATAATTTAATTATTTAATATATTTAAAATATATAAATATGAATACATATTTTTATTAATGATTATTGAGGTATATTCTTTATTATTTCATGATTGGTGTATTAATATTCCTATGCCTCAGGTACTTGGCTGTTTTTTGTTTGTTTTTTAAGTTTTTATTTAAATTCTAGTTAACATACAGTGTAATATTAGTTTCAGGTGTACATTATAGTGCTTCAACTCTTCCATACAACACTTGGTACTCATCACAACAAGTGTCTTCCTTAATCCCTATCACCTATTTAAACCCCCCCCTCCCTCCGCCCACAGGGTAACCATCAATTTGTTCTCTGTTGTTAGGAGTCTGTTTCTTGGTTTGCTTCTCTTTTTCCCCTATGATCAGTTGTTTAGTTTTTTCAAATTCCACATGTGTGAAATCATGCACGTACCTGTGGTTTTACTAGTATTTGGTTCTAAATCTGACACAAGGTATTTCATATCTTTTATTAAATATTTATGTGCAGCAACTACAAAATGAGTATAGATGAGTAATACAGATGAGTTTTATTGGTGACACCAATACTGTACACATTTGGAAATAACTTTGACAGAGATCTAAATAAAAGGGTATCTGCAATAGTTACAATGCTGAAAAAACTAGTGTATGTTTTATAACTTCATTAAAACTCTTCTTGTTTACCTTAAAATGGAGTTCAAATTTAGACTGAATGATTTAAAAAAGTTTTTAAAAATCATTTGTAAGACTTGAAAAACTCAGGATACTTTTTCTTTGTGCCTGAATGTCCAGTTTAATGCAGAATGTCTGGTATCCCAGGTCCCTTTGCTCTTAAGTACTGGTAAGCCCACCTAATGATTTCAAAAACTATAAAAATGTTCCCATAAATTTTCAAAATATCCCTATATGGTGGTACTGTTTGATATAGAACTCCTGACCTTTGGGTATTTCAGATGAGCAAAATGAATCCTTTTTACTACATTTTATGTTTCATTATGCATATCTGTACAGGTGAATATTTATCGTCTAGTTACAAAGGGATCAGTTGAAGAGGATATACTTGAAAGGGCCAAAAAGAAGATGGTTTTGGATCACCTTGTGATTCAGAGAATGGACACAACTGGGAAGACAGTACTACATACAGGTTCTGCCCCCTCAAGGTAGTTATTATTTTTTTTTTTTTTTTAAGATTTTTTCATTTGAGTGAGAGAACATGAGCCGGGGGCAGGGAGAGAAGAACAGAGGGAGAGAGAGAAGCTGACTTCTCTCTGAGCAGAGCCAGATGACACGGGGTTCTGTCCCAGAACCCTGAGATCATGACCTTAGCCAAAGGCAGATGCTTAACCAACTGAGCCATCCAGGCACCCTGGTAGTTACTTTAATATTTAAAAAAAAAAAGTCATTTAGAATCCTTCACTCATTTTCCTGAAATCTTGCATGCTATAAGCAGATCTTTGAGGTACCATATTTAGTTTTGTAATTATTTAAAGCACTGGAGTAATTTTTAGTCAAAAGCATACATTCAGCACTGATTTTACCACTCAAGTTTTATAAATCTTGGGAGAAATTCCTTTAACTTCCAGGTTTCAAGTTCTTAACTTTTAAAATAAGTGCACTTATAATACGTAACATGTCTGTCATATAAATTATATAAAGTTGACTATGTCAATAATGAATAAAAGTGCAATGTAAATATTGTTAACTGTTAGTATTAAGCATTTTTATTTGTTTTATTTATTTGTTTTTCTTGATTTAGTTCTACTCCTTTCAATAAAGAAGAATTATCAGCCATTTTAAAGTTTGGCGCTGAGGAACTTTTTAAGGAACCTGAAGGAGAAGAACAAGAGCCCCAGGTAAAAAAAAAAAAAAAAACTTGCCTCAAAATGTGCCATTTCCTTAAACTTATAAGTATAAGGTGTATCTACTTCAAAATATGTTAAAATATACTTAAAGATTTCTTTCTAATTATAGGAAATGGATATAGATGAAATCTTGAAGAGGGCTGAAACTCATGAAAACGAACCAGGCCCTTTAACTGTAGGAGATGAATTGCTTTCCCAGTTCAAGGTAGATTTTTCTTTTTAATTTTTCTTTCAAATTATCTAAATTGAGAGGGAGTGATTATTTTTTGTCATTTTGCATTTTATTAATCTCTTTAAGCACAATCAACATAATTTCTCAGTATTTTTGGCTTAAAATTTGCTATGGTGTATGAAAATTTTTCTCCCTTATTCTGACAAACCAGTAGCAACTTCTTTTGAAAAGGACCAAATCATTTATGAATAGGTACATACAGTGGAATGAGGAGGGCTGTTATTCTAAATAGCATCTAAAAAAGTGCTTGGCAAATAGCACATCCTCAAATATTTGGGTAAATAGTGAACATGATCTCTAATGGAGATTTCTGTGACAAAAGGCTTTTAGCCTTCTATTTGTTGGAGCAGTTTTTGACATTAAGTTAAGCATTATCACACCTGAGAAAACTCAAGTTAATCAGTCCATGTAAGCAGTGAGCTCCTATTAGTACCTATAAATACCCCTGGTTTGGTGAGGGTTAGGTTGCAAGGAGTCCTAAAGCAGTGTAAGTCAGCCAGCCTCATAGAGTAAGTTGTATGCCAGTTGTTTAGTGTAAAGAAGCAGGTTCCTCTATAGCCATTTTCATGAACTGAGGGTTTTAAGGAGAGCAGTTCAGTTTGTGTCATTTGTTCGTTCAACAAATACTTATTGAGCATCTGTGGTGTGCCATGCACAGGGACACAGCAGTGAATAAAAACGTTTGTAATTTTAATGAATCACTCTGGCCGCATTGTGGAGGATATACTGTAATGGAGCAAGAATTAAAAGCAGGGAGATAAGTTAGAGGTCTATTTCTTTAATCTTGAGGAGAAGTTAAGGTTTCTGGAACCTGTACTTAATCTGGGTATGGTCTGATTAACTCTACGTTGTTACACTATTTGGTTTTAATTTGACTAATTGGCAGTTTGAAAAAATGTCACTGATCAGCTGAGTAAAGTAAATACAGATTACTTTTATAACAGTGAGTTAATTCTCCTAAACTGTTAGCTTTAGGGCTTTCATCACAGTTAAATAATAGACACAGGGTGTCTGAGTGGCACAGTCGGTTAAGCATCTGATCTTGGTTTCCATTTAGGTCGTGATTTCATGGGTCCTGGGATCGAGGCCCATGTAGGCCTCCACACTCAGCGGGGAGTCTGCTTGAAGATTCTATTCTCTGCCCCCTCCATGCATGCATGTGTGCATTCTCTCGCTCTCAAATAAATAAATCTTTAAAATAAATAAAGACATGAGAGAATGAACACTATTTGCAGTGTCATTTCTTAACACAGGATAAGCACAAGTTTTTTTCACCCACTTTTTCTAAGTTTTAATGTGCCACTATTGGCAGTTAGGTTTAACGAATCCCTTCCATGTACCAGAGTCTTCATAGTTCCTTAAATGTATTCTCTTACTTAATCTTCACAAAATTTAGTGAGCTCTTTCTATCCCTTTTGTTTAAGATGAAGAAAGTAGGAACCTAAGAAAGGTTATCTCTGGACCCAGAGTTCTTTGTGTCTTGTCAGTAGCTTTTTTGTTACTTTTTATGATTATAAAAAAAATATTGGTTTATTCTACAGAACTTTGTAGTTAATGGACTGGTGTGGTATTTTCAGCGGAAGATGATTTAGCATGTTACTATAAATTATTTTTTGGTCTGTCAACTAATTTTGTTGAGCAGCAGGACAAAAGAGAATCATTCTTAGAAGTTTTTTGGTTTATTCTACTTTGACCTAATAAAAAATAATAAATAATAAAGAAGTAATAAAGAACTGAGAGAGTTTAGCAGTCATTTTTGGTTTAATCCATAGTCCTTTTCATTATCCTGAGGATATTTAAGTTTTATTGCCTTATTCTGGTATGTCACGTCCTCTCCCCTAAAATGCAAAATGTAATTTAAGGATGAGTTTTTCTTTAATGCTTATTCTGTTAAAATTCTTGAATTTAAGGTTGCCAACTTTTCAAATATGGATGAGGATGACATTGAGTTGGAACCAGAAAGAAATTCAAAGAATTGGGAAGAAATAATTCCAGAAGATCAAAGAAGACGATTAGAAGAGGAAGAAAGACAAAAGGAACTTGAAGAAATTTATATGCTTCCAAGAATGAGAAACTGTGCAAAACAGGTGACTTTTTAATTTAAAAGATTATTGTTGTAAGGGTATTCATACCTGAACTGATCTGGTTTTGTTTATAAAGCATACTGGTCCATTGTTTTCTTTTGTAGTGTTTTCAACTGATTTAATAATTCTTGCCTCATAAAATAAGTTGGAAAGTGTTCACCCCTCCTTTCCTTTTATGAAGAGTTTGTATAGAATTGGTATTCTTCATTAAATGTTTGGCACTATTTGTCAGGGAAACCATCTAGGCTTGGAGTTTTCTTTGTTAGAAACAATTTCTTTTATAAATATAGAACTACTCAGAATATTTCTTTCTTGAGTGAGTTTGGTAGTTTCTTTCAAGGAATTTGTCCATTTTATCTAAGTTGTTGAATTTATGGGCATAAAGTTATTCATAAAATCCCCCCAAAATCATCCCTGGTTTCATTTATTTTTCTGTTTCAGATTCATTGATTTCTGCTCTTTATTACTCTTTGGGTTTGCTTTAATTTGCTCTACTTTTTTTAGTGTCTTAAGATGTATTCTTAAGGGCGCCTGGGTGGCTCAGTTGGTTAAGCGACTGCCTTCGGCTCAGGTCATGATCGTGGAGTCCCGGGATGGAGTCCCGCATCGGGCTCCCTGCTCAGAGGGGAGTCTGCTTCTCCCTCTGACCCTCTTTCCTCTCGTGCTCTCTATCTCTCATTCTCTCTCTCTCAAATAAATAAATAAAATCTTTTAAAAAAAAAGATGTATTCTTAAGACAATTTAATCAAGACGTTCCTTTTATAATATTATTAGCGTTTAATGCTACAAGTTTCCCTCTAAGCACTGCCTTTTTTGAATCTTGTAAATTTTGATACCTGTTGTGTTTTCATTTTCATTCATTTCAGAGTATTTTCTAATTTGCCTTATGGACATACTCTTTGACCCGTAGGTATTTTTTTGTTGGTTTGTTTTTGTTGTTTTTTGTTGTTATGAAGTGTGTTAATTTCCAAATATTTGGGAGATATTCTGATTATTTTTGTTATTGATTTCCATTTTAATTCTGTCATCATCAGCATACCTTGTGTGATGTGAATTTTTAAAAATTTATTGCTGTTTATTTTATGACCCAAATGAGGAAAATAGGAGATTTTTAAATAATGGTAACAGGGCCATGCCAGGCTACATCAGATGCTGCTACGAAAGGAAAAAAACTTTAATACTAGATTTTTTGTTTGAATTAACTTCTATTTTTTAGAATATCGTGTTATATTTCTGAGCTTTTTTGGTGCCTCCTTAAACTTTGAGTCTGAGGCAAATGAGGGAATTGCTTAGTCATCTTTCTGCTCTCTTTCCCTCAGGGGTAGAGTGTTTTGTTTTCTTTTTCTTTTCCTGCAACAGTATTGTGTCTTCTGTCTTCTTCAGTGAGGTGCCCTCAGTGCAATAGAAAACTGCTCCCTTTCTCCAGGCCATCATCTGGAAGAAAGTTTTTTCTGATCTCCTGCCCAGTCTTACTCATGAGCACCTGTTGGGAGTTTTGCGGAGGAATATCTGAGAGGGAGTGCAGGTTCTGTTTTCCATGCCTTTCCTTTCCAGGACTCTCACAGTCACCCAAACAAAGCCTTTAGCAAATTTTAGCTAATTTCCTTTTGCCTGCTTTTATGTTATTTGATGACTACAACTCATGCTTTTCACAGGTGAGGCAGTATTCAGGTTCCATCTTTTCTTACAAACTCTGCTGTATTTTCTTATATTTTAGACTATTAGATTGCCTTGTGATTTTGACGTGTGTAAGAGAAGTTAGGATTTTGTAGATCAGATTTGTTGTTAGGATTGGGGCATCCTATCAATAGGCAGAAATGGAGCCAAATGATGTGTGTGTCTGAATGTGACCATGTATGTAGTTTCTTTTTAGTGTTTATTCCTGCCAACCCCATAATAATTTCCTTTTATAGTACGCGGGAAGCACAGCATTATATTACTACTTTTGAAAGAATGAGAGGAGGTTAGAATGAGTAAGAACTGAATACTGTCTTTGACTTTCAATTAGCTTTCAACATATTAGGGGTTCAGAAAATGCACGGTGACTTCCAGAAACTTACAGAAAATATGTTTTGTTGTTTCTGTTAAATAATGAGTGTTATAAATAAATATTGTTACCGTTGATGTTTTTTTAATTCTATGTTTATGCTATTTGATTAATTGCTTGTTAATAATTTTTCTCATTTTTACAAAAGGACAATTTTTGGGGCGCCTGGGTGGCTCAGTCGGTTAAGCGTGTGACTCTTAGTTTCTGCTCAGGTCATGATCTCGGGTTGTGAGATCCAGCATTGGGCCCCATGCTCAGCGGGGAAACTGCTGGAGATTCTCTTTCTCTCTCTCCCTCCCTCTCCTCCTCAGACGCGTGCATTCTCTCTCTCTGTAAATAAATCTTTAAAAAAAAAAATTTATTTTCTTTCTGATATATAAGAATGTTTCTAAAAATGTTAGGGCCGTTAATAACTCTTTGTCATTAACCTGCCATGTTTTTCTCTGTTTTGTTTGCTTTTTAATCTTATTTAGAAAATTTTTTGATAAACAGACAAGATCTGAATTTGTTAACTCTCTCAGTCTTTTCCTTCTTAATGTTTTCTTTGCACTTACAGTTAGAAGCCTTCTTTAGTCTAAAGTTGGATAAATTTTTGTTTTCCAATTCCAGATTAGTTTTAATGGAAGTGAAGGGAGGCGCAGTAGAAGTAGGAGATATTCCGGATCTGATAGTGACTCGATCTCAGAAAGGAAAAGGCCAAAGAAACGTGGAAGACCACGGACTATTCCTCGAGAGAATATCAAAGGATTTAGTGATGCAGAAATTCGGCGGTAAGATGACATAAGGCTATTTTACTTCAGCCTCCTTTTATTAGAAGGTGAAATTAAAATAGACAAATCCCACAATTTTCAGAGATTAAAATGAAAGTTTTAGAGAAGGCAAATATATGATAATTGTGTAGGGATTGAATGGTTTGCTTTTGGGTCTTCATTTATAGCTATGAAAAATAAAACTTGGTATGTGATCTCTGCATGTTATTTATTTATTGTTAGTCTACTTAGACTGCTAAATTTTTTTGGTTTTATTAAAAATATGGTTCAGAATAGTGGCCCTTTTGAAAATGAATGTATATTTTAGTACATTAGACTTATTTATTAAAATTTCTCCATTTATGACTCCCAACATTACTATTTTTATGTGGGAATACTGTAGTTTCATATTTTTCTAGTTTTTTTTAACACTGAGGAGATTTGCTTTTTGAAAGTAACAATGTTAAAAGCATTTCTGATATGTCCAAGTAGGAATTGAGGTAAGATAGTCACGTAGGATAAATTACAGTTTTCTTTCAAAATATGTTTGTTCTTTATACACATTCATATAAGGGGACTGGGATAACAGCCTACTTTTGTTTATGTAATATTTTTGCTTATGAAATTTGTAAAAAGGTTTGCTCACTGTTATATTTTGAGAGTCTGTTGTTTCTTTCAAGCCATTGTAGTAACTCTTTTCTTTTAATCATAGACCTGACCGATAAAGTTCTTCCTCATTCTTTCTACCAGAAAACTAATTATATTGTTAGATTTTATTAAGGGTATTTTTATGACCACCTGATTTGCTGGACTTTCTGTCTTTAGTTGAAGAACATTTCAACTTCTGCTTTTCCTGGATATTTTCCCTCATCCATCAACCACTTGGGTAGCTTTGTTCTTAAGTAAAATTTTTATTTTCCATTGTTGGTATTATGCCATACATCTGAAATAAAGCTATTATTCAGTAAACTTTTATCAGTACTTGGAATGTGAGGAGGTGTAGTATGGTTGACAATTCTGGACACACTTCCTGTGGTAGCCTTGAACTTGTCTTGTGAAAATAATAAAGTAATTTCTAAAATAAAATTTAGCTTCTATTGTTTTATTTATATTGGTTTCTAAACATCATCCTGGGTGTTAAAATATGTCTTGCTTGGTATATCTTAATGTTTTAACATTTTTGTCTTTAGCATAGTTTATTCATTTGTGTTAGTATGGTAACAGTGCCTTGAATTAATTTTTGTACTAACAACTGTTTTCTTTATTTCTATGTATTTATAAATCTATTTTTTAATGAATAGTGAAACCCACACTTAAACCAAACAATTATTTTCTGTTAGGTTTATCAAGAGTTACAAGAAATTTGGTGGCCCTCTGGAAAGGTAAATATGTTTGTCATTCTCATAGAATTACAGAATGTGTGTTTACATGCTGTCAACTTTATTTATATACACTACTATTGGGTTTAGCTACTTTGTTAAATTTGCTTTAAAAATCATTTATAGCATTAGTCTGTAGAAAGCAAATTTCAGATTTTTTAAAAGGTTTTCATATTCTTAATTCTCTCTAGGCTCTAAAATTTTATCTACAAATGAAGTTTTCTATAAAATACGTATGTCTGTAAAATACTCAACATTTTATAATTGTACTTTTCAAATGCTTTTATCCCATCTTTTTCATCCCAAACTTATAAATAGCAGATTTATCCTTTAGAGAAGGTGAGTTGCTAGCTTAGTCTTTTAACTTAAAGACCAGTTCTCTTTTCCCTTAGTAGGGAAATTTTCTTAAGTTTCCCTAATTATGGTTCCTTTTTATATGAACTATTAAAATTCAGAGTATCAGGACAGTCATATGTGTGTGTTTTAAGTTAGTGGTTAATTTCAGTACATGTTGGTGATTTGAATATTCTTTTGTCCTTTGTTGTGGCAAGCCCAATGTCTGAACATACAGTGGCAAAGACTCAGATTGGCTCAGTTCTACTTTTTCTCTCCAAAACTCCCTCTTAAAGATACTCTGTTTTATTTTGAATATTTAGAGTTACTATACTGTATTTATCAAAAAAAAAATCCACATGTAACTGGACCTGTCCAGTTCAAGCCTGTGTTGTTCAAGGGTCATCTATATTACAATGCTTAACCACTTTAAAATTTAAGATTTGATCGGTTATGAAAAGCTTTTACAGAATTGTTACATAATCTTTAAGTTGGAAGCATACCATTTTTTTCTATAGTGAATTAATTGGTTAACTTTATTATTCTTAGATATATAAATGAATTGTTTCCCTGCCAAATTTTTTAAACATTTTTTGAACTCCTTTTTTATGTATCTTGTGCCAGTTATGTGAACTAGACTTTGTAGGGCATGTAGAGTGACTTGTAGAGCTTGAGACAGGGTGAAACTTATTCTCTCTTAAATGGCACCACTTTATTCTGCATATTTACCTGAAAATTGTATTATTTCATTAACAGATTAGATGCAATTGCTCGGGATGCTGAATTAGTTGATAAGTCAGAGACAGACCTCAGACGACTAGGAGAATTGGTGCATAATGGTTGCATTAAAGCTTTAAAGGATAATTCTTCAGGAACAGAACGAACAGGTAATATTAAAGTGAGAGTGATATAAAGAGAGGTAAATGGAAGTTTCACATAATGCTTTTACTGAGTTAAGAGGTTATTATTATCATAGCCACCTATTCATTACTCTTTAAAGACGCTTTCGAAAACAAAGCAGGACCATTCCTGGGTAATAGGAAATGGGTAACAGAATTGTATTCTTGAAAGCAATAGAGTATGTCTAACTGTCTGGTGTATTCGAGCTAGTTGGTAATATCAGAAGTTACTGTATTTTTAGTATAGATGGCTGGGAAAAGATAGTGTACATATGTGATACTGGCTTTGGGCATAGTTACTTCATTATGCTTATTTTGTAATTTACCTAAATGAAAATATGTAGTTGAGATTTAGTAATAAGGTATACTGAAAAAAATCATGCTAGGCCACTTATTTAGAAGGTGACAGTATTAATAGATGTATCTTGTGCAATTGATAAAAATTATGGAAATGCTTTCTATGAAATGCTTTCTTTGAATCCACGTCGGCTATATTATAATCTCTGTAGTATGTACAGAAAAATCTTGTAGTGAAATTTAAGGTTTGCCAGCAAGTGCCACCCCCCAATAATAGAAACAAGTAGTACTTATAAATATAGCTAAATAAGTGATGCTTATTAATATAAGTAATAGCATATCTTTGTATTTTGTAGAATTGTATATTTCATATTTTTTTATGTCTTGAAAAAAATTAAGGTGGTAGACTTGGAAAAGTGAAGGGTCCAACATTCCGAATATCAGGTGTACAGGTGAATGCCAAGCTTGTCATCTCCCATGAAGAAGAATTAATACCATTGCACAAATCCATTCCTTCAGATCCAGAAGAAAGAAAACAGTGAGTTGCTTACTTTATCCATTGTAAATTATTTGTTGTTATTCAATAATTTGGGTATGTATGTTATAAAAATGTCTTTTATGTCATTGGTTAGTTTGAATGGAATGTTTTTAAAAATAAAATAAGGCATAGTATTTTGAAGTTCCGATAACTTAAATATATTCTTCAAAATTAATTTTTAGTATGGCAGTTAAAAACTTGACCATGGTTATTAACTTTGATATAGGTATACTATCCCATGCCACACAAAGGCAGCTCATTTTGATATAGACTGGGGCAAAGAAGATGATTCCAATTTGTTAATTGGTATCTACGAATACGGATATGGAAGCTGGGAAATGATTAAGATGGATCCTGACCTCAGTTTAACACACAAGGTACTTAAATATTTCTTGTGTCCGTTGACTACTGATGTTGAATTAGATTTTTGCTTTTTAAATTATGTTAGAAATAAACTTGATTGATAGGAAACCAAGGCTTTAACTAGCTGTATGACCTTGGCTTCTTGGTTTTCATGAAGGGGTTGAATTTAAATGATCTCTGAAATTTTGCTTTACCTCTGAAATTATATTTTTATTAAGGCATAGATGTATTTTTCTTTATATTACTAGACTTAAAATAAAATTCTCATTCTGTCATATTATTCAAGACAATGAATATTATTTATTATCAAACAATGTTTAGAGGTTTTGTGATTTGGTACTACCACAGCTAAAATCATTTCTTTGCCTAGACTGGAAAACACTGGAAGCATTGCCTTATTATCATTTATCTTTTTATATTTTACTTCTTCACAGTCACTTTTTTTTTTTTAAAGATTTCATTTATTTGTGAGAGAGAGAATGAGAGATAGCACGAGAGGAAAAGAGGGTTAGAGGGAGAAGCAGACTCCCTGCTGAGCAGGGAGCCCGATGTGGGACTCTATCCCAGGACTCCAGGATCATGACCTAAGCCGAAGGCAGTCGCTTAACCAACTGAGCCACCCAGGCGCCCTTCACAGTCATTTTGATATTGGTGTTTTGTCATTTGCTACCTCTGAAGCCAAACTTGAATAGCTTAAATTCCTATTGTAAAAATTTCTTCAGAGTACATGCTTTGGGTCACCTAAATAGCTGATACATTGTACTTGAGGAATATTTGTATACTTTATATATACTGTTATTCAGAGAGGAAAGAAATCTAAAAATCCTGTAATGTTTAATAACACTGGATGCTAAATACACTTTATTTGAAAGAAATTTTTAACCTCACACTTTGTATTATTATTTTGAATGGAAGGATTTTTTTTTTCATATATTTATTTAGAACTCATTCCCAGGCAAATGAAATCTTTGCAGTGGTGTAGTATAAAAAAATGTATTTTGCATTCTTAGTTGTTTATTCCTACAAATTTTAACAGTTGTAACTTGCAAGTAAATTATATGTATTTCTTTAAATGAGTAAGCTTTTTTTATAGGCAATAAATTTCTCATTTATTAAAGACAACCTGAAAAAATTAATTTCTTTTCAGATTCTTCCTGATGATCCTGATAAAAAACCACAAGCAAAGCAGTTGCAGACACGTGCAGACTACCTCATCAAATTACTTAGTAGAGATCTTGCAAAAAGAGAAGCTCAGAGACTTTCTGGTGCAGTAAGTTAAAATTTAGATGTTTAAAGAGCAATTTATTTTTCAGTAAGATAAATTTAGTTTACTAATAGCCCTACACATTTGAGGCTAATACGACCTTATAACTGTATTTTTCTGTAATTTGGTAACTTTAATTGCATATTGTGATATTTTGCCTTAAGTTATCTCTGCATTCCTGTTAAAACTGGTTAAGTCCTATCTTTCGGAAGTGGGATCCTGTTTTGTTTTTTTTTTCTCTAGTGTTTAGATAGGTACTGGGGGCAACTTGTTTAGAGTGGTATACTTTTTAAGGGGTCAAGCCTCTATTACTGTTTCATTTGGTGTTACTGGAGAGCTGAAGGTACAGCATAAAGATCCCTGAGCTTATTTTTTGGGGAGGGGCCAAAAAAGTAGGAAGAATACACTGAAGAAGAGGTGATTAGAAACTAACAGCCTTTAACCATTTGCATTATAACCACAATGTCAGTAACTATGTACCAATAAAAATATTTCTAATGCTATCTCTGGTAGGATCAAATTTAGTTTAAGATAATAGTAATTTAGGAAGGTGAAAAACCTTCCTTCTGTTTCTTTCAACGTCCACTTTTCTCTAATCCTTTTTGAAAGGAATAATTAGTTATAGTTAGTATCTGTTATTCATAATATGTACTTGATTCATTAAGTTATATCACTTTTGTTGACTTTCCAAGATTGGTGTAGCTTACTACCATTAGACTAAGGATTGGGTAGGAATTGTTCTTTTAGCTTTTCAGATTTAGTATTTAAGAAATTTTTTTTCGACTGAATCTGTGGAGTTGGTTAGAATAAAAATAATTATTTTTAGGGAGGGTCAAAGAGGAGGAAAGCAAGAACTAAGAAGAATAAAGCAATGAAGTCTATAAAAGTGAAAGAAGAAATAAAGAGTGATTCTTCACCCCTGCCTTCAGAGAAGTCCGATGAAGATGATGATAAGGTAAGAATGTGTTTTAGAAAAACAGACTTACATTAGAAAGGGACATAGCATGTTTTAGTATACTTGACATTTAAAATTTGAACTAAGACTTGAAATTTTACTTTTAGGTATTTTGAAGTTCCTTTTTTGTAGTTCATTACATAGTCTTATGTATGGAACAGAATTCTACTCATCTAATAGAATATCACTAAGAGGGGGCGCCTGGGTGGCTCAGTTGGTTAAGCGACTGCCTTCGGCTCAGGTCATGATCCTGGAGTCCTGGGATCGAGTCCCACATCGGGCTCCCTGCTCAGCAGGGGGTCTGCCTCTCCCTCTGACTCTCTTCCCTCTCATGCTCTCTGTCTCTCATTCTCTCTCTCACAAATAAATAAATAAAATCTTTAAAAAAAAAAAAGAATATCACTAAGAGGGATATAGAGCAAAGGTCCTTCCTTTTCAAACATTTGCCATTTAAATGAGGTTCTGTTTCCATTAATTTTATTTTGAATTTTGAATGGGACCGGCTTACTTTAGTTTTTATAGGAAGGTGAACATTGCATGTATCATTATTAATGGGATTCTAGATTATTTCTTTCTGAATCCACATACGTGCAATCCGTAGTCATGCAAAGAAAAGAAATTAGTCTTTTTCAAGATTTGGTTAGTAATACATTGGCCATACTTGCACTTTTCAGGATGAGATCACTTCTGTGAAACATCCAAATAAAAAAATTAAAACAGAAAGAGACAGTGAAGAAAGACCTGAGCCAGATGTTTTTATAAAGAAGGAATCAGAAGAAAAGAGGGAAGCAAAAGAAAAAGAGAATAAAAGAGAACTTAAGAGGGAGATAAAAGAAAAAGAGGATAAGAAAGATATAAAGGAAAAAGATTTTAAAGAGAAAAGAGAAAACAGAGTAAAAGAAGCTATACAGAAAGAAAAAGACATAAAGGAAGAAAAGGTATGCAAATCATAATGTAAAACTTAGAAAGTGACACAATCAGCATATTTACATTTTAGGAAAATAAATTGCCTGTCAGCCCAGATTAGCCTGAATAACTGAGTTCTTTAAAAATACATGTGGGTATCTAGAAAAGGAGAAAAATAGGTTTGAATCTTTTTTTTTTTTTTTTGAATGCTTTACGTATTAGGGTAACATTACAGAGTAGATTTATTTTTGGTTTCCCAGAAAGATAAAATAGAGTATGGAATGTGAACAAACTTTTGTAGAATAAAGAGATATTGTTTTCTGGAAGTGTTAATCATTTTACCTTTGTTTTTGTTGAATTTTTGTTCTTATTTTCTCTTTTTCTTTAGTTGAGCGAATCCAAGTCTGATAGCAAGGAAAGATCCAAGAAATCTTCAGTGTCAGATGCTCCAGTTCATATCACCGCAAGTGGTGAACCAGTTCCCATATCTGAAGAATCTGAAGAGCTAGATCAGAAGACATTCAGCATTGTAAGTAGTAGACTTGCTGGTTATTAGTAAGAATTCATAACATATTTTATGTTAATTGGCAGTTTTATCTTTTGGAGCTTTTTAATTTAGAAGTGTATTTGAATTGGGCAGTACTGCAGTTCAGATTGATAAAGGCAATAAATTTAAATTTTGAAAGTTATCTCAAATTTAGAATTAACTTGGAAAAACTTTTTAATAAATTAAAGACTTTAAGGAGAGGCATTTAGGGAATACTTGGAGCAAATTTTTTTCCCTTCAGCTTTAGAATTGTAAACTACTCTGTTTCTGAACCTTTTATCTTTGTAACATCACTTCTTACCTACAGTGAAGAACTAGCTTTTTTTCCCAATCTTTTATAGACCAGTATTCTTAGAAAGTACAATAAAAACAAATAGTGAAAATATTTTATTAGAAAAGTGAAAATAAGGAAAAAAATGCAAAATATAAGCCCCGTTATGTTACTAGATTCAGTAGACGTAAAATTGCACTGTCAAATTGATACAAAGGTTTCTAAAATTTCTGTACCTATTCCGCCTTGTGGACTAGTACAGGTTCATAGGCCACTTTAAGTAACACTGGTCTAAAAAATAACTCGTTTTACATGCTGTCATGCTTTTATGTTCATCAAAGTCAGGGAGGATCTATCTTGGCCTCTTTCCAAATGAGTTATTTACTGGATATAATCAGGAACCCAAAATAGTCTCAACTGAAATTAATTGTGATAAATATTTTGAGGAAAATTTTATAGTGATGTTGTAGCGTGGGAAAGCAGTTATGTGTAGCAATTGAATGTACTGGCTCTGGAGCCAGAGTGCTGCTGTTAGGAAAGCAGAAGAATTGATACATGGAAAGGTGTCAGCTAGTGCTTCGCTCAAAAAATTGGTAGTGGTTGGGGTGGATGTTGTTATTGAATATAGACATCCCAGCAGATTGATTGATAAAGGACTAAAAAGTCCAGATACAGAGCAAAATCAGGAAAGAGTAGTAATGTTACTAGAGAAAAAAGACTGAATGATATGAGACAGGTACAAATTATCCTTCAATAAGAGATATGTTATTATTGGTAGCACCTAAAGGGAAAATTTATAGTCTGATATAAATGTATCTTGTTTATATACAGTTACAGTGTGCACAAATACATGTAAATATATATTTGTATAAGATATTTCCTCTTTGGGGTGCCTGAGTGTCTCAGTTGGTTAAGCTTCCGACTCTTGATTTGGCTCGGGTCATGATCCCTCTTACACATGCAAGTACGCATGCTCTCTCTCTCTCTCTAAAAAGATAAAATCTTTAAAAAAAAAAAAATATTTCCTCTTTAGGATCTCTAAAATCTGCATCTTTTTGCTGTTTGGGTGTAGTCTTAAGTCAGTTTTATTGCTAATATTAAATGCTATACTTGAAAGATGGAAATTTTCACTTCTAAAATCATGTTTTTGTTTTACCTCTTACACCATTCTAGATGCCCAGGTTACCTTCTTGCCTCATTTCTTCTACTTTGTACCCTAACTAGAGAATGTTGATCAGTGAACCCATTTATACATTCCTGCTAATTCTGTGGCATGCCCTAATGTAGCTTCAAATATTTTTCATGCTCTTTAAGTGTAGTAGTTCCTTACCACAGTTTTTCTCTCCTCCTCACTTTTGGCTGTTTACATCCCTCCAGTCCCTAAGAATGTTGGGATAGTCAGAATAAGCTACTCTTGTTCCTGTCTTCCATCTTACTTGAACATATCTCTGGACTTTTCATCTTTTTATCCCTTCAGGTTTACATGCTGATTCCTTAGCATCTTTTTAAGGTTAACCTTTCTGTTTGTGACCTGGTTCTTAATCTAGCCTCTCTATCCATTTTCTGTTGATTTTTTTTAAAAAGCCTTTCTGTTGGGTGGGAATAAGGAGGTGGTGTTGTGCTTTTGCTTTTCTGAAGTGAAGACTGAACTCTTCTTTGAACTGCTTCCCTTACTGTGCCTGTTCATTACTGAAAGGTGAAATTGTACCTCTTGCCACCTTTCTTTGCCTAAATTTCCTCCTTAGCCTTCTGACTTGTTCATTTAACTGCTGAAATGGAAAACTTCCTTTGTACCCAGAGCACCGAGTTTCTTCTCCCTTAACTTTCATGATTGATCTTAAAATCGCTTGTATTACGGAAATGAAGAATGGAATAGTTTTAAA
The DNA here is from genome assembly GCF_037043125.1 of Eumetopias jubatus. NCBI lineage: Eukaryota > Metazoa > Chordata > Mammalia > Carnivora > Otariidae > Eumetopias > Eumetopias jubatus. Next base: position 76,502,208 of record NW_028274811.1, on the reverse strand, counting down.
CATGGACTCTGGAGCCAGACTTTCTGAGCTTGCATGATTAGGATTTTACTGCTATATAAATTTTATTTGGGACTAGCTCTGACTGTTAAACTCAACGGCCTTTTCTTGGTCTTCATTTTCCTTCCTTCACATCTTTGCCTAATTTGACACCTCTTGATTTTCTTTGTGTCTTAATGATTTATCTCCTAAATGTCATTTATAATTTAACAGTTAAGAAAGAGTACAACCTTTGAGGTCAGACCTGGGTTTGACAGATGTCATTTCACTCTGAGCTTCAGTTTCTTCGATAAAATAGTGTTGCATAGATCTACTACCAGAATCAAATGAGGTGCCTTTACACAACACATAGCTTCTGATACCTAATAGGTGCTTTATAAATATTTGTTATCATTGCTCCAATTCCCAGCTTCAGACCTTGGCCTTAACATAGACTTTAGTCATGAATTACTCTTTTTTTCTTTATCGCTATCAATGAGCAAATCATATTGGCTCTTCCATACTACTTGAAGCTACAGCCATCTCTGCCCTCGATTATTTCAATAGCTTCATAGCTGTTTTTCACTGCTCCCCACTCTTCTTGTTCTTACACCCTTTTTGTTCCTCGGTGCATACTCCACACAGCAACCAGAGTGATAATGACTGTTACAGAGAGGGTCGAGTCACCCCCTCTTATTTTTTTGCTTCAAATCCTTGAGTGGCTTTCCCTCACTCGGGATGAAAGATTCATGATAATAGGCTAAAAGATCCTGCACCTGGTTTATTATTCCCTTCATCTCTTGCTACTTCCCTCACTCAGTAGGTCCCAGCCATGCTGGCATTTATACTATGCCTTTGAACATACAAGTTTTAGAACATAGGTACTTGTTTGTTCCTCTGCTCAAAAGTGGCTTACTCCCTCATTTTCTCTAGATATATGCTCAAACATCACTCTTCTCTGAAGTCTTATGTGAAGGAGGAATCTTTCTCCTTTTTCTTGCTTTATTTTTCTTTATCACAGTTGTCACCATCCAACATGCTGCATCTTGTTTCTTTATTGGCTCTTTTCTCCTAGTAGAGTACAGGTTCCGCAAAGGCAAATCTCTTGTATTTACTGCTCTGTTTCCTGGGTCTGGGACAATGCTGAGAACATGGTATGCACTCAAATTATATACATTTTATGAATCATTTTCTAGCAGAATATAAACTACCAAAATCGAGCAAGAAGCAGGAAATGTAGAGAACAGATAGGAATAATGCTAAAAATTAGAAAGAAAAAGATTTCCCCTTTTTAAAAAAAGACATCAGGCCTGGCTGAGTTCTAATATTACTTAAATTATTCCTGACAGAAGATGGATAACTTCCAAGTGGTTTGGACAAATAGGTCAGTAAAACAGAATAAAATACTCAGAAATGATTTCATACATATAGACACTTAATAATGACTGGCCCTTCCACAGCAGTGATGTGAGGATTTCTTCTTTAAATAAATGGCGTTGGATCAGCTAAATATATTGTCTGTAGTTGATCATCCTTAACATTCCTGGGACTAACCCAACTTTGCTACTTGAGGATATAGTTATCGTTCATTTTAAATTTGTTTTGCATTTGGATACATAAATAAAATTTACATATAGTTTGCTTTTTTAGTAATCACTAGTTTGGGCTTAAGGTTATAGCGTTTATTGCACGTGTTGGACTTTAACTGAATCATACAGTTTTTGATACATCATCCTTTTATTGGCATGCCAGTGATATGTAGGCCAAGGAAAAGGTTGGCTCCTATCAAGCATGCCCAATTCCCTGACCAACCAAAATATTATAAGAGCAAAATTCATTAGCTACTTTCTTTTTCTTACTTTCCAAAGGTTTAGAAGAATAGACAGTTTATCCTTATAGCTATATTGGTTTTAATAGCTTTGCCAGCATATTTTATTTTATGAAGATCCTTATTTATTTATTTTTTTTTTACATTTTACTCTATATTAGAGTGAATCTAGGATACTAAGTTGTGTTCTGAGTTATATTATTTTTTAACATTCTGTGTTTAAGACTGCTTAATGATGTGTTACAGGGTATAAAATAACCATTTTTACAGAAGGTAAATAAACCCAAAGCTTTCACATACAGAAAGATTGAATTTAAATGATAATGGAAAAACTTACTTTCTGAAGAAAATCTGAGAGGAAAAACCCTGATATTTAAGAGCTGTGAGGCAAGCTTTAATGCTTTTTTAGCATCAAACTGTGCTGTGTTTACTCATATCGATATCATTTGAAGGAAGTAGATCTTTGTTGAATTCTTATTTTTAATACATGTTATTTTCCCATTTTAAAGTGTAAAGAAAGGATGAGGCCTGTCAAAGCAGCTTTGAAACAACTTGATAGGCCTGAAAAAGGCCTTTCAGAAAGAGAACAACTGGAGCATACTAGACAGTGTTTAATAAAAATTGGAGACCATATCACAGAATGTCTGAAAGAGTATACAAATCCTGAACAAATCAAGCAGTGGAGAAAGTAAGTGATGTACTTTTCAGGAAATGTTAAATTTGTAATTATGTAACCATCTATTTGTGTCTTATATTTCAATTTATTTTTCTTATTCTGAAGTTTAGGTAACAAAATTATGTTTAAAGAGGTAATCTGAGGGTGATTGTTTTCGTTTTTTTCCTTTAACTTTAAAGCTTTTATTTCTGAATGATTGCTTTAATTATACATCATGATAAACCACAGATGGCACCTCTTCCTTTAAATACAGTATAGTGAAGGGGTGCCTGGGGGGTTAAGCATCTGACTTCAGCTCAGGTCATGATCCCAGAATCCTGGGATTGAGCCCTGCATTGGGCTCCATGCTCAGTGGGGACTCTGCTTATCTCTCTCCCTGTGCCCCTCTACCTGCCTGTGCTCGCATGTGCTTTCTTTCTTTCTCTCTCTCAAATAATTACAGTCTTAAAAAAAAAAAAGGGGGGGAAGTGAAAACTGTTTCAATAAAATTCAGGTTGCATTTTATTTTTAGAAATTTCTAGTTTGCCGAATTTTTCTTAGTAATAACTTTAGAATTTGCAGTACCAAATAAATTTATTGTTACATAAATTTGCAATTCATCTTCCAGGTATAAGTATACAGCCTTGTAAAAATTAATATTCTCAGGCAGTGTAAAATGCAGATTTTTATTTTCCCCTTTCTTTTAGAAGCAGCAGCAACACAGTTGGTCTTAAAATTGTAAATCTGAGCTGCTATAATATTATACAAATCACTTAATGACTGCCAGACCCAGATCGGTGTTAAGTCAAGCTACTAGACAAGTTAGGAATACTACAGAATGACCATGACCCAGTCATATCAGTTTATTAGCCTGCTGATATCCTTGCTCTAGGCAGTGCAGCTACACATCAAAGCAAAAAACTGTATGATGATAATGACATATTTCTGAAGGACTGATGATTACACTGAAGATTCTGTCCTTGTCGCCTTTCTCCTTAAAATCAACCATGACCCATGTTAGAGAAGGAGACAGGAAGTTGATTATGATCACTAGGCTTTTGAAAACAAATGAAACTGAGCTATCATGTCTGAAGACATGCATGGACAATAATAATAGCCTGAAGTTAATGTGTTTATAATGCCATGGAATGGTTCCTGGAGTTGGCATCAGAAGACATGCTTGGTCCCCATCTTGGCTAATTATTGGCTTTGTGACCTTGAACAGTTACAGAATATCTCTGAGCCTATTAGTAATCATCCGCAAAATAACATCATCTGTACTTGATATCCTTTATAAACTATATATAAGGGACTGTATATTTTTCAGTTGAATGATAATGATAAGGTATAGTAGGAGGGGCACCTGGTGCCTCAGTATATTCAGTTAAGCATCTGACTCTGGATTTTGGCTCAGGTTGTGATCTCAGGGTCCTGGGATCAAGCCCTCTCCCTCTGCCCCTCCCCCTGCTCACTCTCTCTCTGTCTGAAATAAATAAATGAATCTTAAAAAAAAGGTGATAGGAAGGAGAGGAAATAATCCTAAAGTACTATATTGTCTGGCTTAATCTTTTATTTATAGCTGAAATACATATACTGGAGTTTTAATGCTTTCTTTAGATACTCTAAAACAGAATTCTATACATCTCAAGCTCTTTCAACTCATGATGTCCCTCAAACCACAGAACCATAGAACAGGGATACAATAAAGTTCAATTTTATATATATATATAGATTATCTATATGTATATAGATAATCTATATATATAGAGATAATATATATAGATTATATATATATATATATATTAGGCTTAAATGGAAATATAGCCACATTCTCTTTTTATATTCAAGATCCAAAGTTAAAGTTTCTCTGTTCATGGCTCCCATATAGTTGCTCTTTAACACATTCTTTAGGACCCTTCTTAAACAAGCTTAATCCACATTATCTGATTGTATCTTTAGTCAGACTACTAACATAGCTTGTTTCTTTTATACTAATATAAGTCATAATATAAGTCCCTTCCTGATTTGTAAGTTTACATTTTTTTTGGTTTCAAATTAGGATGGATTACTATTTTCACTCTAAAAGATTATAAAATAGGGGATTTGGGGAAGAGAAGTAAAACTTAATGTTTAGTTTCATTTTGGAGTCTTACCCATATGGGGGAACCTGGCTGGCTCCATCATTGGAGCATACAACTCTTGATCTTAGGGTTGTGAGTTCAGTATTGGGTGTAGAGATTACTTTAAAACAAAAAAAAAGATTGGAGTTTTAGTCATATAAAGTTTTTAAAAATACTAGAAATAATGTCCTTAGACTTAGTTCCATAGAAGGCTAAGATTGTGTGTTTCTATCTAGAGGTTAGGGGGTTCCATGAAAAATCTAAATATTTTCCGCCAGACTAATTTACCTGTTCTTCTTCTAGAAACCTGTGGATTTTTGTATCTAAGTTTACGGAGTTTGATGCAAGAAAATTACATAAATTATATAAACATGCTATTAAAAAACGGCAGGAATCTCAGGTAAATTAATGCATCATATTTTTCCCTTTATGTTACTAAAACTGAGACATACTTCCTTATAGAAGAATTCAATTAATAAATAGAAGGAATGAAGGAAATACAAAATCACTGTTAGAGCACAATAAAAGTTGTTACAGGTAGGATCTTCTGAAGGAAGCTAAAATTAGTGGGCATGAAAACAAGATAATGGCATAGACTAAGAGTATCTCCTCCAAGTTGTTTAATAACCACCTTAAACATTTGATCGTAGTTAACATCATAAACCCTCATTACATGCACTAAGAAAGGTACATCACTTTTATGGAATTCTTGGCAAAAATATGCATACCCTCAGTTTGGTCATGAGAAAAATATCAGACAAACCCCAATTGAAAGATATTCTACAGAATAACTGTTTAGTACTCTACGAAAGTGTCCAGGTCATCGAAGACAAGAAAAAAACTAAAAATCTTTCCTAGATTGGAGGAAACTAAGAAAACATGAAAACTCTGTGTTAATATGGAATACCAGATTGGATCCTGGAGCAGAAAAAAGGTTTTAGTGGGAAAATGCAAAATTTGAATAAAGTTTCTAGTTCAGTTCATAGTATTGTACCAGTGTTCATTACTCAGTTTTGATTATGCTGTGGTGTTATGTAAGATATTAACGTTAGGAGAAGCTGGGTAAAAGGCATATGGGAACTCTAGGTACTATTTTTGCAGCTTTTCTGTAAGTCTAAAAGTCTTTCAAAGTCAAATTTTTAAGAAAGTCATGGGACAAATAGTCTGTGCTTTAAAAAAATGTATCTGGAAGTGATACATGTATACATTCTAATATATGAGGACTTCTTTCAGCATCAGAATTTTCTTTTTAGGGTTTTTTTTTTTTTTCTTTTTCCTATTTTGTAAGGGTATTTGAAGCCACTTAAAAGATTCTTACCTATGTGCATTTATTTTAGCAAAATAATGACCAGAACAGCAACTTGAATGCTCAAGTGATTAGAAATCCAGGTAAGTGTTACTAATTGTTTTAGAGAGTAAATTTAAAAATTGTTTTCCTCTTTCAGGTTTGTTTTACATAATACATACCCACATTTCTATATTGAATCTCTTATCTTAAAGAGTAATTCTTTTTAGCTAATTAACCTTTCCATAAATCAACCTTTTGTCAGTTTCTAGAATTTATAGAATAATTGTTAAAGTGAATGTATTTTTTAAAAATATTTCGAATAATAATGTATTCTATTGGTGCAAGAGTCACAAAAGTATAGTCTGAGAAGAAAATGGGCCTTAAATTTTTCAGTTATATTTTTTCACATTTCTGAATTCAGTAACCCTTTTGTAGGCCTTACTATACTGCCTTTATAGACCATTTCTAAAGTCTTTAACTGTTGGGCAACTGATTTTGTTTTTCTGGAGTTGAAATAGGAGTTCTTATAACCTAGCAGCAAAGTTAATTTGGTTACCATGTTTTTGTTTTACATCATTAACAAAAGCTGTATTCTTTTCTCTAACAGATGTGGAAAGATTAAAAGAGAATACAAATCACGATGATAGCAGCAGGGACAGTTATTCATCTGACAGACACTTATCTCAATATCATGATCATCATAAAGACCGACATCAGGGAGATTCTTACAAAAAGAGTGACTCTAGGAAAAGACCCTATTCTTCTTTTAGCAATGGTAAAGATCATCGTGACTGGGATCATTACAAGCAGGAAAGCAGGTAAATTGGACAATTAGTTTTGAAATTTTGCTTATTCATGTCTTTTCTTTAATTTACAATAGTTTTAGTCAATTCAGTATTCAGGTAATCATAACAAATCTTAAGTGAAATAAAGGTGTTTGTTTACAAATAGAAAAACTGGTACATAGCACTTTTTGTTAATATTGAGAACTGAATTTCTGTAAATTTTTTTTAATTCTAAATTTAAGATCAACATGTGCAGTAAGAGATGAAAGTATAGGGAGTTCTATAATTAATAAGTCATAAGATTCATTTTTGTTGGTGTTAGAATATTGGCTCAAATATTCCTCAAAATACAATAATAGAGTAAAATAAAAGCTCAATCAAATATGACTGAAATTTGCGGGGGGGAGTTCTGTGTTCCATTTCATTAAAAAAAATAGGGGAAGAATTAACTCACCTGAAAATGCTTTACTGAGTTTAAACTTAATCACAGCAATCTGGGAAGTCTTGAAATCAGGAAGGTTTCTCTGTTTATTGTTATTTGAAGCCTTTAAGTAGTAAACAACCTAAATAATAACAACAAAATACATTTGGTAAAGGAATATTTTCATAAGTTAATGATAATTATGAAAAGCAAAAGAAAAAACAAGAATAAGTAAAAGATCAGAAATAAAGAAATTAGTAGATTTTCTTTGCATTTTAGTTGTGCTCACTACAATAATTCCTTCTGTAATAGAAGCACAGTCATTAAATACATCAATTATAGAATGTCTCTTCCAATTAGAAAAGGGCACATGAAATGAAAAGCTCTATTTGTAGTAGTAAATTTTTATAATTTCACAGGCTTATAGAACATAATTTATGTTTTTTATAACAATGACCTTTCCCCAACTAATGAAAATTCCCTTCCCGCAAATTAGTTCACAGACTGCATTTTAGAGGTTTTTATTTTTTTTCTGCCTTAGAGGTTCATAAAAGGCTCTGATTTCAAGGGTATTCTAGATCGTTATCTTAATCCTCACTTCCAGATAACTAAGATGCATTAGTACAGTTTTTGCATAGAATGAAACGTAGCAACCTTATTGAAAAATGGGCATGTGAGCTAAGTGAAATAACTCAGAGAAAGACAAATACCATATGATTTCACTTGTGTCTGGAATCTTAAAAAAAACAAAAACAATGAACAAACGACTCAGAAATAGAACAAACTGATGGTTGTCAGGAGGGAGGGGAATGGGGGGGATAAGTGAAATAGGTAAAGGGGATTAAGAGGTACAGACTTCCAGGTATAAAATAACTTGTGGGGATATAAAGTACAGTTAAGGAATAGTCAATATTGTAATAATTTTGGCGACCGTTGGTAACTACACTTAACCATGGTGGGCATTTCATAATGTGTTTAATTTCAAATCTCTGTGTTGTACATCTGAAACTAATGTGATATTGTACATCAATTACGCTTTAACTAAAAATAGAATTGTATTAAATAGTTAAAAAAATAATTAAAAAATAAAATAGGCATGCAAAATTAGATGCTGCCTGAGGTATTCTGTATGGTTCACTTTAGTTTTGTGAATTGAACGATTTTTCCAGAGAGGCATGCAGAGATAGGTCCAATAACTAAAGCTCACTTAGGAAGTTTTTGTAGTGAAACACAGAGCTTATATACAATTAAAAGGATGCCTTAAAGTATTTTTGTGTTTTATTTTTTAATAATTATTTTATTTGGAAACATTTAATTTGCATTATTAATTTAATTCCTAATTTGTCTTTTATTAGGTATTACAGTGATAGAGAGAAACACAGAAAACTGGATGATCACAGGAGTAGAGATCACAGGTCAAATTTGGAAGGAAGTTTAAAGGATAGATCTCATTCTGATCATCGTTCTCATTCAGATCATCGGTTACATTCAGACCATCGGGCAAGTTCTGAATATACACACCATAAATCTTCCAGGGATTATAGGTATCACTCAGATTGGCAAATGGACCACAGAGCTTCCAGTAGTGGCCCCAGATCACCACTAGATCAGAGATCTCCTTATGGCTCCAGATCTCCATTTGAACACTCAATTGAACACAAAAGTACACCTGAGCATACCTGGAGTAGTCGGAAAACATAACAAAAACTGATATTTTGTCTTTCTGGACTTTTCTTTTAGCCATATATCATAAACCAACACAGTAATTGCCTTACATGACTTGAAAGATATAAACAGATCTTCTATCAGTAGCAGTATTGTTACTTCTTTCCAGGATGCAAGGTCTATTATCCCAACAGAAGAGAAAATATTTTTATATTTAAGGATTATGCTGCACTGTACTACAAATACTGTAGTACTTTTTTTTTTTTTTTTCTTTTTTAAAGAAATGGAAAATGTTTACTATTACAGGGACCTCAACACTGCCCTTCCATATAGGCTGGATAAAACTGTTTTTAAGTCAGTGATTTTAGACTGACCTCCATTTAAATTATGTTTGTATATGAACTTTACTCTGACCTGTGATCATGTTTCAGGAAGGAATGAAAGAGAGTTCTTTTCTTAATAAAGAAAAAACACTCAAGGACTTTGTTCACTTTCCAAAGCTACTTGTTTACATTGTACACTGCGACCACCTTGCCGCTTTTCATCACAAGCTTGAATATTTAAATTCTGTACTTATATCTGTAAAATAGCCAGGAATTTCCTGTTTGTGAGCTATTATTATGCCTTTTTACACACACACACACACACACACACACACACACACACACACACAAATGGCTGTAAATTATTGTAAATGGATTAAATGAGCTTTCCTTACTTCCTTTCCCTTCTCAGGCTTTTTTTGACTGTTCCTTTCCCTACCAACTCAGGCCTTCTTATCATTTAAAAATATCAGTGTAATAACACTTTTTAATGATTTGTCTTGATGGAATCATTGTTTAGAATGTAAAAAATGGGGAAAGGGGCCACTTAATTCCATTAGTCCTCTTTTTATATTGACTATTTTATTAGATACATGTTATTTCTTTTTTTTCTTTTTTAGTAAATATTGTGTTTGTAGTAACAAAATGGTGAGATAATATGTAAAATCTAAACTGCATGCTCTGGAAACATTTTTTTCAGATGCATTTGGTTTAAAAGGGTAGGTGTATGAACACTTTTCAGAATCCAAAATGGCCAAAAGTTATTGTAAATCCATTTGTTTTCCCTTTTCATGTGGGCAATAATGTCAAATGTGCTATGCAGCCAGGTAACATTTTAGATAAACTTGATTGACTTTTAATATAAACTGTTACAATGCACACTGATTGTATATAAAAACCTTATATATGACAAATTAAATTTAAGAAAAAGGATATGTGGGCTCCTGTAATTTTCTGCTGCATTCTTATTCCCTCAAGCACTTAACTTTTTTTTTTTTTTTTTTAAGTAGTAACGTTTAGCTACCAGGAAAAAGGTATTTTGGTAAGCAGTTAACTATTGTTAATGTGTGGCACTACAGCTAAATCTATTTTGAAGATTATATGAATCTGTGAAGTAAAATTTAGATCGTAGAAATCTTTGTTGGACTCTTGTTGGTTTCCTGCAGATTTTATTTTAGAAAGCCTTATATTTATTCACAGATTTTTATTTTGTTATATTCAGTGGGAATTTTTGAATCATGTAGCATACATTCTTGGATGTGTGCTGTGCTGTAGCAAATTTGAATCTTAACCTTGACAAATATAAGTATATTGGTATATGCCTATAATATTCTTAAATGTGTCCTGTTGATTAACTGTGGGAGCAATCTATGGAAATTTGTCCATAGATGGATGTAGTTTTTAAACATTTTCCTTTTATCCATTTAGGTCTAAAATTTTATGTGTACAAAACAAAGCTTTCCTCCCCCCCCCCTTTTTTTGAGTAGTGATACCTCTTTTAGTTACCCTGGAAAATAATAATCTCTTTTTTCCTGGCATATCAGATAACATAGGAAGAATAACTCATTTTCTAAACATTAATTTATAATTAAATATAAAAGTGATTAAACAGTTTAGTGCCGGTACACATTTTTTAAGCTTTTCAACTTTTTTCCACATTTAGTATAAATGATTATTCCACAAGATAGCATTTAACAAAAAAATATAATACTTAATGAAATTCTAATTTTAACACAGTAAACAGATCAGGGTTGGCATTTTTAATTCATTTTGTAGCTGGGATATTTGCATTATATCCTATTGTACAGATTTCATAGAAGAGCATTATTACATATTTTGAGGCAATGGAATGGGCTCTGATTTCTTAACAATGCCACATTTAGTTGAATATTTTAGTCACCTAATTAGTTGAGTTGAATGAAAAATCTAAAACTGTATGTAACATTAATTGATGGAAAATACGTTCATTATTTGTAAGAAGTCGCAATCCTGTAGAAGAGGAATAAGCCATAAATTTATTAAAACACAATGGAGAAGAACATTAGTGCATAGATATCACAGGGAACATTCTCTATAAAATATGCTTAAATTTTGTCTTTTACATGCTCATTCTGCTTTGCTATTTTTAACCATTTGTGTTTAAATTTTCAAGGGTGAGAGATTATGCATAGTACTGTACCAGTTAACCCTCCACTTTAATAATATACAATAAATGATTCTTATTAAAAGCAATGGCCTGTTTGCTTATAAAGAAAATATTCTTTGTTCAGGATATGTTAGAAAATAATTTTAGACTGGAAAGCTGTGGAAAACGAGTGTGAATGATTTCATTAATTTCAGAGTGAGTGGCTTAATAAAACAAACCTTTATAGCACAAAACATAGTAGATTACATATGTGATAATTTCTATAATCCATTTTTGTAGTTAAGTAAGGAAAAGGTTGTATAGATACACTGATTGACACTGATTTCATTTCCATGAGATTTAAAGAATACTCACTGGGGTAATTGGCATAATTCCTGTTCGTTACTCTGTTTCTGACTAAGTAATAATGGAGTTTTATAGTTGTGATTTTCTTTTTTTTTTTTTTTGCAAGGAGTGTAGTGATTTGGGGTGGGGGTAGGTGGAAAAACAGCTAATTTTTAAATACAGGATTCTTTTGGATTTACCCAACTTCATTTGAAATTGTAATGTGAACTCACAAATGTGGCTTCATTGTTAAAATTTTAAGTGGTTTGTTACTTAGCAAATAATGCAAAAAATACTTTTAAATGTTTCTAAATTGATATTTAAGCATGTTAATATAAACCAACTATCAAACCCATTACTTAAATTCAAGACTCAATTTAAAAATACAGACAGATCTATTACATATATTTTAGCACTTCATGCAAGATTTGTGATGAACACGTTTAAGGGCAGATAACTAGGCAATAGTACAACAAAAACACCCTGAGACAAAATAATGTCAAAAACACTTCTGTGTTGAAATTTTTAAGTCTTCTAAATTTAGACATTTAAAACAAAACAATTGATACTATATTTTCTCCTGACAATGACTGCAGTAATTGACTTTATAGATGCTTTATGCTAATTTTTTCCTTCTTTTTTCAACCTAATAGATTGATTTTATTACAGGAAATGTTTGGATTCTTTATAAAGAAAGACCTAAGGGTAAGAAATATTAACTACATTAAAGAATGAAAAGTAAGATTATTTGGTAAAGTAGGATTAAAAAATACTTTCCAGATTTTTTCCAAATATCTATACAAATTCTTCAATGGGGCTTCATGTGCCATATTTTCTATCCTAAAAGGCCATTAGTCACCTTGTCCTTTATTTAAAACAAACTTAACCAATCTTTATTTGAAACAAGATTGGTAGTTCAAACTCCCAAATGAATAAGATGCTTTTAATTCTATGTCCCAGTCTACATTTGAGTCTTGATCTAAATATTAAATTGAAATGGTATAAATAGTCCCCAAACAAAACCTGAGCTCATCATGTTTCTCTTAAATGAGCTAAGATACTGACTGCACTGATCTACATTATCTGGCAGGAATGTGGATTACCTTGTAGTTTTACTATTGTAGACTACTGTTAGGTTTCCAATCTGTCAGTGAGCTGTGGAACTGACCTGGCACTCACTGTTCTTTCCACTTTTTACCTTTCAAAACTTTGCTTTGTCTCTGGTGTTCTTCAGTTTCACTATGCTGAGTTTAGGTGTGGTTTTGTTTATTTTTTAAATTTTTTAAATTTTATTTTGTTAGTCACCATAAAATACATCATTAGTTTTTGAGGTAGTGATCCACAAGTCATTGTTTTCGTATAACACCCCATGCTCCGGGTTAACCCAGGGATGGGTATTAAGGAGGGCACATAATGCATGGAGCACTCTGTATTTTTTAGATCAGGTCTTGCCTTGACCAGTTCTTTCTACTTTCTGGAAACCTGTGGTATTACTCTCATAACGTTTTTGATTTCTGTCCTCTGTCTCACCAGCTTTACTGTTTTTCCTTTTCTTTCCATTTCTCTGCTGAGTATCTTCAGCTTCAGCTACTCCCCTGAACTCATCTCCACTTCGATATCTAATAGGCATCTAATCTTAAAATATGGAAAACCAGACTCAGCCCTTCTCCACCAATAACATTAAGAAAAAATACAACTGCCAATGTTCCATAATTTTTGATAAATGAATGGACTTGGCATTCACAACTTTATAATATGTGGCACTTTACCCCTAGCTATTTCTAGTCTTTCTCTCTCACTCATGCTACTCCATTGTTTAGAATACCCCAAAGAATAATTCTGGGACTTTGCATTGCTGGTCCCTCTGTCAAGAATACCTTTATCCCTAATTTGTACAAAGCTTACTCCCTCGCTTAAATAATTAAAGTCTCTGCTGACATGTCACGTCAAGTCTCTAAACTGGTACCCTGCCCCTATCAATCATTTTTAAATCCCTGTTTTTTTCCTTCTAGTACTTACCATTACTTGACTTCTGTTTTTTTTCATTTGTCATTGACTGCCTCCCCATGAACATGTAAGTTCCATTAGGGGAAGGACTTCATCTTATCCACTGCTGTAACCCCAGGAGCTAACCCAATGCCTCACATATCAGTTGCATTTTTTTCATTATTTTGGTTCTTTCCCAGAAATGCTATGTGCCATAAGTGGCCAGCATTATTAAACTTTTTGTCTTTCCGTTATTACCTGATCTGTTAGTATATTTGGAAACATTTATATGCCTTATCAGTATCTCTTATTACTAGAGTCTTTTTACTATCTTTTGCTTTTTAACTAATAAGAATCACCTGAAACATAAATACCTAAGTCTCATCTAGAAATTAAAATATAGAAAGGCCTTAATACGATTTGGGGGATTTTAATATTTATTTTATTGACTTGAATAATACAGAGGTTAAGTCTCCTCTTAAAACACTATGCTTATATATAAATAAAAAACTGGTATTTGTAACTTATGGCTGCTTAGGAAAGATGATACTTTGTGAAGAGATATTCAGAGGTGTGGTATGTAATAGGAAAATATAAAACATTTTATTTTGTCTGTTCCTTTATCTTTTGATAAGAAATATGTTTTTAGGTGGCATGATAGACTTTTTCTACTCATAAGGAAAGAACACAACTTGTAAAGACACCATAATGCAAGAGAAACATGTTGCATTTCCAATGTCTTTAAGGTGAAATAGCCAAAAAAGAAAAAATTCCCTCCCTGGCTGGTTTTTGATATTTTTTCCCATTAAAAATTTAGATCATGTTTACATAAGGTAAATTCATCCTTTTTAGGTATACATTGTAATAAGCTTTGACATATTATACAGTTATTCAACCACCAACATATTTAAGATACAAAAACCTTTCCAGCACCCCAAAAAAGTTATCCTGTACTAATTTCCCCATACTTAGTCCCTGGCAACCACTGATTTGCCCCCATAGTTTTACCTTTTCCATAATGTTATTTAAAAGGAACATACAAAATATAGGCTTTGAGCCGACCTTTCACTTAGTATAATGTTTTTGAGATTCATCTGTGTTTTTGCATTAACAGTAGCTCATTACTTTTTAAGTGCTGTTCTTCATACTGAATGTTCTACAGTTTGTTTATCCATTCACCAACTGGGTTTCCAGTCGTTTGGCCATTATGAATAAAGATGCAATAAACTGTCATGGACAAGTCTCTGGATAGGCATATTCTAACCTTGGGAAGTACTTTGGGATTTCTAGGTTGTATGGTAAAGTGTATGTTTTACTTTACAAAAAACTGCCAAACTATTTTCCAAAGCAGGTATGCCATTTTATGTTCCCACCAGCTATAGATGAGAGTTCTTGTTGCTCTTTAACCATGTGAGCATTTTGTATGGTAGGGTTTGCTTGTTTGTTTTTTTCATGTCCTCATTCTGGTAGGTGTCTAGGGGTAACGAGTAATTTGCATTTCCCTAGTGACTAATGGTATTCAACATCTTTTAATGTGTTTGTCATTCTTCTTTCTAATCTTCAAATTTTTTTCCAATTTTATAAATAAAATTGTTGATACAATTCACGTATCAGATAAACTGCAAATATTTTCTCCTAGTCTGTGACTTGTCTTCATTTTTTTAAGTGTCTTTGGAAATGCAGAATTTAAAGATTTTTGAAAAAATCCAGTTTTTCCCTTTTTTTCCTTCTATGGTTCCTTCTTTGTGTGTAGAAATCTTTGCCTAACACAAGATCACAAAGATTTTTCTTACACGTTTTCTTTTAACAGGATTATACTTTTAGGAATTACGTTTAAGTCTGTGATCCATCTCAAGTTTTTTGTATATAATGTGCAGGATGAACGAAAGGTGTGGGGGGGGTTGTTTTTACGTTTTCGTTTTGTTTTTTTGGATATGCATATCCAATTTTTCCAGCATTTGTTGAAAAGACTCTTTTTCCACTGAATTTCTTTTACTTTATTGAAAATCAGTTGTTCATATGTAGGTGGGTCTGTGTCTGGGCTTCCTGTTTTGTCCTATTAATTTATATTTCTGCCTATGCCAACAACACACTGTTTTGGTTACTGCAATTTAAATAGTAAATTATGGGAGCACCTGGGTAGCTCAGTCGGTTAAGCGACCGACTCTTGGTTTCAGCTCAGGTCGTGATCTCAGGGTCGTGGGAGCAAGCCCCATGTCGGGCTCTCTGCTCAGCACAGAGTCTGCCTGAGATTATCTCTCTTCCTCTCCCTCTGCCTACCCCCCCGGCCCCCTGCTTGCGCTCTCACGCTCTCTCTCAGTAGTAAATACAATCTTTAAATAAATAATAAATTATGAAATCAGGTGGTGTTAGTTCTAAATTTTGTTCTTCAAAATTGTTAGAGCCTTCTAAATTCCTTTGCTTTCCCACATACATTTTAGAATCAAATTGTAAATTTCTACCAAAAGCCTGCTAGGATTTTGATTGGGATTATATTGAGCATATAATCAATTTGGAGAATATTGATAGTTTAACAAGATTGAGATGTCTGACTTAGTACAGTATACCATTATTTATGTCTTTAATTTCTCTCATCGTGATTTTTCACTATACAAATCTTGCTAGATAAATTGTTAAATTTATCCCTTATAAATGCTTTTTTTAATTACAATTTTTTTAAAGATTCTATTTAAGAGAGAGAACATGAGGAGGGGCGGAGGGAGAGGGAGAAAAAGAAGGGACTCCCAAACAGACTCCTAGTTGAGCGCAGAGCCCAATGTGGGGCTCAATCCCACGACCCTGTGATCATGACCTGAGCTGAAACCAAGAGTCTAATGCTCAGTCGACTGAACCACCCTGGTACCCCTTTAATTTCAATTTTTAAGTATTTGTTGATTTTTGGATTTAACCTTTTTCCTGTGGCCTTGCTATACTCAATAATTAGTTTCAGCTTCTTCCAGATTCTTTGAGATTTTCTACATAGATTATCATATCTTCTGTCAAATAAAGAGTTTTATTTGTATCTTCGCAATCGTTTATGCCTTTTTTTTTTTCTTCCCTTAATGTACTTTCTAGGACCTCTTTTATAATGTTGGTAAGAATGGGCATCTTGTTATAAGAGTTGCCTTGTTCGCATCTGGGATAAATTCATTCTTTCACCACTGCGTATGGTAGTAGCCATAGCCTTTTTGTATATGACCTTTATCTTGTCAAGGAAGTTCCCTTCTAATATTAGCTTTCTGAGTATTGAAAGAAAAATGATAGTAACCACAAGTACTTATCCTTGGGTTGTGTGCACCTGTTGTACAACTTCTTAAATCACGGAATCAGATTGGAGACTGCCACCCTCAATACCTATTCTACATTTATTTTCTCATGGTACTTTTTATCAAAGAAACCATGTAATGGGATCTAATGATGAAAATGAACTATCTCAAACTGTTGGTTAATATTTTGGACAGATGGACATTATCAATGTGTTTCTTTCAAAAATTTAACATTTCCTGTAGCACCTCTTGTGTTTCTGCTGTTTTTGCAAACTATAGCACTAGCCTAGCGCAGTCATCCTTTAAAAATCCGTTAAACATTAACTGATTTCTTCTTTTTTTGCTTAAGTTTATTTTTAAGTAATCTCTACACCCAACATGGGATTCAAACTCATGACCCCAAAAGCAAGAGTCACATGTTCTGACTGAGCCAACTATATGCCTCTAACTGATTTATTCTTAATTGCTTTATGTACTCTCTCTTCTTGTCAAATATAAGGTTCATTTATATCAGCTCCCCTTGGAGAATCTTGTCATTTTTTAGAATTCAGTTCACTCTGTTGCCTGGTGACCTCTATACTCTCTAATGGGTTCAAGTAAAACTGATTTTTTAGATTAACTATTTTTTCATGTTAGGTTAGGAGGAATGTTCTCTTACAACTGTATCCTAAGAAGAGGCACTATAAAAT
Source organism: Eumetopias jubatus (assembly GCF_037043125.1). Classification (NCBI taxonomy): domain Eukaryota; kingdom Metazoa; phylum Chordata; class Mammalia; order Carnivora; family Otariidae; genus Eumetopias; species Eumetopias jubatus. Next base: position 76,484,736 of record NW_028274811.1, on the reverse strand, counting down.
GGGTTTTTAAGTCAACTTTACTGAGGCATAATATACATCCCACAGTAAATTGCATGCACCATATGTGTGCAATTTGGTGAGGTTTGAGAAATGTATACATTAACCTAATCACGATACAGAATATTTCCATCACCCCTGAAGTTTTTATTGTGTTCTTCCCAATCTCCATCTTAAACTGTAGCCCAGGAAACCACTTAATGATTGGCTTTATATTACTTTATATTACTACAGATAGATATATCTAACTAGAGTTTAATAAGTAGTGAAATCACACACTCTTTTTTGACTTCTTTTGCTCAATATAGTGTTAAGATTAGTTCATGTTGTTGCATGTATCTGTAGTTTATTGCTTTATATTGTTGTATAATACTCCATTGTATGGATCTACTGCTCACTTAATGGGTTTCCAGCTTCTAGCTAATATGAATAAAACTTCTATGACCATTCCTTTACAAGTTTTGTGCATATGTTTTCATTTCTTGGATAAATACCCTGGAAAAGAATTGCTAAATCATATGATAAACACTGAACTTTTAAAGAAGCTGTCAAACTTGTACAATGTAGCTGTACCATTTTACAATACATGAAAGTTGCACTTGTTTGCATCCTTGCCAGCACTAGCTATGGTGTTTTTTTAATAGCTATTATAATAGTTATGTAATGCAGTTGCATGGTTTTAATTTGCATGTTATTGATGACTAATGATATTGATCTCTTCATGTGCCTTTGGCTATTTATAGGTCTTATGTGAAATACCTATCGAATCTTTTGCCCATTTTGTAGTTGGATTATTTGCTTTCTTGTTATTGAGCTGTAAGCATTTTTTCTGTCCTGTATTTTTAATAGATTTTATTTTTGATAGATTATATTTTTTAAAGCAGTTTTATGTTCACAACAAAATGGAGCAGAAACTAGAGATTTTGCATATGTCCCCTGCCCTCAACATATGCATAGCCTCTCACATTATCAACATCTCTGTAAGCATTTTAAATATATTTTAAATAACAGTTTTTTATTAGATATATGTATTGTAAATACTTTCTCCAAATCTATGACTTGCCTTTTTTTTCTTAATAGTAATTTTCAAAGAGCAAAAGCTTTAAATTTTAATGAAGTCCATTTTCTAATTTTTCCCTTAATATTTCATACATTTTGTATCCCATTCATATAAGAAGCTTTTGTCTACCCTAGAGTCAAAAAGATTTTCTTGTGTTTTTTTTTTTTTTTCCTAGAAGAGTTATTTAGGTCATTGTTCCATTTCAAGTTAATTTTCTATATGATGAGAGCTAAGAGTTGGGGCTCATTTTTTCCTCCATGTGGATATCCAGTTTTTCCACCATCATTTCCAGAAAAGAGTAATTTTCCTCACTGAGTTATTTGACTCCTTTATATATATTTTTTAAAAAATCGGTTGACCACATGTGTGTATCTATTTCTGAATATTATACTGACTATCCCTATGCTAAAATAAAATAGTCTTGATTACTATATCTTTATATTAAACCTCTTGAAGTCAGGTAGGAAGAGTGCTTCAACTTTGTACATTTTTCAAATTATTGTGGCTACTCTAAGTCCTTCATATTTGTTGACCTTAAACAAAAGAGCCAGCTATTTTACCAGCAAAATGAGTTTATTGGTGAATAGTAGAGGAATTGCATCTCAGGACAAGCAAATTATGATAACCAGAGGCAAGTCTGGAGAACAGAGGAGAGGGGCTTGCTTTTACAGAAGAAAGGAGGAAGCTGAGAGGGCTGTTTACCGAGTTCTCACTGGCTGGGCTGTTGCTAGATAAGGAGAAATTCTTCCTTGCCACTGCTGGGGTATGTAAAGTAAGTTTCCTGTTGGGAAATGTGAGGTTTGCTTCTTATGGTGACTAGCAGTACATGAAAGCTCATGTTTCAGGGCTTCCCTATTCCATTTTAAATGAAGTTTATTTTATTTATTTTCATATTTCCCCCTTCTGATTAAGATCTTTCCTCAAACATTGCTGCTCAAGATTAGATTTTTGATACTTAGCGGTTTTGTCCCTTGGTGCCAGGAAGGATATTTACTGGTTGTCCTCTTCCACATCAGAGGGAAAATACACAAGATTGCAAACTCTTGAGGCCACATTTGAGTAACGAGGAAGGGAATGAGGGAGAACTCTCAGGCATTTCCCATCTGAGGTCTATATCTTACAAGGTTGGAAGCATTGGAGACCATCTGTAAGTGCCGAGCTAACACCACCCTCCTGGATGCATCACTTCTATAGAGATTTGACAGGCAACAGGTGCAAAATTTAAAAATGATTACATAGCAGAAAAATGACCCCAGTTTGTATGTATATAATAGTTCTAAACCAGCAGCCAAACTTGAAAGCAACCAGCTAAAGAGGTATGGTTATGGTTAGAGAAAGGTTAAAACATGTATGAGAGCATCTGTTTCTAACAGCCTAAACTGATAGGTCTTGGAATCAAACAGAAATTGCTTACAGATAAAACCAAGGGATCCCTGATGTCATGAAATAGATCAGAGTTTATGGTAACAAATCAACAGTCAGAGTTTCCTTTTTTTGCAACAGATTGGGTCAAGAAAGTAAGGAAGGAAATATGGTAAGAAGCCAACAGCAAGGAGAAGGTAAACAAGCCTGTTAAGCTTGTTTTGGGGAAAGCTTTTGGGGAAAGCTCTCTCCTTCAGCTGTTTTGATTCCTGGAAATCTATTTTTCAGGCCACCAGTTGGTGTGCAGGTCCAGTCAGGGTTTGGTGCTTTCTTTAGATGCAACACGTGGATCCAAGAATCGATTCCTCGGAGTTTGGCTGCATAAGGGTTAACAGTACCTGAGAGGGGCCTTTCCAACAGAATTGCAGTATGAAGTCTTTCTGGAGATACCTTTTCCAATAGACAAAATCTCTGGGCTGCACGGTGAGATGTTTAAGGTCCTCATCCCCTTCGGCAAGCTGTGTAAAGATTGTTTTACTAAAGCATGGTTTAACAATTAGGTGTTCACAATATCATCAAAAGGAGTAGACCAGAGATTAGAAGGATTAATGGCAGAGCCTTTGATCAGGGTATTTGAAGGGTCTCTGCAAATTTTGCTAATTGGGTCTTAATTACACTGTTCTCATGTTTGAGGATTGAGGGTTGTAAGCACAGTGAAAGTGCTGTAAAACTGGCCAGCCAAACAGCACAGACCTGTCAAAACCCTTGCCCAGTGAAGGGACTTCCCCCATCACTCTGAAATTCCAGGGGGGTTCTTCAGGTTGGGATGATCTTTTCAAGTAGATCAAGATCTTTTCTTATTCTGAAATGAGGTGCCCCAAATATCAAACCTCCATTTGGGAATTTAAAGTGCTTGGGAGCAGTGTGAACAGGTGTTCTTGAATCATATTTCGGCAGGAGGGGTAGGCAAGCAAAGCAGGCACTCTTTGCAGCCTTATTAATATATCCCACTGCTGATTCACAAGGATTATAATTTTTTTTCAGTATACCAGTGATTCAATGCATGGATAGTAATCAGTAATGGGAAATTTGGAGTCTCTGGCAGGACTGGATTATTTTTGGCGTAAGCCAGAGTTTTCTTTTTTTAACCAAACTAACAATTATTAGAATTCCAATATTGTTTTTCCTTTTCTAGGGCCAATTGCTGGGCATCTCATGTCAACTTTTCTAGATTATCATTTGAAGGAACATCTCCGTGGACCATGACAGAAGTTTGGTTGTTGGTTCCTTTGAGAGCAGTGTACTTTGTGGCATTCCAAAGTCATGAGCTACAGCAAAGGCATCACTATTGTCATATAGGTATATGTGGCTTTGCTGTCGGCTAAAATGCAAGCTCAAGTAAGACAGTTCAGACTGTTGGGGCGAGGTAACCAAGGTATCTTGATGACTTCCAAAGGAGTTGGAAGAGCATACCCAGCATAACATTTACCATTTTGATCCTTTTAAATAAGAACTGTCAGTACAAAAAAAGTTGGTGTTAACCAAAGGAGTTCCCTGTAGGTCATCAGGCAGGGGCAGGAGGTGACCTGTCGGGAGACAAACAGTCCTGAGGAGTACCATCCACAGAAGAGGGAAGGAGGGTGGCAGGGTTAAGATTAGTCATGTGAGGAGTGGGTATGTGTAATGAGAGTTCAGGAGGGAGAGGGAAATAGGAAATTGTTCATTAGGATGTCCAAGGGCAGGGGATTTTTTTAAGCATTCATTTAGGGTTTTATTTTATTTTTAAAGATTTTAATTATTTATTTGAGAGAGACAGAGCATGAGCAGAGGCAGGAGGCAGAGGGAGAAGCAGGCTTCCCGCTGAGCAGGGAGCCTGATGTGGGACTCGATCCCAGGACCCTGGGATCATGACCTGAGCTGAAGGCAAATGCTTAACTGACTGAGCCACCTAGATGTCCCTCCTTGAGGGTTTTAAAGGCTAAATCATCCTGATCTTCCCAAATAATAGGGTCAGGTTTGTTGTTTTTAAACTTTTTTTTAATTTTAATTTTTTAATTTATTTATTTGAGAGAGAGAGTGCAGAGAAAGATAGGGAGAGAGAGAGAGACCACGAGCTGGCAGGGGGAAGAGGGGAAGAGGTAAGTGTGCTCCCCACTGAACAGGGACCCCGACGTGGGGCTCGATCTCAGGATACTGGGACCATGACCTGAGCCGAAGGCAGACGCTCAACTGGCTGAGCCACCCAGGTGCCCCATGTTGTTTTTTAATACAGTAGCCTGCTAGCCAAGAAAACCTTGTAAATGGCACTTGGTTTGGGGTTTGAGCAAGTTCAAGATGCCCATTTGAATCTAAATGTAGCCCTTGTTCTGAAATAAGGTGCCCCAAATAGCAAAGCTTAATTTGAGCAAACTGCAATTTCTCCTTGAAGACTCTGTGTCCCTTTAAGGCTAAAAGTTTAACAGGTGGATGCTGTCTTCTATGCGAAGAGGCCTGAGAAGGGGACCAGAGAAAGCAAGTGCTCTGCATATTGTCATAAAGCAGAGCCTCCAGGTGACTCTGTATCGTCTAAAACTGTTTTTAAATTTTGGGAGAAGTAGGAAGGACTTTTGGTAAATCCTTGGGGCATTAGAGTCTAGTTGTAATGTTTTCCTTCCTAAATAAAGGTAAGGAGATATTGGCACGTCCTATCCCCAGGGCAGAAATAAGGAGGCCGTGAACCCCTGAATACTCCTAGTATTTTTTTATTCTGAGCTTGATGCCCTACAGCTTATCCAATAGGAACCCATAGTTAGTATCCTTACTATTAGGTGTCATGTTGTCAGAGATGGAACAAATAAAGATACTGAAGGGTTATTTGAATCATCTGGTTGCCTATTTTGGTTACTGCTATCAAATTCTAGAGTTATCTCCCCGTTTCGGAAGAAAGAAATCTTAGCCCAATAAAAGGATAGGGCTGAAAGAAGTTGGGAGAAAAGGATGAGTATCTCATAGAGGGCGTAAATAAAAGGGAGTAAGTTCAGAGACAGGGATGCTTTGAGGTTTATTAAAAACTCCTGCTAGTTGGACCATTTGAATCCGTCGAGGCAGGGACTGTTAAATAACAGTGGGGTTGAGCTCCAACAGTGCAGCTCCGGTATTAATAAACACACAGAGAGATTCATTTCCAACCTGGAGAAAGATGGAGAAATGCTCCTGTAGTTCCTCAGAGTCTTGTAATTAGGAAAAGGTTGGTTGGAGGGCTGAAGGCTCCTGGAGAGCTTAAATTGGTAACAATCTTTCTTCCAGTGTCCTAGCTTTTGCAGTAATGACAAAGACCAGACAAAGTTTGGCTTCATTTAGGGGACTCCGTTTGTTGGAGTTGAAAATTAAGGATTTCAGTGGATTTCCTTTTAGTTGAATCACCTACGGTGAGCGCGAGCCAATGTACTAACTTAACCAAAGGCTAGAGTGGGCGTGTTTTCCCATTCCATCCTGGTCCTTTTAACTAGAAAGAAAAGATCACAGTTCAACCTGTTCAGGAACACAGAGTGGAAGATTACCCAAGTGGATTCAACATCAGTAGAAGGCCGGAATTTTCCTTAGAAACAGTTTGAAGTCAACTGTAGTAGTTGTGCACAGGCTCATTGGGTTTCTGAACGCAAGCCTGAATCTTACTCCAGCCAATAGGTTTCGAGAAAGCCCTAGGCATTGCCAGGTGAAGTCGCTTAGTGATTGCAACCCTGACAGTATTACAAGGCCGGGAGTTGGTCTCACATTTGCAGTCCTAGAGACTTTTCAGAATCGTCCTGCTTAGCTGTTTTCCTCTAGTGTTGGGCTTGGCCTTTGCCAAAGAACATGTGACCTACCTGGTGAAGTCTGAGAAACCAAGTTGGTAAGTTCAAACAACTATGTTAAATTCCTCAGCAATTTAAAAAAAAAAATAAGACTATTTATTTGACACACACACACAGAGACAGCACAAGCAGGCAGAGCGGCAGAGGGAGAGGGAGCCCATCGTGGAGCTCCATCCCAGGACCCTGAGATCATAGCCTGACCTGAAGGTGGACACTTAACTGAGCCACCCAGGCGCCCCTCCTCAGCAAATCTCTGGGAATCCTCGCTTACTTTGGGAAAATCTTTAGTCCAGGGCATATGTGAAATTAAGGATTTAACATTAGGATCTTCCTAGGGTCTAATTTTAAAGGGGCAGGTTCAATTGGGTGCTATGGAGGAGGATAGGGAGGGGTTCTGAGAAAAAGTTCAGCAAGAGAACTGGAATGAAGAAGTGAAGGGTACCAGGGAGGTGCGCAGGGTAGAAGAGCAGTATTGTGGGGGTGAACGAGCTGAAGAGGCCTCTGATGGCTTATCTTTTCTCAGTAGTTTATTTGCTTGGGTCATTCCTTCTTTCTTTCCTTCCTTCCCTCACTTCCCTTCCTTCTTTCCTCTTCTTTTGTCATTACTCTTTTGTTGTTGTTTTGTTTTAATTGAAGTATAGTTGACATACAATTATATTCCCTTCAAGAATACAATATATTGTTTTGACAATTATATACATTACTCATTGCTCACCACCCTAAGTGTGGTTACCATCTGTCACCATACAATGTTGTTATAAATTTGTTGACTATATTCTCTGTACTGTAGTTTTCATCCCCATGACTTATTTATTTTATTTTCTGACTTATTTATTTTATAACTGGAAGTTTGTACCTCTTAATCCCCTTCACCTATTTTGCCCCTTACCCCACCACCTTCCCCTCTGGGAACCAGCAGTTTTTTCTCTGTATTTATGAGTCTGTTACTTTTTGTTCATTCATTTGTGTCATTTTTTAGATTCCAGATATAAGTGAAATCATATGGTATTGGTCTTTCTCTGACTTAGCATAATAACCTCTAAGTCCATCCATGTTGTCACAAAAAAAAATTTAATTTTTTGTGGCTCAGAAATATTCATTGTGTGTGTGTGTGTGTGTACCACATCTTCTTTATCCATTCATCCCTTGATGGACGCTTCAACTGCTTCCATGTCTTGGCTATCATAAATGATGCTACAATTAACATAGGAGTACATCTATCTTTTCAAAATAGTGTTTTCATTTTCTTTGGGTAAATATCCAGTAGTGGAATTACTAAGTCATATAGTATTTCTATTTTTAATTTTTGAGGAACTTTGTACTCTTTTCCATAGTGGTTGCACCAGTTTACATTCCAACCAACACTGCAAAAGGATTGTCTTTTTTGGTACTAGCCATTCTGACTAGTCCTCTGCCCATTTTTTCATGGGCACCAATTTGTTGTTTTGGTGTTGAGTTGTATGAATTCATCATATGTTTTGGATATTAATCCCTTATCAGATATATCACTTGCAAATACCCTCTCCCATTCAGTAGGTTGCCATTTGGTTTTGTGGATGGTTTCCTCACTGTTAAAAATCTTTTTAGTTTCACATAGTCCCAATTCCTTTTTTTTTTTTTTCCTTTTTTTCCTTTGCCTGGGGAGACAGATCCAGAAAAATATCGCTAAGGCCAGTGTCTAAGAGTTTATTGCCTATGTTTTAAGGTCTTACATTTAGGTGTTTAATATTTTGAGTTTATATTTGTGTATGGTACAAGAAAGTGATCCAGTTAAATTCCTTTGTATGTAGCTGTACAGTTTTCCCAACACTATTTATTGAAGAAACTGTCTTTCCCCCACTGTATATTCTTGCCTCCTTTGTCATAGAATAACTGACCATATAAGTGTGGATTTCTTTCTGGGCAGTCTGTTCTATTTCATTGATCTGTGTGTCTATTTTTGTGTCAGTACCATACTCTTCTGATTACCATAGTTTTATAGTATAATTTGAAATCTGGGAATGTGTTACTTTTTTATCTCTGTCAATATTGTTTGGCTATACATGGTCTTTTGTAATTCATACAAGTTGTAGGATTATTTTATTTCTGTGGAAGATACTATTATTATTTTGATAGGGATTGCGTTGGATCTGTTGACTGCTTTGGGCAGTGTGGACATTTTAACGATATTCTCCTAATGCATGGATATGATCTATCTTTACATTTATTGGTATCTTCATCAATTTCTTTCATCACTGTCTTACAGTTTTCAGAGTACAGGTCTTTCATTTCCCGGATTAAATTCATTTCTAGGTATTTATTCTTTTTGCAATTGACTGTGGTTTCTTAATTTCTCTTTCTGATAGCTCATTATTAGTGTACAGAAAAGCAAGTAATTACTATGTATTAGTTTTGTATCCTACAAATTTACTGAATTCATTTATCAGTCCTGATAGTTTTGGGGTGGAGTGCTTAGCGTTTTCTATATGTAGTTGTCATGTCATCTGCAAATAGTGACAGTTTTACTTCTTATCTACTGATTTGGATGCCTTTTATTTCTTGTCTAATTGCTGCTAGGGCTTTCAGTACTGTGGTGAATAAAAATGGTGAGAGTGGACATCCTTGTCTTGTTCTTGATCTTAGAGATATACATTCTGTGGGTTGTGACAGATGCATGACATGTATCCACCATTATAATGTCATACACAATAGCTTCACTGACCTAAAAAGTCTCTCTGCTGTCTTTTCATACCTCCTTTCCTCCAACTCCTGGCAACATTGATCCTTTTACTGCCTCCATAGTTTTGCTGTTTCTAGAGTGTGATAGAGCTGGAATCATACAATATGTAGCATTTTCTGATTGGCTTCTTTCATTTTGTAATGTGCAACTTAGTTTTTTCCTATCTTTTTATGGCTTGATAGCTAATTTCTTTTTAGTCCTGAAAAATAATCCACTGTCTAGATGTAACAGTTCACTTAATCCCTTCACTTACTAAAGCACATCTTGGCTGCTTCAAAGTTTGGGCAAGTATGAATGAAGCTTTCATATAAACATTCATGTGCAGATTTATGTGCAAGTTTTTGTATGGACCTAAGTTTTCAACTCATTTGGGTAAATATCAAAGAAATCATATGGTAACAGTATGTTTAGTTTTGTAAGAAACTGTCAAATTGTCTTTCAAAGAGAGTCTATGGTTGTGCATTCTCACCAGCAGCGTATGAGAGTTTCTTTTATTCTACATCCTCTCCCACATTTGGTGCTGTCAGTGTTTTGGATTTTGGCCATCCTGATAGGTGTGTAGAGGTATCTCATTGTTACTTTAATTAGCAACTATATCCCTAATAATGTAGGATGTTGAGCATCTTTTCATGTGTTATTTTTAAATTTTTCATTTTTACTTGCACATCTGGATTAACAATGAGTTTGAGCATCTTTTCCTATATTTCATATTCCTTTGAGTTTCTTCTGTGAATTGCCTGTTTATATAGTTTGCCCATTTTCCTATTGCTTTTCTTATTTTATTTTGATTTCTTATTGATTATTCTCATTCCTTTGGGATGCTGGAAAATTAGTTCCTCATTGGTTTAAACTATTGTAAATATCTCCTCCCAATTTATTATCTATCATTAACTTTTACATAGTATCTTTAATTGAACAAGAATTCTTTTCTTTTTTAAAGATTTTATTTGAGAGACTGGGAGAGAGAGAGAGAGAGAGAGAAAGAAAACATGAGCAGGGGAGGGGAGGGGCAGAGGGAGAAGTAGATTCCCTGCTGAGCAGGGAGCCAGACATGGGGCTTGATCCTGGGACTCCAGGATCATGATCTGAGCTGAAGGAAGATGCTTAACCTACTGAGCCACCCAGATGCCCCTGAACAAAAATTCTTAATCAAATCCATTGTCTTTTCCCTACCTTATGGTTTGTACTTTTGAACTTGACTATGTCCTTTATCTGTACATTAGTCACAAAACACTCTTCTACATTATCTTCTTTTCACTTTGTATGGTTTTAGATTTTACTTTTAAGTTTTTAATTAATTTGGAAACTACTTCATTCAAGGTTTTAGGTAAGGATATAGTTTTATTTTTCTCTGTATTGTGAACTAGTTTCTGTAACACTATATCATAATAGTCCTTCCTATTCCCATTGATTCATGGTGTAACTTTTGACCTATATCAAGTTATTATGTATACACAAGTGGAATTTTGTGCATTTTGTTTCATTCATCCAGTTGTCTGATCACATTATTACTGCATTACAAGAGTGTTACTACATGGTAGGGCAAAACTACCCTCTTTGCTCTTCTCAAAATTAGGTGTCTTTAGGCATATGCATTTTTTTCTTTGTGCATTACTTATATGGGCCTTAAGGTTTCTAATTAATTTGTACAAATTAATGTACAAGGAAAAATGTATGACACATTTAATGCAAAATTTCTCTGCTTGGATTTGTTTTTTGGTCTATCAAATCATTATAAAATAGTTAAAGACTCCATTATAATGATATGTTCACAGTATATTTATGCCAGTGTCAGAATTAGTGGAAATATCTTTAAATTGTTCCATTCTATACTTCTTAAATATTTTGGACTTAAATATATGGATGCATTTAGAGGTTTTGATCTGTATAGAATAAGAGTCAGAAATTAAAATTTACTTCATTTATTTCACTTAGTATAATAAGAAAATAGAAGCAAAAAGAGGTAAACTGACCTGCCCAAGCGGTTACAGGTTAATTACTGGTGAAGTCAATAGTAAGTACATATTTCTTAACTTGGCCTTTATTATATAGTTCTGAACATATCTATGGTTTATTTGCTGCTTAGTCTTTCATTCAGTTATAACAGGAAAACATGTTTGGCAAAATAAATTTTTCAAGTGTTAAGCATTTTTTTTTCACATTATTTTGTTTCTAGATGACCCTCATTATGGGGTTAAATTTTCTGGTTTGAGACAACAGAACTTTTTATAAATTTGAGTAAAACTGAGAGTAGAGGATGGCAGTTTGGTAGAAGTCTCTTGATGTCATAGCAAGAGATATGTGTCTTTATTTTATTTGTAAAGATTTTATTTATTTATTTGACACAGAGAGAGACAGCAAGAGCTGGAACACAAGCAGGGGGAGTGGGAGAGGGAGAAGCAGACTCCCTGCTGAGCAGGGAGCCCAATGCAGGGCTCGATCCCAGGACCCTGGGATCATGACCTGAGCCGAAGGCAGCTGCTTAACCAATTGAGCCACCCAGGCGCCCCGAGATATGTATCTTTAAAAGCAACTCTTTTCAGAATTTACCTTTTCACTATCTGCATACTCACCAAGTTCAGGGTATAGTCCAGTGCTGATAAATGGTCCCTTATTTGTAGTGTCTTACTGAAATAGGAGGATGCCTAAGCAGGTGCAAGTATTTTGCAAAACAGGTGCTACTAAAAGACTCTAGTAGTCTGACACTGATACGTAAATATCAAATGTCCTTTCCAAAGGCCATTCTATGAGATTAGGAAAAAGTAACACCATGATGATATAGACTCTATTTCTTTCATGAGACTGGCAAATGTGGGTAACTCTGTTGTGTGTCAACTTGGTTAGTCTACATTACATTCCCGAGAATTCCCTTTTCTATATGTTGCCGGTAAAGCTGGACCACAAGGGAGATTTCTGAGGGGATTTGAAGAGTAGAATGAAGAGGCACCATTTGTGCATTACACATATTGTCACTTACCTGTGGCTCACCTCCTAGCATGGGCAGTGGCCAGGACTGCACCTGTCTCTGTCCCCTTGGCTTGATCAAAGTCTCTATTTTTTGCAGGATACTCACTCAATTAATGTGAAAGGCAATAAAAATGGACACTTTTTTTTTTCAGTCTATTTTGTGGGCTCCAGCTCTTGCTTGTGAGTTTGGGATTGTTCTTCTCTTCCTCACTTTATATCTGTCTTCCTTTCCCATTCTGTCTGACATGTGCACATCAAACTCCAGCATCACATGCAAGGTCAGCTGCCTTTCAGAGACTCCTTAAGCATCTCCCACAATCAGTAACTTCAAATCCTTGTACAAATTCCCCATCTGTCCTCCTCCTTCTCTGATTAAATCCTGATACAAATATGCTTAAAATGTCCTTCTCACCTGCATGCATTAAATTAGCACATGTGCCCTAAACAAAATTAAAGATTTTTTTTCAGTTTGCATCTAGACCAATGACTTTTCTTCTTGAATTATTGAGAACTTTTGACACTGTTGATTCTCACTTGCCTTGATTTTAAGACTCCAGCTGTATTTTAGGTATTAATTTGCACTTTGGGCAGCAAGTAAAGTAATAGAAAATCTTATTCAACTGTTTTAATCAATGAGGGGAAGTTACCTCAGATAGTTCCAAAGTACTTTGTGTCCAGGGTGATTACCAACAATTGAGTGATGTAATCAAGAGCCCAGATTACTTCCTCTTTTACTCTGCCTTCCTTGAGATAGTGTCCTTCATCATTGCATTGTTGCTTTTGCTGTTCTAAGAGAAACATCATGTAGCAGAAGGGGGGCTTCTCTTCCTGGGTTTTTTATTATCACCAAAGGTATTTTTCTCAGAAGTATCCACACTGGGTTCCCCCTCACAGTTTCATCAGCCAGCACTGTATACACGTACGTGTATGTGCATATGCCTAACCCAGTCTGCCACACAAGGAAAAGAGGACAAGTGATGCCTTAGCTCAATCAGGATTTACGCTGGAGCCGGCAGTAACTCCTCCGCTCCCCAATGGAATCCACTAAGACTTGGACAGCAAGAGTGAAAGAGGAAAAATGTCCCCGACAAGCAAACATAGTGCCTGCTGCATAGCAGATATTCTATCTCCCTCATGTCAGACCTCTTTTCTCTGTTTGAAATCCTTAAAAATGGACCAACTCTACTTGTTCTCTTGACCTGTTTGCCCTTAGCAATCCCACGGACCTTTGCCCTTTTAAGTATATTGTTTTGGTGGATGGTTTCCACCTCCTTGTCCAATAACGGTGACCTCTCCCCAGCTCACAAGTGTTGTTTTAGAGGCTGGCTGTCTGCTAGCACCTTGAACTCTGCTTATTTTTATCAACCTGTTTTCCTTCCTCAAACCATCTCTCCTCACCTCAGATTCTGCATCGCTCATTTTCTGCTCAGTGGAATTCAAGTTAATTATGGTTTTATTCTAATTATAAATGATTTGAAAAAAAGACAAGCAAAAACAAAACACCACCTCATCTATATTCAGTAATTTTAGCATTTAGATGAATACTTAGGATGGAATTCAAGATCGTCTTTTGCTATTCTAGAAAGAAGAGGGCAAGAGTAAAGGTTTGCTGGTGACTAACTGCTGTCATAAAGGGGTTGGGGCGCCTGGGTGGCTCAGGTGGTTGGGCGACTGCCTTCGGCTCGGGTCATGATCCTGGAGTCCTGGGATCGAGTCCCGCATCAGGCTCCCTGCTCAGCGGGGAGTCTGCTTCTCCCTCTGACCCTCTTCCCTCTCGTGCTCTCTCTCATTCTCTCTCTCTCAAATAAATAAAGTCTTTAAAAAAAATTACAAGCCTGCATATTTTAACAATTTCAGCTACATTATGTAGTCTGATCAGGCTGGTCATTGACCAGTTGCTCACCCCTATCAGTTGCATTAGCATTTAACTTGTCACTTTAAATTAGAAAGGTAACAAAAGTTTAAGAAGGTTACAAAAGTTTTAATCCCCTACTAAAAAGAAAAAGGGGCGCCTGGGTGGCTCAGTTGGTTAAGCGACTGCCTTCGGCTCCGGTCATGATCCTGGAGTCCTGGGATCGAGTCCCGCATTGGGCTCCCTGCTCAGCGGGGAGTCTGCTTCTCCCTCTGACCCTCCCCCCTCTCATGTACTCTCTCTCTCTCATTCTCGCTCTCTCAAATAAATAAATCTTTAAATAAATAAATAAATAAAGGGGTTGGATTCCTTCCCTCTGTTGTCCTTGGGCTTCCCACCTCTTTCTCCCTTAAAACGAACTTTTCTTATATATAGGATATATTTTTTAAACTATCACCTCTCTCTCTCTCCAAGAATGCAGGGGGTTCCAAAGAATCTTCTGTATTTTAATGCTAGCCTTTGAAGCTATAAAATGTCAACATTAATAGGCAGTTCTTTAAGAGACTGAAATTTTAATTAGGTAATTAATAATATTTGAATTGATTATGTTATATTAAATAGTAATGAACAAGTGTTAATACACTGGCAAATTTTTACTTGAGCATGCACATTGAGCTATAAATATAAATAAGTTTGAGATTCTCCGGTAATTATATGCATAATACATCTGGGGCCACTCTGCTCATCTCCAATAACAGACTGCTATGGTCAAGCTTGCTCTTTGTGACTGTATTAGTCAGGGTTTTCCGGAGAATTAATGTCTATCTCTATCCCTATCCATACCTACCTACTTTCCTACCTATCAGCTTATCTGTATTTATACAGAGAGAAGGGTGGGATACAGAAGGGGAGGGGAGAGAGGGAGAGATTAATTTTAAGGCCATGGGTCACATGATTGTGGGGGCTGGTGAGTCCAAAATCCTTATGACAAGTCAGAAGGCTGGAAAGTTAGGGTTTCTATGTTGCAAACTTGAGGCAAAATATCTTCTTTGAGAAACCCATCTTTGCTCTCAAGGCTTATAACTGAACATAAGGCTGAATATAATATAACTTGAATAAGGCTCTCTCAAATTTGTGGGGGGAGGGAGTTAATCTGCATTACTCAAAGTCTATTAATTTAAATATTAATCACATCTAAAAACATCTTCACAGCAACATCTATATTAGTGTTTTTATTTAATTTTTTATTGTTAATCACCATACATTACATCATTAGTTTTTGATATATTAGTGTTTGATGAAACAACTGGGCACTGACCGTAGCCTTGGCAAGTTGATGTAAAAATTAACCATCACAGTGACCCTGCCACTCCTTGGCCATAGCTAATTGAGAAAAGATGTACACTTCAAACTTGGATTAATCAGGCTTCTCTCATGGAAATTTATTGTGAGAGACTTAGGGCCTCTTATGGGTCTTCATTTATCCCTTGACCTAGAAAGTTATATATCGGAAATCTTCAAAGGAACATAAGAATGAAGCAGACCTGGAGATAGCAGGAGGAACAAAAGACCATGCATCCCCAGAGTAGCCTAGTGAATTATCTTATATATTTATATATATATAATTTATATATAAATATATATATTTATATATATTTACTTATATATATTATGCTGTATTTCCTGCCCTCAGATTTTGTGAGATAATAGAGATTTTTTTTAAATGAATCTTTTTCTATTTAAGTTACTTTGAGTGAGTTCATATTTGTTACTACCAAGTCATCCCTAAGATTCCATTACACATACCATTTTTTTTTTCTCATTTAAGTGGTGAACCATCAGAAGCTGCTAAGGAATCTGTTAAGAACAGAGAAAGTTGCATTGGAATTGGTATCAGAATTAAATTTCTGACTTTGGCAAGTTTCAGTCAAGGGGAAGGACATTATTCCACATGGCGTAGATTGAAGAAAGCATACGAGGTAAGGAAATAGAAACTGTGACTATGAACAACTCTTTCAAGATGTTTAATGATGAAGGGGAACAGAGAAATAAAGCATTACCTACAGGGTTATGTGGAATACAAAGACAATTTTTATTTAGGGGGTAGAGGTTGTTTGAAAGAGAAGCAAATACCTGAGGATATTTCTCATTAGAAAGGGAAGCAATATGATGCTGAGGAGAGGGGCTAATTGCACTGATCAAGCCTCCATGAAGGTGAGAGTGCTAGAGTTTGAGAGCATATGGGGAGAAGCTGGTCCTCTCCATCAAGAAAGAAGTGAGTGTGGCAGTGCTTTCAGGCTGTGATTGATGAGAGGCTGGTATTTGTAGAGGCTGCATCTCTTGACTCCTCATAAACCAAGTTCCATCACCTGAGGAAGGGAGAAGAGCAAGCAAGTTTAATAAAGATTAAAAAGGGTGAAATGTTTCTCTCAGAGATTAGGAAAGAAAATTAAGAGGGAAGATATATGTGATGGCATTGATGTGACTGAGTAAATAAAAATGACTAAGATACCCTAAGTGACCCCCTGGGACTATAATCTATATCCTCTATATGGGCAGACCTGCTAATCTTTCTCATGTGTAAAAGAGCAGTAATTATAGCTGGTTACTATTGTTGAACACCTTACCCATGTGTTTTTACAGTTGTACATGTCATCCGTGAGGCTGATATTTTACTGTTATAGAAATTGACCAGGAGAATTCTATTAATTCTACCAGGATCACAACTAGTGATAGGTGGGGTAAAAATTCAGGTATTGTTTTGGAAATTTCATTATTCCCTGCTCCGTCTACCATGCCACACTTTCTCCATAATGGATATCCTAGTTGCTGACAGCACCAGGGTATGGGGTTCCTTGGGGCAGAGGTAGGAGGAAGGGGGCAAGTTGGGAGGAAACTGTGTGGAGGCTTAAATGAAGGTAAAGCTCCACAGTTGCCCTGAGAGAAACCTGAAACTATAGCCTGATGTTACATTCAGCTGATGGAGTGTCTGTGTTTATCTCTGGACTTTAATGTGTGGTCTGGATGTCTGTGGAAAGCAGAAATCTTGTTATTTGGTCAATACCAAATCACAATTATTGAAGGCAAGTAAGCTGATTTTTTTTTTTTTTGATCCATTGGGTTGTCATATCCTAACTTTCAAAATCCTTTTACTATAACCACATTTCATAAAACTAGGGAGAATATGTGAGATGTAGTCATCTCTACAAGTTGCTATTTATCCAGTGCAACAAGAAGGAAATGCAATTCCTGTTTCCAAAACATCCCATGTCCAAATAATGTGTTCCATCATCATAACCACAAGAGGGCGGTGTGAATCCACCCATTAAACTTGGCAGGTTTTCTGCAAAATGTATGCTCTCAGACTCCCCTCAGATAATTGATAACTAAATTTAAGATATTTAAAGTATATTTAAGTTGGTATCTAAAAGTTTTCAAGATAAGGGCATAATTTTTATGTAACAAAAGATCATTTCCAGTATATTTTAAATACTGACATTTTAAAATAAAATGTGTATCACTTTTTCCATATAGCCAAAGAAAGATAACCACATGACAATTTGCTAGCCATCACCATCCATTTATTTTATTTTTTTTTTTTAAGATTTTATTTATTTAACAGAGACAGACACAGCAAGAGAGGGAACACAAGCAAGGGGAGTGGGAGAGAAAGAGGAAGACTTCCTGCGGAGCAGCGAGCCCGATGCGGGGCTCGATCCCGGGATCCTGGGAACATGACCTGAGCCAAAGGCAGACGCTTAACGACTGAGCCACCCAGGCGCCCCCGTCATCACCCATTTACAAGTTAGATAGTGGGGAGCAAAGGAGGGAGGGGCCGACAACTTGTGCTTTCTATGGGTGGTGTTCCTCTACTCCTGCCCTGCCTGGCCTCATCTTTGTATTTTTTTTAAAGATTTTATTTATTTATTGGGGAGAGAGAGTGAGAGAGAGAATAGGCAGGGCCAGAGGGAGAGGGAGAAGCAGACTCCCCGCTGAGCAGGGAGCCCTATGCAGTGCTGTATCCCAGGACCCCGAGATCATGACCTGAGCCGAAGGCAGATGCTTAACCCAGTGAGCCACCCAGGTGCCCTTATCATTGTATTTCACTAATTAAAAAAAAAAAACAAAAAAAAAAAACCTTTAATCTCTAAGAATATTATAAGGAAAATCTCTAACATTTAGAAAATTTGTATTTTTTCTACTTTCTTCTCGTATATAAGCTTCCATCACAACATATATATTTGTAGGGTTTTCTAGATTGCCTTCTCAAACTTTTCCTGCAACAAATATAAATTGGAAGAGTTTTAAAAAAATTTCAGGTGAGCATAATTACAGTTATTACTAATATATAATTAAGCATGATAGCATAAATTTAAGTGTTGATAATTATTAAACCTAAAAAGTAAAGTTGCATTCAAAAAGTAGATATTGAAGGGTGCCTGGGTGGCTCAGTTGGTTAAGCGACTGCCTTCGGCTCAGGTCATTATCCCGGAGTCCTGGGATCGAGTCCCACATCAGGCTCCTGGCTCAGCGGGGAGCCTGCTTCTCCCTCTGACCTTCTCCCCTCTCATACTGTTTCTCTCTCTCTCTCTCAAATAAATAAATAAAATCTTTAAAAAAAAGTAGATATTGATGAGATGGATGAGGATATATTTATTTTAGAGTGATACAGGATTCAGCATCAATTTTTTTTCTTCTACTCTAACAAACACATAAATATGTAGATAGAAATGGCAGGTGTTTTGTCAAGGCAGTAACAAAATTCCTTAATTCCTTAAACTCCTCCCCTGTCACATGCAGACAGTCACAATGATTGATCATCAGAAATGTTTTAATGGTCTAGTAGTTGATGACTGGTTTAGATACTCCTATATTGCGGTAAGAAAGAACTGAAAACTACTTGATTTGTAAAGTGAGTGTTACTCATTCATTAGAGCCCATTCACTTGCTTAAGCAGTATTTTGACTTGTCCTGTGGCTTGATGCTCCAGAGGTTTTTCACATCATGGCATTGTCCCTCGGTAAGACTAGGGATGAGTGAGGGACATGCATTTCACTTATAAATTGGGAGAAAGGTGATTATGTAGAGGGAGTGGGCAAGGAAAACCAGCATCATCTTCAGCCCCAAGGATGTCTTCAGGTAGAACTATTTTAGGAAATACTACATATGAAATAAGAGAATCTGGAAATCATGTGCACCGTGAAAAGTCTTAATGTAAGCCAGTTGGAAGATCATTGTCCTAACTATCTTAAAATATGGGCTTTTCTCACCTCTGGACCTTTGAAATCAATTGAGTTAAGAACATGTGAGGAACACTGAAAAGTATACAAGCCCCAGATTTCATTTCTAATTAAATAAACATATTGTTTAAGGCTCAAGGAAGACTTTTCTTTCTCCAAATCAATGTATTAATTCATACCTTCTTTTAATTCTTATATTACAGTAGATATGATTTTGTAGTCTACATTTCAACTGTTTAAACATCTTTAAATGTTTGGTAGAATTCACCTTAGAATCTGTTTGGTCATTGACTTTTGTTCGGAGTTTTTTGATTACTGATTCTATTCATTACTAGTAATCGCTCTGTTTAGATTTTGCATTTCTTTTTGACTCAGTGTTGGAATATTGTATGTTTCTCGTAATTTATCCATTTCTTCTAGGATTTGTTGGCATAGGATTGTTTGTACTATTCTTGTATGATCTTTTATATTTCTGTAGTATATTTACAACTTTCCTTTCTTATTTAATTATCTGGGTTCTTTCTTTTTTTTTTCTTGATGAGTCTGGCTGAAGGTTTATCAGTTTTGTTTATCCTCTCAAAGAACCATCTTAGTTTCATTGATCTTTTCTGTTGTTGTTTTTAGTCTCTATTTCATTTATTTTTGCTGTAATCTTTATTATTTCACTCCTTCTACTAAACTGTGTCTGTTTCTTTCATCTGATTAGGGAAATTTTCATCCAATATTTCTTCATATAGTTTTTCTCTCCCTTTTTCTCTCCCTCCTTCTGGGACCCCTATTATGTGAATGTTAGTACCATTGATGTTCTTCCAGAGTTCCCTTAAGCTAGCCTCTTTTTTTTCATATTTTTCTTTTTGCTGTTTTGATTGGGTGATTTCCATCACACTGTCTTTCAGATCACTGATTGGTCTTTCTGCGTCATCTAATCTGCTATTGATTGCCTCTAGTGTATTTTTCATTTCAGTTTTTGTATTCTTCAACTCCGATTGGTTCTTTTTTATAGAACTGTGTTCATTAATTCTTTTGTTGAGGTCAGCGAGTATCTTTATGACCATTACCTTGAACTCTTTATGTGATAGGGTAGCTTATCTTGGTTTTAATTCTTGTTCTGAAGTTTTTTTCTTGTTCTTTTATTTGGAACATATCCCTGTGTCTCCTCATTTTACCTAAGTTTCTGTTTCTTTGTGTTTGTTAGATCAGTTATGTCTCTCCATCTTAAAGGAGTGACTTTGTGCAGAAACACGAATGGGTTCAGTAACACAAACCCATCTTGTAACCTGAGCCAGCTGCCCCAGGAGCCCCTGTTTGGGCTGAATGCACCTTCCTGTTGTGGCTGGGTTGTGATTGGTGCAGACTCACTGTTGTGTAGGACTCTTCTGTCTGTGCAGAAGTGTGACAAAATTAAAAAAATTTCCTAAGACACTAAATGAAGGGTTTTATGATCTGCAATGTTTGTGAGGTTTGGCCTGATAGCTATTGGGCACTAGTAATTGGGGCTGGACCCTGGCTTCTCTCTTTGAGAGGCCTGGCTGCAACTGTTGTGGGCCCACTTGGATGTGGTGCTAACCCTTGGTATAGCTGGCTACAGGCCTGGCTGTGACTACTATAGCATACTGGTGAGCAAGACAGGCCTCCAGTGGCGCTTGCTACGAGGTCTGGCTGCAACTCCTGTAGGTGTTTTAATGCGCTGGGCTGGACTCTGGGGGCACGGATGTTTAGGAAGTGTTCTGGTGCTGGCTGAGGCCACCTGCTGGGAATGGTAGGATGATAAGCCACTTTAAAAGGGCTCTGGTGATGGCCATGGGTGCCTGTCAGGTGTGGCAGGGTGGTGAGTTGTTTAGGAGGGGCTCTGGGTCACGTGGGTGGGATGGGCCAGTGAGTCCACAGGGAACTCTGGGGCAAGTAAATAGATAGTGTCCGAAACAGCTCCACGAGATCCAGGCCTGCTAGTGCTTTCATCCTTAGAAAACTTTTCAGCAGATCCCCATAATATATCAAGTTCCTACCTATACTTGGGTCAATTTCTTGCCTTTATTCTGTTCACTAGTTTATTTATTGTCATGGTGCTATATAAGTTATTGATACCTGGTAAGACCTGTTGTTTGAACATTTTTTTTTTGAAAATAATTTTCTTTCCAATATAACCTATGACACTGATCTTTTTTGGTTTTAAAGTCTTCACAGCTTAAAAGGTAGCAGGTGTATAAATACCAGTATGTAGTTTGGTCATTCATCTGCCCTCAGACAAAAGATTTTAGCAACTGTGTATTGAATAGCATTATTTTGCATAGTTTTACAAAATTGTGACGAAGTTTACAGGAACAGTCACTGTGCATGAAACCCTTTAGGACTATATGCCACCATAGACAAGTGTTTTAACAAATAATGTACTGGGACTGGTGACGGGATCAATTTTCCAATAAAGTTCATTTATCTTCTATTCGTCACTCTATTTAATCACTTTTTTGTCGGCTGCTTGTGCAAAATCATTACATGTCTAGATTTTCTTGCTCTAGCTTGTTCAGATTCACTTTCTGTATTTACAGAGTACTAGGAACTCTGGAAAACTAAAAATCTAAGAGCAGAATTAAAGATACTACTAGGTGTTTCACACCCTATTTATATCTACTTTTATTATGAATCACAGTACTTACATTACCATTTTCATCACTCCTTTTAACCTTTAATGAACTACTTCATGCTATGGATATGTTTTCTTTGAATTAGGATGATAATGAAAAATTCAAATTTAACAAATTTAAATGACAATACTCAATTGACTTGAAAACACCATGAACAGACAATATTTCAATGTAGCTGAATGTTAAGCAAGATTTTGTGATCAGTCCAAATAGCACATGTACAACTCTAAAAGTTTAGAAATTGTTAGAACATAACGAGATTTTAGCAAAAATAAAAATTCACCTTAAATTTCAAATTTGTGAAATACATGCAAACAGTTGTAAGCATTAAAAAAATGTTTTAATTGCCAAACAGATGGAGGATCCTTCATAGATTCAGGAACTGCCCAGGGTCTGAGGAAAACACTTTGAAACACACCGTCCTAAGGCATTTACTTCAGAGATTAAAAGCTCCATATTGTGTTTCAGAAAAGCAGAACTCAAACAATCCAAAGACACGTAAGTTGACAAAAGACTTGTACTAACAG
Organism: Eumetopias jubatus; assembly: GCF_037043125.1. Classification (NCBI taxonomy): domain Eukaryota; kingdom Metazoa; phylum Chordata; class Mammalia; order Carnivora; family Otariidae; genus Eumetopias; species Eumetopias jubatus. Next base: position 76,462,537 of record NW_028274811.1, on the reverse strand, counting down.
CCTCAAATGTAGACAGATCTAGATTCTGACCAGTACTACCTTAAATTTCACTTTGTTACCCAGGAAATCCCCTATGATGTATCATCATTACTATCCATATGTGTTTTGTGAAGAATAGCCATTTATCAAAGGCTAGTCATTTTTGTGATCTGAAAAGTTTGTGTAGATGTAGTAATTGTATTTTTCAGTTTTTAGGATAATCATGCTCCTGTTTTAAAAATTTTCTTAAGGAAAGGCTTCAAAAAAACCCCACACAGTTCCCATGACCCTCATACTCAGATCCCACTCTTCAAAAGCAACTACGTTAAACTGTAAGATTTTGTCCTGGCATTTACCACTATATTTCTGTATATTTATTGCTTTCTCATAATTCATCAATTTTAAGTATTTTTTTATTTTTATAGCAGATAATAATTTTTGCCCTCTTATGTCTTTCATCCACCTAATTTTTCCAATATGGTGCAATCACAAGTTTTAGTTAAATTCATGTAGTGTTTCAATTAGTATGCTCAAATATTTCTCTTAAATGGACCAGTAGTGCACAGTGACATTTTTCATATGACTTTGCCCAATTTCCCTACCAGGAGTGGTTTCATGTTTTATTTGCTTTCATTCTGCAGTCTTTTTTGTCTTTTCCAAATTATTTTTTAGTTCAGTCTTTCTGCCACTGCTGGGAGTCAGTGTTCGCATCCAGGTTTGATACTCTAAATAAAACCAAACCAAACAAAATAAACCTTTTCTCTCTTGTTGTTCGTTAGTTTTTCTGTTCTACCTTCTTGATGATTTCCTGGACTCACTTTCCAATTCTCCTAGTAGTATCTTTAATTTTGCTCTTAGATTTTTAATTTTCCAGAGTTCCTCGTTCTCAGGATTTTAAAAAATGGAACCTAGTTCTTTGGCTGTGGTTGTGAAAATATTTTCCCTGCATTTTTCTTTTCCCCTCACTTGCTCCCTCCCCAGCACCTTTTAAGCTCAGGGTAGGGTTGGGGGATGGGTAGGATAGAGGTGGGGGTTTGGTTTCCTTCATGAAGTGTTGTCTCCTCCAGGAGTAGTTATCTATAGGTTCTCTGGGCCAGTTTTTGACTGGAGACCTGGGTTCTTACGGCTTCATAGGTAATGAGCCTCTATTTAGTTGCCAGAATCACTCAGGCTTCTCTTGATACCTTGTTACTCCCATTCCTGAGGCTTTCAGAAATGCTTCAGGGCAAATTGACTTGCTTTCTACTGTATCTACCTTCACCTGCATTGGATGTTTCTTTATCTGGTAAATGCATGACCATTCCACTATTCACTTCTGATTTTAACATGGTTTAGGGAATGTGAATTTATTTTAGTGTCATCAAAAATTGACTTTCTCTTTGTTTTGTACTCATTCCTGGGCTGATTTTAAAGGGAATAAGGAGACAAAAAATATCTTCTTTGCCATTTTGTTCTCATAGTGGGATTAGTCTTGTCTGAGCCAATAATGCCTCTGCTGAACTGTCCAGAGTTAAACTCAAGGGCATAATTTCAACCCAGGAGAAGAGGTGATTTGGGTATAAAAGACTCATTCAGATTTCTCAGCTAATTAACCCAGATGTCCCATGATTTTTAATAATTCAAGGAAGTATTCACAGTATGCTGCACTAAAAACCTCAAAAAGAATCCTTAAAATACTCATGGAAATTCTGTTCCTGGGTTCTCAGAACTTTTTAAGACTTGGAATACTTATTCTCAGGCATGAACAGCACTATTAAGCTGTGAATGACTGAGGCCATTCACTAGGGCATGTATAGGCACCATAGACTTCTTTTCTTTTTTCTTTTCTTCTCTTTTTTCTTCCCTTCCCTTCCCTCCCCTCCCCTCCCCTCCCCTCCCCTCCCCTCCCCTCCCCCCCTCCCCTCCTCCCCTCCCCCCCCTCCCCTCCCCTCCCTTCCCCTCCCCTTCCCTTCTTTTTTTTTTTATTTGAGAGAGAGAGAGAGAGAGTGCACGAGAGGGGGAAGTGTCAAAGGGAGAAGCAGACTCCCTGCTCAGTGGGGCGCCTGATGCGGGATGCTATCCTGGGACTCTGGAATCATGATTTGAGCCCAAGGCAGACGCTTAACCTTAACTGACAGAGCCACCCAGGGGCCTAGGCACCGTAGATTCCTAATAAAGAAGTGGGAAGCACATCCCTCAGAAGGCCAGGAGGAAGTAGTCTCTGAATCATCAAATCACTGATTTCCCACCCCAAGATCTTTGATTAGATAAGGGTGTATTTTAAGGGCCTCAAGAATCCAATAGGCACTTTAAAATCATTTGAATTTAAGCATTGTATCTATATCTCTGGTATATTTGACCCTGCTGGGAAATAAAGGTATGTATCTGTAAGTGTATTTTCCAGTTAACTTTATTGTTTATAGATTGCTATATATTGTTTTCCAAAAATATTTTATGTAGACTAAAAGATCTATATGATAACCAACCTTTCAGTGTCTCAGTTTTTAATCACCTCTAAGTGGATATAATAGTACCTACTGCATAGCATAATTATGAGAAATAATTGAGTTAATATTTGTAAAGTTCTTAGAACAGCATCTAGCACGTGGTAAATTCCATACAAGTTTTTAAAAATAAAACAACATAGCAAAAAGAGATAAAATAAGTGAGGATGAGGCACCTAGAAAACAAAGGGTTTGGAAACAAAATCCAGTACACAAAAATATGCCCATGAAATCCCTTACCATTACTAAGAAGTGGAGGGGCACCTGGCTTGCTCAGTCTGAGGAGCATGCAAACCTTGATCTCAGGGTCACGAGATCAAGCCCCACGTTGGGTGTAGAAAATACTTAAAGAAATTTTTTAAAAGTAGTGGAATCACTAGTTAGTTTTGAGCTTTGTGTAAAATAGGAAAGGCAATCAGTTATATGATTCATAGAGCCCATAATTTAAAAACCAGAGATAATACTGTGCCTTATATTAAGAGCAGAGAGGGGCGCCTGGGTGGCTCAGTCGTTAAACGTCTGCCTTCGGCTCAGGTCATGATCCCAGAGTCCTGGGATCGAGTCCCGCATCGGTCTCCCTGCTCAGCGGGAAGCCTGCTTCTCCCTCTCCCACTCCCCCTGCTTGTGTTCCCTCTCTTGCTGTGTCTCTCTCTGTCAAATAAATAAATAAAATCTACAAAAAAAAAAAAAGAGCAGAGAGAAAAGTACATCCCCAGGTCCTAATATCTATCGTTGCCACTAAGTTTCTCACAGTTACTGAAGCAGTAGGTTTTACTGGGCTGTCCTTTTCTGTCACGTCATAAACGTGGAGTCCATGGAGAGCAGCCTGGGGGTGTGGCAGACCTGCAGAAGGGAGAAAGCTGTGGGCTGGTTTGGTGACATACTATCTTTACGTCCTGGCTTAGTCCAGGATTAACTTGGAGAATATCCTGAGGATCATAGCTGATCTTCCAGCGCTCAGTTATCTAAAATTAAAAACAAAAGGCAGGGGGTGGGAGTGGAGCTTGGCACATGATAAACACTCAAAATCCATTTAATAAAGGAATGAATGAAATCCTTTATTTCAGCTATTTTTATTGGAAAACATTACATAATGGGCAGTACAGATTTTGCCTTCTTATTTGGTGAACTCAAAATATAATTTCACCTATTCTCGAGGACTCGGTTCCACTGTCATGAACATCCCAGATACAGAATACAGTATTATGCTGAGTAAGCTGTCAGAGGGAGAGCTTTCTTGTAAAATATTTCAAGAGCAGGAGATTGCAGAAGTATTTCTGGGAAAGTCCTCTTGTTAGACATACATAATAGATTAATTAAGCAAGAGTTCCAGGTAAGTGGGGACTAGATAAACCAGACCGTAGCACCGAGTCATCCAATGTAGGAGACAGAGGTGTTGAAGGCTTAGGGCTTAGAGATTGAATGTTCTAGATACCTATCTGTACCCATTTGAAACATTGCTTGCCTGTTCTTAGAGCAAGTGTTTGGGGTTAGACATTGCCTCTCTTTATCATTTTCATATTCTATGGGTAGAGTAAAAAGAACGCTCCTTGATTCTCTGAATTTTTGGTATATTACATCTGATTTTCACTTAGCAATTTCATTGTTTACCCTTATCATTTTTAGTTACCTAGAGATTTTTCGGAATGGCACAACAAAATGTGTAGACAATAAAACAATATGACCTTAAGGAATTCAATTTTAGCATGATAAACAAGAGTAACTGAAATCAGTTTAATTTTATAAGTGCATCAGTGTAGTTCAGTAAACTTAAGAAGCAGAGTAAGATTCTCAAGAGAATAGGGATATATAGTCTGTAATGAAGAAGTAAATCCTTGAGATTTTTTTTTTCTGGCCAAAGAAGTGTTATGAACATATTATTGGCACAGTCAGAAAAGAATCCATTAAGGGTATATTAAAATCTTATAAAATTTAGACCACATTTCTCACCTATTTGGATATATTATTTTTCCCATTTTAATAATTTGCTAGCAATTAAGCTTGTTGATGCTCCTGCCAACTTGATTAATGAAATGGAGTGTTGGGAACACTGACACATTTATTCCTCAGAAAACAAACACTTTATCTTTGTTTCTGCAATTTCTTTCCACGCTTCTACCATCTTGGTCCCTATCAAGTTCTACCCAAGACCTAAATGCATCTTTCCTGTAAAAAATGGGCTTCATAATGGGTGATCATTGCATTATTAATGGGCTTGTTCAATTTACTTTAAAGTCATGTTATCACTACATTATCCAAACTATAAATAAATTGCTTAGATTGAGGTCAAAGGTAGCCCAAGGAAGTAACCTTCTTCAGTGAGCCACCTGAGCCCACTCCCAGCATTCATTGACCTGCATACCCAACACATGTTAACAATCGATTCAAATTGCCCTTCAGTGAAACAGCCTCCTGCCTCTTTCTTCCTAACCTCATCATTCAGAAAGCTTGGGAGCCCTCAGGACTCTCTATATTGATAAATGGCAGCAAGGCTTACACTGGGGATGGGAGCTAGGAAAGAAGACTGAATTTTTGCTCATGGAGAATAGGAGGTGTATGGACTTCTCTCCATTGCACCAAAAAGTGAGGCAGGAGGAAGTTCTTAGGAAAAACTGCAATCTTCTAATATGCTTTTCTTCTGGCCCTAGAAGAACCCATATATTTACCATCTGGGATTTTCGAAGTCCCCACTAAGGTAAATTGTCTTTATAAGAATACTAAAATATATAGTGACCTAGAAATTTTTAAGCATCAGGAGAATATTTTGGAGTTTTCCAAGTCTACCTAATGACACTATTAAAAAATGAAGAGTTGAGAACAGTTTCACCAAAGTTAATTTGTGTTAGTTACTGTAAAAATGATTCACATTTCTATTTTATACAGAGCACTATAGAAAAATGTTGAGATTTTTACAGTAATCTTGCTATTGATGAACAACAAGAGATGCTTGAAACTGTTTCTAAATTAACACAGGTTAAAAGTCCACTCAATTCTGTATTTTGTGCAACTTGTTTTGGTAACCATTTGGGAAAAAAAAGCCAAAAAACTAACAGTGATAAGGGACACAATAACTGTTGTTAAGACTCATCAGGAAGAAGAGATATTTTTCTGCCCCTTGACATAGGTTGTAAATTCCAAGAAGACATGATTATACAGTCTGAAACACTTAACAGTTTCATCTAAATGATTTCAGTAGATTAATTTCAGTTGGAATTGATGAAGAGCTGAAAAGATATGACACTGTAAGATAAGCATGTAGATTTATAATCAGTGAAAGTTGTGTTTGGATTTATGATCTTGCCTTGCATATTGAAGACTTGTGTCTGTTCTATGTGGGGTGTGGGTGTGTGTGATGTACATGTTAGACATGAACTAGTACTTATCTTACTATTTGAAGGGAGTTCTTTCCCCAAATGAGGCATTTCTTTCTTTCCCTTAGGAAAGTGTAGATAGGATAACTTTGCTAGCTAGATGATAATTTACTGCATTTAAAGTTTTAAAAGTAAGTTAAAATAATTTGAAATAAAATATTGGTCAAAACAATGTTTTTTTATCTGTCAGATGGTGTTTTCCAAAGATATCTAAAGATAACTCTAATCCTACATGATCGTCTACATACGATTTTGATACTCCCTCATCAAGAGATGGTTTATTTCTCCATTTCCTTATATTTGGATAAGCCCTGTGATGGCTCTAACTTATGGAATGTAGTGGAAGTAAGTGATGCTCTGCTGGTTTCTGGTATAGACCTTAACTCCATTTGATTGATCTTCGCTGGGCATTAGGAAACTGCTTTTGTACTCTGCTCACTCTTTTTTTTTTTTAAGATTTTATTTATTTATTTGATAGAAGTGAGAGAGCACAAGCAGGGGGAGCAGAAGAGGGAGAAGGAGAAGCTGGCTCCCCGCTGAGCAGGGAGCCTGATGCGGGACTGGATCCCAGGACCCTGGGATCATGACCTGAGCAAAAGGCAGACACGTAACAAACTGAGCCATGCAGGTCCCCCCAAGTGAGCATTTAGATTACTGTATTCCCAGGTGACCCCTAACCACCACTGCATGAGAGAGCTCAAAGAAGAACCACCCCGCTGGGTCCAGCTAATCCATAGAACCATGACAGAAAGTACTTTACATTATTGAAACTATGAATAGACAGTCTAGAAATGAAATGTTGCTATATGAAAACTGTGTTAGCCCATTTAAAAACATTTCCTTTTTAAAGTTGAGCACTAAGGGTTGCACATAATATTCCTCATTGCTAGACTTTAAGTTTCTCTAGGTAAGGAAATAAGACTATTTAGCTTCGAATCTCTAGCATTCGACAGTATTTTGTAGTTAGTAGGTACTCAAGAAATGTTTGCTATCTGAGTAACTCTTCCCTTTAACATTACGCTCCATCCAATTCTTCTACTCATTAGGATCCCTCTTCCATTGCAGGGAGTTACTTTATAAAGTGAACTTATAGTCCTATCCCATGATTGCCAAAGAATGTGGTTATGACGAGTTGACAAATTTCAACATGTTTTTGTGAGGTGGTTAGTAATGTTGATATTTGTATAAGACTTTATTTTTTGTAATGATTTTACTTATTTGAGAGAGAGAAAGAGTGGGGGAGGGGCAGGGGGAGAGGGACAAACAGACTCCCTGCTGAGCAGAGATCCCAATGCAGGACTCTATCCCAGGACCCTGGGATCATGACCTGAGCCGAAGGCAGACGCTCAACCGACTGAGCTACCTAGGCACCCTTTTAATAAGATTTTATTGATGTTATACACATACATGGGTTTATATCAGTATTTACACAGAGAACAGCCTAAATATTTTTAAATTTTGACCCTGTTGATTCAAACAGGGATGGTGAAGTTCATTTTTATAGTAACTGACCAAAGTATTTAAGTAAGATTATAGATATGTGATTTACCTTCTTATGACAACATCCTCAAATATTTTAGATGCAAACAAAATAATTTGTAATATTTATTCATAAAGGAATGATTTTAATAGGCTACTTATCTAGACTTTCTTAGCATTTTCTTTTAAGTAGGTGCTATAATTTAATGTAAATCATATAGCAACAGTAAAACACAATTGGACTGGAGCATGGTTTCACATGGCAAGCATGGACTTTAGAATCTCAGTGAACCTGGATGCTAATGTAAGCTTCACCTCTCACTGCTTGGTGATCACACTCTAATTAGTCAACCTCTGTTCATTTTCCTCAAACCACATAGAGTTTGCAAGTTGCTTGCACTGACATAATAGATGATCAACAAATCCCTTTGCTTCCCCTCTGCTGGGTATAAGATCAGCCCATTTCTAGTATTAACTTCATCTTTCACACAGCCTCCATCTTGGTATTCCTAATAGGTTAGTGTCAGAAAAAGTGGTTACCATGAGCCTGGAGTCTTTATGATGATAATGGTTACATCTGTCACCTTATTCTTCACTCCTTCCTCTTTTGTTTCTTCTAATTTCAGTCCTAGTTCTACTCTTGTGGCATCACTAAGTTGAATTTAAGCTTGTTTTCCTCCCTCCCTTTTTTCCTTCCTTTACTTCTTTTCCTTCCTTTCCTTCCCTCCCTCCCTCCCTCTTAGAGCCTGAAAAAAGTGGGCACCAATGTCCTAGAGCTCTAAAATCCCAAAACTTTATGGAAGTCTTTGATGAAGTGAAGGAGAGGCTGCCTGCCCATTTTGTGTTGTTTCCCTATCTGTCCTAAGCTGGGCCAGAGAGATTGCTCCTAGGGATGTAAACTCTCCATGGGTAGCTGGAACTACAACTTGGTGAGGTGGCCATGTTCAACTAAGAGTTCCTGTGAAGTTAGAGAAAGCAGCCTGCAGAGTGAGAGAGAAAAAAGTACTTGTAGAATCAAAAGCAGAGATGAGACCCTAATGACTTTCCAGGTACTCTTCAGCCTTATGGGCCTGACCCCACCCTGCCCTTGGGGTTCTGTAAGCTTCCTCTGAAACCTTAGAAGAAATCTCCCACTTCTCCCTTGGTGCTTGCAGTAGCTCAAATTGAATTTTGTTGAGGAAATCATAGAGTCTTGATCAGTTATTACCCTTTCCAATGCCCAAGGCAATGTATAATAAATTTTAAAAGCAAATATATAAAAGGAGGATGTGATGTTTAATTTCATATGTCAACTTGAGTGGACTAAAGATGTCCGGAGAGTTGTACAACATTATTTCTGGATGTGTCTGTGTGAGTGTATCTGGAAGAAATTAGCTTTTGATTCAGTAGAACGAGTAAAGAGATCCATCCTCACCAATGTGGGTCGACATCATTTAATCCATTGGGACCTGAATAAAACAAAAAGATGGAGGAAGGGTGAATTCTCTCTCTTCACGCACTGGGACATCCATCTTCTCCTGCCCTTGGATATTGGAGCTGCTGGTTCTTGGACCTTCAGAGTCTGGGACTTACACCAGCTGTCCCCTGGTTCTCAGGCGTTTGAACTCAGACTAAATTCTCCCACTGGCTTTCCCAGTATTCTAATGTGCAGATGGCAGATGGTGGGACCTTTCAACCTCCATAACTGCATGAGCCAATTTCTATAACAAATTCCCTGCCCACCCCCCAAACCCCCAACACCTAACATTTGAACAACGCAGGGTCTGGGGGTCCCAACTCCCAACACAGTAAAAAATCCTCATATAACTTTGCCCCAGAAGTTAACTACTAATAGCCTACTGTTGACTGAAAGATCATGATCTGAGCCAAAGGCAGAGACTTAACCAACTGAGCCACCCAGGTGTCCCTATATCCTGTATTCTTAAGTGAGAGAAAATGTTAAGAAAATCCTAAATGGACCCATGCAGTTCAAACTTGTGTTGTTTAAGGGTCAACTGTAGATATTTACATATATATAATGTATGTATACACACATATGGCCATATATGCAGCACATCTATATCGATTCATATTTATATATGTACATGTGGTTATTCCATTGGTTCTATTTCAGGAAGAACCCTGACTGATACAGAGGATATCTGATTATTCCACACCACTGCTTTTCTTCATAAATATCTCTGGCCTTCCCTACATTCCCTCCAGTCCACGTCTTTTTTTTTTTTTTTTTTTTTTTTTTAGCGGTATACAATTTTTTCAGTCATGGCTCCTATACTGTTTACTTTCTTGTCACTTTCTCCTTCCCAATGCTATTATTTTTGTAGTCCTTTTAACATCTTTTCATTAACCTTTGTCCATGTTACTTTCTTATTGAGTCTGTGTGCAGTTTCTTACAACTCCTCTCCTCTCACTTGATATATTTGAAAAAAATTCTAAGATCAGAGAATGGGAGGACTTGCTCAGTGGCCATGATGAGCCTCTTGCCTTTTGTCATTCTCTACTATAAGTCATTCTGAAAATTTAAGAATGCTTAACTGGGCTAGTCTGGAAGGGATCTACAGACAAGAGCTAAGGGTATGATGCAAGCATCGCAGGCCCTGTCTCCAAACCCTCTAAGTGCAACCCAGTCAATGAAAACATTTTAGAGTGTCCTTTCCCAAAGTTGGATACTCCACTGGGACTCTTATTCGCTGAGGTGTAGAATACAGGACCAGAAGTCTGTAGCAGTAATTTCCACTGGTAGAAGCTTTGCTTCAGAGTTTTTCCTGTCCCTCCAGGTCCTTCCAGGCCACTCTTAATTCCTGAAGTTCTGTCCAGGGCAAATGGTTGCTTGCAAGTCAGGATTACTCTCTTAGTAGGGGCCTTGAGATTTCTAGGGCAGCACAGTGAGGAGGCAAGCCAGAGTCACCTGGTATACACAACCTTTGCATTTGGTCTCACTCCTTCTTCTAGGAGACATGGGTACAGAATTCATCTCCCTTATGGGATTCTGGAATGTTCACAGGGGCATAAATGCAAATTCAGTTCTAGGAATAGCTCAAGGGTTTGCCAGTTCCCAAAGATGAACATACAATTCTCCATCTCAGGTACATTTTTGAGTAACCTGTTGATTGCTAGGTCTATACTTGGTAATGTGCTAAGAACTTTAGATGTGGTAACACATTTAACTCTTACAATGAGTGTTTGAGGTGCAAAGTTCTAATAGGATCTCTGTTTTAAAGATGACGATATAGTTTGGCATTATCTAAGCTGTATAACTAGCAAAGTTGGTGGATTTGAGTCCCACACTATGTGATTCCAGAGTCTATAATCTTGACCACTATGCTATGCTATTTGTTCTACTTTAATGTAGTGTGTATAAAATAAGTATTTCCACACAAATGGACCTTTAATAATGTCCTGTGGCCTAAAATGTCATCAATATCCATTCCATATTTGTTATTCTGGTTTGTGATCTCTTCCTCTACCCTTGCCACCCTCCCTTCCAGCTCCCCAAATATGCTTTGACCTCTCTTTCGACCTCTAAATGTCAACCAAATTTCCAATTTAACAGAACACTGACAATCTTTATTTTGTGCCATCCCAAGTTATTTTACTACTCTTTCTTTTTCCTTCCCAAGAAGGAAGATGAACATTCATGTGGTAATTCTGGCTTAGAATTCATCCCTTGTACTTAGAGTGAGCAAATGATTAGCTTTCTTCTCAGTCTTCAGTGCACCAGTGACCAACAATGTATTAATGGCATTGCTTTTTGGCATGTCACAGGAAGACCTTGCTAGAAAATAAATTTGTTGTCCCCTTTAGTAATTACTACCTTGCTGTTTCCCATGTGAAATCTTTGAAAACCTTTTGTGTCATCAAGTAGCCCTGTTGCCCTTGGCAGTGCCAAATTATTTTATTTTTATTGATGTATAATTGATATACAATATTAGTTTCAGGTATACATGATAAGTGATTTGATATTTTTACATTATGATATCCTTATGATAGGTCTATTTACTATCTGTCACCGTACAAATTATGATCATACTATTGACTTTACTCCCTGTGCTGTTATTACATCCCCATGACTCATTTACTTTATACCTGGAAGTTTGTGCTTCTCAATCTCCCTCACCTATTTTGCCTGACCCCCAGCCCCCTCCCCTCTCTGGTAACCAACAATTTGTTGCCTGTATCCGTAAGTCTGTCTTTGTTTTGCTTTTTAGATTCCATATAGAAGAGAAATCTTATGGTATTTGTCTTTCTCTATCTCACTTATTTCATTTAGTGTAATACCCACTAGGTCCGTGTCTGTTGTTACAAGTGACAAGATTTCATTCTTCGTATGACTGATACTCTGTTGTATATATATATACTACATTCTTCTTTATCCCTTCATCTATTGAGGAGCACTTGGATTGCTTCCACACCTTGGCTATTGTAAATAATGGTACAGTGAACATAGCGATGTATATATCCCTTTGAATTGGTGTTTTTTTTTTTTTTTTAAGATAAATACGCAGAAGTGGAATCTCTGGCTCTTATAGTGGTTCTATTTTTAATTTTTTGAGGAACTTCCATATTGTTTTCTATAGTGGCTGCACCAACTTCCCACCAATGGTGCACAAGTTTCCCTTTTCTGTACATCCTTGCCAAACTTTTGTCTTTTTGGTAATAGCCAATTTGATAGATGTCATGCTATATCTCACTGTGGTTTTGACTTACATGTGCATGATGATCGATAATATTGAGCACTTTTCATGTACCTGTTGGTCATCTGTATATCTTCTTTGGAAAAGTTCTCTGCCCATTAAAACTTTTGTTTGTTTGTTTAGTATTAAGTTGAGTGAGTTCTTTGTATATTTTGGATTTCAACTCCTTATCATGAGTATGATTTGCAAATATCTTCACCCATTTAGTGAGTTGCCTTTTTGTTTTGTTCATGGTTTCCTTCACTGTGCAAAAGCTTTTTAGTTTGATATACTTCCATTTGTTTATTTTAGCTTTGGTTGTCCTTTCCTGAGGATACTCGTCCATAAAAATACCACTAAGTCTGGTGTCAAAGAACTTATTGTCTATGTTTTCTTCGAGGAGTGTTACGGTTTCAGGTCTTACATTCAAGTCTTTAATCTACTTTGATATTATGTTTCTATATGCTTTAAGAGGTGGTCCTGTTTCATTGTTTTGCATGTAGCTATCCACTTTTCCCAAGATCATTTATTGGAGAGACTCTTTTTCCCCCATTGTATATTTTTGCTTCCCTTGTCATAGATATATTGACCACATAAGCATGGGTTTATTTTTGGGCTCTCTATTTTGTTCCATTGGTCTGTGTGTCTGTTTTCATGCCAGGACCACACTGTTTTGATCACTATCGTTTTGTGCTATAGTTTGAAATCAGGGATAGTGATACCTCTGGCTTTGTTCTTCCTCAAGATTGCTTTGGCTAGTTGGAGTGTTTTGTGGTTCCACACAAATTTTAAGATTATTTGTTCTAGTTCTGTGAAAAATACTACTGGTATTTTGCATTCAATTGCATTAAATCTGTAGATTGCTTTGGATAGGAAAAACATTTAGCAATATTCTTCCAATCCATGAGCACAGAATATCTTTGTATCTATTTGTGTCCTATAGTTTTTAGTATGTAGGTCTTTCACCTTCATGGTTAAATTTGGTCCTAGGTATTTTATTTTTTGATGCAATTGTAAATGGGATTGTTTTTCTTCTTTTCTGTTGTTGTTGAGGATGGATTGCTCATCTTTATTTTTATTTTTTGGTATCTCCATGTTTCATTTTGTTTAAATACAATTAACAGTATTATTTTAGTTTCATGTATACAACATAATAATTCAACAATTCTATACATTAGTGCTTACCATAATAAGTGTGTCACCATCTAGCACCATACAAAGTTATTACAGTATTACTGACTATATTCCCTATTCTGTACTTTTCATCTCTGTGATATACTTATTTTATAACTGGAACTTTGTACATTTTAAGCCCTGTATCTATTTCACCCATCCTGCCAGCCATCTCCCCTCTGACAACCACTTTTTCCTCTGTATTTAAGAGTCTGGGTTTTTAAAAATCCTTTAAAAAAAGGGGTGCCTGGATGGCTCAGTTGGTTAAGTGTCTGCCTTTGGCTTAGGTCATGATCCTGGAGTCCTGGGATCAAGCCCTGCATCAGGCTCCCCTGCTTCTCCCTCTCCCTCTACAGCTCCCCCTGCTTGTACTCTCTTTCTCTTTCTCAAATAAATAAAATCTTAAAAAAAAAAGTCTGTTTTTTTTTCTTTGTTCCTATTGTGAATATGAAGATGTCCTTTTTATGGCTGAGTAATATTCCATTGTGTGTTTGTATGTATATGTGTATACTTTGCAGTGTATCTTCAAATCAGGGATTGTGAGACCTCCAGTTTATTTATTTATTTATATATATATATATATATATATATATATATATATATATATATATATATCACAGCTGCTTTATTCATCTATGGATGAACACTTGAGTTGCTTCCATATTGTGGCTATTGTAAATAATGCTACAATAAACCTAGTGGTACACCTATATTTTTGAAATAGTGTTGCTGTTATTTTTAGGTAGATACCCAGTAGTGGAATTACTGGACCATGTGGTATTTCCATTTTTAATTTTTTGGGGAACCTCCATACTATTTTCCGTATTGGCTGCACCAACTTATATTCTCACCAGTGGTGCATGAGGGTTCCTTTTTCTTCACTACCTTGTTATTTCTTGTCTTTTTGAGTTTAGCCATTCTGACAGGTATAAGGTGATATCCCATTGTGATTTTGATTTGCTTTTCTTTGATGGGTAATGATGTTGAGCATCTTTTTATGTGTCTATTGTCCATCTGGATGTCTTTAGAAAAATGTCTATTCAGATCCTTTGCTAATTTTTTTCCCCAGAGCCCACTGTGGCTTAATCCTGCTGCAGCCACCTGTATCATAAGTTAAGTTGATCTCCAAGTGTATTACAGAAACATCATGGCAATATCAGTAAATTGCCAGAGTGGATTTCCCTGTGGTCATGCATTTAGTTAGCCAAAAAAATGGCCTTGTTTCCAGCAGTTAGCAGATGTTATCAGGTGTAGGATTTGCTATTTTTTTTTTTTTAAGATTTTATTTATTTGTCAGGGAGAGAGCAAGAGAGAGCACAAGCAGGGGGAGTGGCAGGCAGAGGGAGAAGCAGGCTCCCCACCAAGCAGGGAGCCGGATGTGGGGCTCAATCCCAGGACCCTGGGATCATGACCTGAGCTGAAGGCAGATGCTTAACAGACTGAGCCACCCAGGTGCTCAAGATTTGCTGTTTTTTAATTGGATTGTTTTGTGTGTGTGTCAAGCTGTGTAAGATTTTTTATGTATTTTGGATTTTAATACCTTATCAAATATATCATTTGCAAATATCTTACCCCATTCTGTAGGTTGCCTTTTCATTTTGTTGATCATTTGCATTGCTGTGCAAAACCCCAATAGTTTATTTTTGCTTTTGTTTCCCTTACCTGAGGAGACATATCTACGAAAATGTTATGGCCAATGCTGAAGAAATTACTTTCTGTGTTTTCTTGTAGGAGTTTTATAGTTTCTAGTCTCACATTTAGGTCTTTAATCCATTTTGAATTTATTTTTGTGCTTGCTGTAAGAAAGTGGTCCAGTTTCATCCTTCTGCACATAGCTGTCCAGTTTTCCCAACACCATTTGTTGAAGAGCCTGTCTTTCTCCCATTGGATATTCCTGCATCTTTTGCCATAGATTAATTGACCATGTAAGTGTGAATTTCTCTCTGGGCTTTGTATTCCGTTCCATTGATCTATGTGTCTATATTTGTGACAGTGCCATACAGTTTTGATTACTGTAGCTTTGCAGTGTATCTTGAAATCAGGGATTGTGAGACCTCCAGCTTTGTTTTTCTTCCTCAAGATTGCTTTGGCTATTCAGGGTCTTTTGTGGTTCCATACAAATTTCAGGATTATGTGTTCTAATTCTGTGAAAAATGCTGTCGGTTTTTAATAGTGATTGCATTGAATCTGTAGATTGATTTGTTTGTTTTTTAAGATTTTATTTATTTGGCAGAGAGAGAGAGAAAGAGAGAGAGAATGAGTGGGAGGAAGGGCAGAGGGAGAAACAGACTCCCCACTGAGCAGGGAGCCCAATGGGGGATTCAATCCCAGGACCCTGGGATCATGACCTGAGCCGAAGGCACATGTTCAATTCATGAGCATGGAATTTTTTTTTTTTTTTTTTTTAATTCATTTGAGACAGAGAGATGTAGAGAGAGAGAGCACGAGCAGGGGGAGGTGCAGAGGCAGAGGGAGAAGCAGGCTCTCCGCCGAGCAGGGAGCTGGACGTGGGACCCGATCCCAGGACCCTGGGACCATGACCCGAGCCGAAGGCAGAGGCTCAACCATCTGAGCCACCCAGGAGCCCTGGAATGTTTTTTATACGTGTGTCATCTTCAATTTCTTTCATTGTTGTTTTATAGTTTTCAGATTACAGGTCTTTCACCTCCTTGGTTAAGTTTATTCCTATGTGTTTTATTTGGTGCAATTGTAAATGGATTGCTTTCTTAATTTGTTTTTCTGATAGCTTGTTATTAGTGTATGGAAATGCAACCAATTTCTGTTTGTCCATTTGTTTGTCCTGTGACTTTACTGAATTCATTTATTCTAGTAGTTTATTTTTTTGTTTGTTTTTTTAGTGGGGTCTTTAGTGTTTCCTGTATATATGATTGTGTCATCTGAGAATAGGGGTACTTTTTTTTCCCTTGGCAATTTGGATGCCTTTTTTTTTCTTCTTTCTTTTTTGGCTAAATACTACGGCTAGAACTTTCAGTACTACACTGAATAAAGGTGGCTAGAGTGAGTATCCTTGTCTTGCTCCAAATGTTAGAGGAAAAGCTTTCAGCTTTTCATTATTTAGTATGATCTTATCTGTGGGTTTGTCATAAATGGACTTGGTTATGTTGAGGTACATTACTTTTATACCCACTTGAGAGTTTTTATCACAAATGAATGTTGAACTTTCAAATGCTTTTTCTGCATCTATTGAGATGATCATAGAACTTTTATCCTTTTTGTTATTGTGGAGTATCATGTTGAATGATTTGCAGATGTTGAACCATCCTTGCATCTCTGAGATAAATCCCACTTGATCATGGTGTATGATTCTTTTAATGTATTGTTGAATTTGGTAATATTTTGTTGAGGATTTTTGCATCTGTGTTCATCAGGATTATCGGTGTATAGTTTTCTATTTGGTGGTATCTTTGCCTTGCTTTGGTATCAGGATAATGCTGGCCTTGTAAAATGAGTTTAGAAGCATTTCTTCCTACTAAATTTTTTGGAATAATTCGAGAAGGATAGGTACTAACACCTAAATATTTCGTAGAATTCACCTGTGAAGCTGTCTGGTCCTAAAATGTTATTTGTTAGGAATTTTAAAAGTAGTGACTTAATTTTGTTTCTTGTGTGGGTTTATTCGGGTTTTTTATTTTTTGTGATTCATTCTTGGAAGGTTATGTGTTCATAGAAATTAATGATTTCTAAATTTTCCAACTTGTTGGCAATAATTGTAGTAACCACTCATGATCCTTTATATTAGTTGTAAGTTCTTTCATTTTTTTTTTTTTTTTAATTTATTGGGGGCCTCTCATTTTTTCTTGATGAGTCTGGCTAGAGGTTTACCAATTTTGTTTATCTTCTCAATGAACGAGCTTTTAGTTTCATTGATATTTCTATTATTTTTTTAAATCTTTATTTTTATTCTGATCTTTATGAATTCCTTCCTTTTACTGACTGTGAGCTTTACCTTTCTTTTCCTAGTTCCTTTAGGTATAAAGTAGATAATTTGAGATTTTTCTTTATCCTTGAGGTAAGGCCTGTATCACTATGAACTTAGAACTGCTTTTACTGCATTACATAGATTTTGATAAGTTGTGTTTACATTTTCATTAGTCTCAAGGTATTTTTTGATTTCCTCTTTGATTTCTTCACTGACACAGTAGTTGTTCAGTTATGTATTGTTGAGTCTACATATGTTTGTGTTTTTTGTTTTGTTTTGTTTTTATCTTGCAATTAATTTCTGCTTTCATAATGTTGTGGTCAGAAAAGACGCTTGATAGGATTTTGGTCTTCTTGAATGTATTCTTCTTTTGTGGTCTACCATGTAATCTGTACTGGAGAGTGTTCCGTGTGCACTTGAAAAATAGGTCTATTTTGCAGTTTGGGATGGAATGTCCTATATGTATCTACTAAGTCAGTCTGGTCTAATGAGTCATTTAAGGCCAATGTCTCCTTACTGATTTTCTGTCTGGGTGATTTATCCATTGATGTAAGTGGGGTTTATTAAAGTCCCCTACTGTTACTGTATTACTGTCAATTTTCCATTTATGTCGGTTAATATTTGTTTCACATATTTAGGTGCTGCTGCTATATTAGTGATTGAGATGATAATTTTTTTTAATATGTCATTTATGGCAAGTGCAGTTCCTACTTGGTTAATTTGTGTATGGTTTTGTCTTATGTATTCCATATGGTAGCAGAGTGCCTTTTTCTTTTCTTTTTTCCTGGAGTTGGGAGTTTTCATTATAATAACTTAAAAAAAGTTGGAGGGTCATTGAACTGTCCTCCATGAAGAACTCTCAATTAGAAAACTTGGCTCCATTTTCTTCTTGCTGGAGTTTGATGGACATACTTTAATATATGTTAGCTGACCAGACTGGTTTGTTCACTTGGTTTGAACATCATCATAACCAGGGAAGGGTGAACATTCCACTTGTGTAGGATCTGTTAGCGTATCCTCCTGGGCTGTAGATGCCCCCTCTCCTTATACATCTACATGTTACTCATAAGAAACACAAACACTTCTGCACTCCAAGCATGCTTCATATTTTGGGTATAGAAGGCTGTGTATCCTATTATTTAGTTGATAGTGTTACACATCTTGTTTACTTGGTAGAGTAGTAAGTTTAGAGGAAAATAGTTTAAAAAATAATGTTGTGAATATGCCTTTTCCATTTGGAAGACAGAAAATGAATGAAAGGAGAAACAATATGGTGAGCTAGGCAGTCAGATAAGGAACCACGAACTGCTTTTTCTTTTTCTTTCGTCTTTCCTTCCTTCCTTTCCTCTTTCTTCTTTCTCCTCTCCCATTGCTTCCCTTTTCCCTCCCTCCCTCCCTCCCTTTTTCTTTCTCCCCTCCCCTCCCTTTCCTTTTTCCTTTCCCCATTCCCTTTCCTTTCCTCTCCTTCCTTCCTTCTTTCCTTCCTTGCTCCCTCCCTCCCTCCTCTTCCTCCCCCGCTTCCATCCCCTCCCCTCCCCTCCCTTTCCCTGCCCTCCCCTCCCCTCCCCTCCTCTCCTCTCCTTTCCTTGTCTTATTTATTACATTCTCTGAGGCAGGGAGATGCTCCTTGGTACACATGCAAAGACCTTGCTAGTTTGTTCCTGCTGTTCCCAGAAACAAAGTATCTTTTCTCAGAAAGGACTGCTGCAATCTAAGACTGCATTAGTCCAACTGCCTTCAGGCAGTAGAAGGCTAAATGTTATGGCTACCAAAAAAAAAAAAAAAAGAAAAAAAATCAGATAACAGGATTCTTAGGTTTTGTTAAAGTCTCCGTTTGCTGTTTAAGACAATAAAGACCTCTTCGTTAGGTTTTTAGGCAGTCACTTAAATTTCAATCCCTGAAAAGCTGGGGTTCTGGACAGAGTACACTGCAAGAGAAATTCTGACTTCTAAGCATAGACTTCATTTTGATGTGGATTATTTCTTAGTATTCATTTAGTACCAGCTTATGCATTAGGTAGTCAGTGGCATTATCACGGTCATCTAATTTTGTGTTTCAGATGACTTTTATTTTTAATTCTGAACTACAGATAAACACTAAGAGTATGGATTAAACCTTCTATTTAAGGAATGATTATGTAGGTTTCCTCCAGCTGGAATTTGTCCCATTTAGTATTTGACTTAGTAGGAATAATTGATTTCCTTTGCCTTAAGTTCGGGTTTCTTTTTCAAGTTTTGCTACCCTTTGGCATGTTTCTTTTCTTTTCTTTTTTTTTTTTTAAAGACACATTTATTCAGCGTCATGATCAGACTATTACATTTAGCAATCAACAAAAAAAATCTACATTAAAACCCTTTGTTGGAATGCTTTACACTTTCCACAGAACAGAAACTAAAATAACCTGTTATACAATTAGTCACAAATACAGTCCTCGAGTTTTTTTGCCCGTACACATGAGTATTGTCTAAAACATGTCTTCTTTGTAGCAGCGAGGCCCTGCCACCACTGTGCTTGGCTGAGTTCACAAATCTCTTGTAACCTGTAGCTTCCCCGTCACTTCTCTGGCTCTCCTCTCCTGCTAAGCTTGGTTTCCTGGCAGTAATTAAAACCTTCTGCCACTGCCATAGCTACTGCTGATGCTGGAACCACCATAGCCACCTTGGTTTCGTGGTTTGGCAAAGTATTGGCCTCCACCACCCTAGGGGCCAGAGCTTCTGCCTCCAAAATTTCCTCCTTTCATGCGTCCAAAATTTGAGGATTGATTGTTGTAATTGCCAAAATCATTATAGCTTCCACCACCTCCAACGTTGCTTCCATCATTACCAAATCCGTTATAGTCATCCCCACGGCCACCATATCCACCACCACCTCGACTGCCACCAAAGCCACCTCGACCACTGAAGTTCCCTCCACGACCAAAGCTGTCATTCCCACCAAAACCACCTCCACGACCACCACCAAAGTTTCCAGAACCACTTCGACCTCTTTGGCTGGATGAAGCACTAGCCATCTCTTGTTTAGATAGGGCTTTCCTTACTTCACAGCTGTGGCCATTCACAGTATGGTATTTTTGAATGACAATCTTGTCTACAGAGTCATGGTCATCAAATGTTACAAGAGCAAAACCTCTCTTTTTGCCACTGCCTCGGTTAGTCACGATCTCGATCACTTCAATTTTCCCATACTGTTCAAAATAATCTCTCAGGTGATGTTCTTCAGTGTCTTCTTTAATGCCACCAACAAAAATCTTTTTCACAGTTAAGTGGGCACTAGGTCTTTGAGAATCTTGAGACAGCCCTCTTTGGTTCCACAACTCTTCCATCCACCTTGTGTGGCCTTGCATTCATGACTGCATTCACCTCCTCCACAGTGGCATACGTGACAAACCCAAAGCCTCTGGAGCGCTTGGTGTTTGGATCTCTCATTACCACACAGCCCGTAAGCATTCCCCATTGCTCAAAATGGCTCCTCAGACTCTCATCGGTTGTTTCAAAGCTCAAACCTCCGATGAAGAGCTTCTGCAGCTGTTCAGGCTCTTTGGGAGACTCTGACTTAGACATGATGGCGGTGGGAGGGGAGACTTTAACGATGCTTACTCTGCGGCGTCCAAGGGCAGAAAGGCCCCTTCGGCATGTTTCTTGCACAAAGAGCAAGTTGAGATCTTGTGATATCTCTTTTTAGAACACCCGAGAAAAGGAGATTTACAAGTTCCCAAAGCCAAAAAAAAAAAAAAAATCGTGCCCCCAAGTCTTTCCCACCAGAGGGAAGTTGTTGCAGTCCACGCTATCTTAAAAGAACTATAGTGCAGTTCCCATGTCTGCAAGTCACCAAAACTATTACTGAAGACAAGACCTTTGGGATGATACCAGTGGACCAGTTTCACAGCCATTGACTTATTTGAAATTGCTTTAAACTTAAAAATGAAAAACTACAAGAAAGATGTAGTTTAGAAAATAAGTGAGTTTATGGGCAGGTTGTACAATGTGTTGTTAGTAATCGCCAAGAGTTTGGCACAAACACACCCTCGCTCCCTTTCTTCTGCTCCTGTCTTCTGCAGCTCTTCCAGCAGGCGTCACTATAATCACAGAACAGACATTCCACAGCATGGTATGTAACTTTATTTTTCTAGCATAATAATTTAAAGTATTTACACACCGCACACTCACTGTTTTACACAGATACTTATTCATATGCCTATGAACCACATCTAAAGGTTTCTTTGCAAAGACTCGACACACTGGGAATTTCCAAGCATAACAAAGAGAAGAAAAGGACAAAAAAAAAAAAATGTTCTGAGTCTTTTAAAGACAGCCATGTGGAGCATCTGTGAAAACCAGTGTTTTCCCCCAAGTTTTAAGCTCCCCCAGGAGACCTTTGAATAGTTACAGCCTATCCACATGTTGGTATAACCTGAATCTCTGTGGACTAAGGATTTAAAGAACCAAAATGTACAAGTACTATTTTCTCTAGAAGTCCTAGAAAAGAAACGGAAAAATAACCTGGTCCTTCTCTAGAGAAGCATCTGTATTTGTCAGTTATCTGTGGGGACTGTAAATGTGGTACAGGGACACTGATTGTAAAGGGACAATAGCCAAATACACTGGTACAAATACTAGTGCTACAGAACGCTTTTAAGTGGCTTTCCCAGCTCTATGATGCGGCCACACAGCCTAAGTGTCTTTCCCCAACTATTCCCTGAAAAGGACAAAGGTTCTATTAACCGTATACACTCTAAAGCCAGATACTGTAGAAATTTCTACTGCTTTTACTTCACTTTTATACTGTTTGCACAAGAATAGTGGTTATAAGTACTCTATTTTTCCTCCTTTGTTCTACTCAATTACATAACGAAGTTACTAGCTAACTCTAGCTTCTGAACATGGCACACGGTTCCATAGGTGAACAAAAACAGCCCCAGTTCAGAGACGATGGCAGGTAGGCTCCAGTCCAGTTTTTATAAAAAGTTAACCGGTTTAGGTTTCAATTCTCTGGTGTTACATCTTTATCAAGTAAGTGGCAGGATGCCTTTGTGATCTTCCCAGACTTGCCATGATGATTCTGTCACACACCAGAAAACGAGAGGAGGGTTGCCACCTGTAGACGAACCCACAGCTCCATCCTGTGATCGGATGATAGCTCAGTTCACTGAGAAATAGAATTTCACAAAACGAAATCCTTTTTTCCTGCCAGTCGGGGCCTCTGGCAGTAAGCCTAATCAATGGGACATGGCAAAAGGCAGAAATTACGGGGCCATCTAAAACTGAGCACAGTCTGGATCCAAATTGCTGTGGTATTTAAAGTTCATTGACTTTTCCTTGCACTTAGGTAAGGTACAAATTGTATCCTTTCTCCTTGGTACCAAACATTTACATAGATAGAAGAGAAATTTACCTACCCTAGAACTCACTTCCTCATGGTGCTTGCATTTTGTTGGTGGTGCTTTCCTTTTGCAAGGGGATGCAACAGTGAAAGGGACGAGGCAAGGAGAGACTTTAGAGGAATTTTACCAGTTACGTGAGCAACTGACAAAATAATACTACAGATGGTAAGAGGGAGAGTGTCTGATGAAAGAGAGAGACCGCCTGGGGAGCAACATTGCTTAGTGAGAACGTCTGGATTTACCAGCACCCAATTAGTCGCATAGTGGGTTGGGCCAGGAAAGCGTTCCTGTCATCTAACACCCTATTCATTCCATCATGCAACAGATACATCGGCGACTGTGAGGAAGACCGTGGTGTGGAGGGCAAGGAAGAGTGGCACACTTTGTGACGGGAGCTGGGCCTTGATATGAAGCAAGGATCCAACAAACCCTAATCTCTGGGTTCATAAGGTGAGATTAAGGAAGCTTTATGGGGGGGGGTAGAGACAGGGAACAGTGTGTTTCTGAGCGCCAGCAGCCAAGGACTGGAAGGCTAAGAATAAGAACTTGGGCTTGCACAATTAGAAGAGCAACGTGTGATAGTTTCAACAGGGACATGGGATGAGGGCAAGTCTGAGAGCTCCTCGGGTCTAGCCACACGCCTGGTATTTATCTGTGAAATTGCCACCTCTAGACCCTTCTGACCGATCAAAACAGCAGTTTTGTCTGCCTCAACCCCACATACGGTAAGTGCTCAGATAAAACGATCCTAGTTCATAAAGCTGTGGTAATATTCTCCCTGCCCTCTGACAAAGTGACAGCTGTGGAGGAGGAGGGTGAGGGTGCCTTCGAGATGCAGTTTCACAAGAGCCCAAGCACCTGTCGGGGGAGTTCGCGGTCCGTCCACCTCGAGTGAGGGCAGGAGGCGGCTAAGGACACCCCCTGCCTTACAGGAAGGATGCAGCTGCCCCCAGAAGGTGGCGAGTGAAAGCTGTGCCCCTGGGGTGGCAGATCAGTAGCCAGGGGCCGAGGCAGGATCGAGCGGCCAGGAACAGCTCCACACACCGTCCCTGGTCCTCGTCGAAGGGAGCGCTGCATCTGGTGTCTGGGTATATGTACTATACGTACTGACCAGGTACACACATAAATATTTAATATATAAAAAATAAAGTGCTTTCTAACAGGTCCCCAGGCAGGGACGTTATAAAATATTTCACAAAACGGCAAAACAAAAATCAATACAATCAAAGAACACTACATCCAACATCCACGAAGACAGTCGAACACAATATGTACACTCTGGTGGGGGCCCCCGGACACACACCCTGTCATATACATGGTATATACATATATATAGATATATATACTCTCTTACTCAATATATTATGACAATATATATTTTAAAATTCTGTTATAGACAAGAAATAAAAAAAACACAAGACGCCCCCTACAAAAACACAACGAGGATCAAGCATGGGAGTCCGAGAGCGACAGCCCCGGGGCCGCCTCCGTGGGGCACCCCCTGGCTGCCGCTGGGGAAAATGTGCCAGCGCTCGCGGCGCGGGTGCAGAGCCTCCACGTCCCCCAAGGCACTGTGCGCAGCGGCTGTGAAGTTGGCGTCCCCAGTGGTGAGCAGGTCGAAGACGCAGGACTGGAAATAGATGTCCTTCACGGGCATCCTCTCGTGGCACTGAGCACTGGCAGCCTCCAGGGTGTAGCCCGGCCAGGCTGGTGCCAGAGAGGTGTGAGGCGTGCTGGGCCCCAGGATGGCAGACACCTGGCCCTGCCCGTCATCGATGCGCTCGCTCAGGGGGCAGCCGTTGACACACAGCTGCAAGTCCTGGCTTTCCTCGTAGGACATTGCCAGGGCCTCGGGCATGCGGATGGCGAGCGTCAGATAGCGGCCCAGCTGCCGCACGAACACCGTGGTCCCGATGTAGCGGGCGTGCATCTCCACAGAGCGGCCACTCTCCCTCTCCACGATCAGCAGGCTCCTGGGGTCGCCAGCCCCGCCGCTGGTGCTGCCATCCACAAAGGCCGCCGGCAGGTCATCGGTCACAGCTTGGTACACTTTCTGCTCTGTACACTCCCGGTGAGCTTTGAAGATGATGGTTATCTGCGGGCAGGGACACACACAAATTTAAGCAGGCGGGCAGGGACACAGCCGGTGCTCCCCTCCAGTCTGGAGCCCAACGGCTGGAGACCATCACTAACCTCAGCCCACAGGCTTGGCCTCACCAATGAAAGGTGTCTCTGTTAAGGAAAAAGAAAAAGTCCTCTAGGTTTAGAATAAAAATTTGCTGCAAATCTAGGGAATGTACATCAAGAAAAATTCTCTTTCCTAAAACAGAACTATGTATGCTGTTGGGGTACAGGTAACTTTTACTGATAGTCTGGTGTCTTGTCTTCTTCCCTGGACAGACGAGTGGTGGTACAGCTCCAAGAGAAAAAGACTCCAAGTCATGTAGAAACGTTAGGGCGTAGTTAATAATATACCCATTGGAACTTTGATTTCTAAAAAGATTCTTCATCTACAAACATTCTGACAAACGCTGGGGAGCGAAGCAGAGTCGAGGAGGGGGCCATCCCTCCCACAGCCACCAATCACGTGCCTCAGCCAAGATTTCTCTAAGTCTCTTCATCAAATGTCTCACATGACTGGCTAATCCCTGTGACTGGGAAATCACTTGGCAAATACAGCTCCCAGGCACTGGCAGAGAATAAATACCCTCAACCTAGTTACAGCAAATGTTTTCCCCAAACAGCACCACGGCCCTTGAACTTCTCAAGTTTTTTTTTTTTTTTTTCCTCGAGCCAACTCTCAATTCTCCAAATTAAGCAGAAAAAACTGATACTACAGAAGCTTTCCTTGAGTCAACCCATTTTCCTTCCTTATTTAGAACAATTAGAAGACACTGAACCTTCCCCTCCGACATACTCCACACCCTCCGGTACGCGTGGTGCAAGGGAAGAGGGCTATGCGGACAGACGGGGCCTTCTGGGTCACACAAGGTGGGAAGAAAGACAACATTTTGAGATTGGGGTTACTGTCAGGAACTGAGGTGATGGCTTATTTTTCTTTCTTCTTAAAGAAAAAAAAAGTCTCAGTCAAGGAAGAAGGCAGGCAGGCCACTCTACAAACTTCCCTGGATAGAGGAAACCTCCTACCTCCTGCAAGGGAACGGATCCAAACAATAGACCCTTGTTACAAAGGCCAGAAAATGCTCTGCCTGTCCCCTCCCCACCCCTCTACAAGTCCTCACCACCACCCTCCAGCTTATGTCTGTAGTTTTTTTTCCTCAACCAGGCCACCATTTACTCACACTATTTAACTCCACATGTTCCCACTGGTGTTACTTGACTGGAATTTTCCAGCCATTTCATTTTACTTCAGCCAGTTATAAAGCTAGATCTGAACCAGCTGCACGGGAGCAACTGGTTTAGTTCATACCCGTTGTTTGCAGCTGCAACTAAAAGCCAGACAATGTACCATGAAAATGCTGGGTTTTCGCCCTTCCTAATTACCCTGACCCACAATTTCATTTCACTACCAGCCGTCTCGCATTTCAACACCTTCTTAACAACCCAAGGGAGGTGGACCAGAGATGACTGCAGGAAATTTGTTGTGCATCCAACCATAGGACCTTCCAGAGTGAATGGGATTTTGAGCGAGATATCTAATGGGACTATAAAATAGATTTATTTGGTGGCTCTAGAGACAGTTTGACACGTGTTTTTAGGGCAAGCTAGGATCCCTTGGAAGTGAAAAGATTAATTCAAGTAAATTCTGCACGTGAAAGACTTGAAAGCGAACACAGATGGCTCCAACAAGGGCGAATAAGACTTCTCATATAATCGTCCTCATTTTCAACTGGGGCATTCACACTCAAAGACTGTCTTTCTAGCCTAACAAACCTCAAATTTAAACTAAATTCACACTACTTGTAAGAATTAAGTACTTTTTTGTTCATCTTAGGAAAAACAAAGAGGAATTAGTTTTGTTGAGACAACAGATCCGATTCCAAACAAGTTCCCAAACGGAGCAAGGGTCAATATGAACACGAGTGGAATAGCTCCACGTGCCTTACCAAGCCTAGTGCTTTCACAAAGCACACCAATTCCAACTCAGGAGTCATTTCAAACACCTCATGCATTACTGTCCTCTGTTAGGCCTGTACCACTAACACTAACTAACTCCCATCCCTCTAGAAGATCGAATAGCACTCAAAGCTTGAGTTCTGCACCAGGATCTTCACCGACCCAAGATCCCAGGTTACTTAACAGATTTTTGTCCAGTTTTCTAGGAGTCATTTTCTCTATGAGACAGTGAAGCTGGTGTTTCTTTTTGTCTCTCTTCTGGGTGAAAATTCTCACGCAGAGCAAGTAAATGTACACAATTAGCCCTTGCATCAAAATACTGAGGGTGAGGATGAATCGATCTCAAACCACAGAGAGGGGTTTCCTGAGTGGTCCTCTGTAGTTTTGAGTATGTAGTGAAGAGGTATCTAGGGATACAATGTAGGTAGAGAAAACACTAGGCAACAGTTGTACCTGACTTAACATTCTGTAATGTTAATTTCATTCCTCATACAATTACAACTCAAGCTCTTAAAAAAAGGCATTCAGCCTCAGCCAGATAGGGCCAGAAATTCATTTTCAGAAAAACAAAATTTGTTCATTATTAAGTCTTAAAAAAATCAAAACTTAAAATTTTTGGCAATTCTAAATATTTTCTCTTTATGCTGATAGCAAAGGAGGATATTCAAAACTGTATTTTAATGCTTTCAAACTGATAATTTAAAAACACCAGCCATGCTGTTTACTTTCCCCTTCCATGAACTGATCCATATGCTGTAATAACTCAATTTGGCACATCTATTCTATGCCACACCATTTATTATTGATGGATGCCATTTCTGTGCATTTAAAACATCAATGCCTTTTGTTAAACCTTTCCCACCAAGTCCCTCTCAACCCCTACCTCAGACAAACTACTCTAGTTCTCCTCATTCATTTTTAATGTTTCACTCCCTGAGATCTTTACCACCCACAAGGTCTATTAGGAAGACAGAGCAGCTACAAATCAATCTTTCCACATGTGAAAGAAGGATTTAAAGTTCACTGTGAAAAATAAAAGTTTAGACGCACCTGCCTCTCCTTTCCACCATGCAAAGAAAATGCATTAAAAAAGAAAATGAGGTAGCCAAGGAAGGAAAACCAAGGCACTGCTTTGCCAAGAGACAGATGCAGCTTCCCTAGGGCTCGACAGCTTTGCAAAGTGCTGGGCATAGGTTTTTCAAACAGCAGAATTCCCCGAAGGCTGTACGCTTAACTACTTGTGCTTCTTGTATTTTGGAAGAAACAATTATCAGGGTTCAGTCAGACTATTTGGCGCTGCATGTGCAGGACCTCCCCAGGGTCGATAGGAACCTGAGGATTCACCAGAATCCTCAAATTCCAGATCAAGGGACTCTTAGCTCTTGGATTAAAATGGGCCAACAAAAGCAAGCTGAAATAGTCACAGAAATTAGGTTGGAACAGAGAGAAACACAATTTTGATAGTACCTGGTTAAAATTCTGCTTGTGGTAAAGGAAGCTAAAATGAATTCTATTTCATATAATTAGGTGACATGTCTACTGCATCAGATCCTCTGGTGTGCTAGTAGGGTGCAGTTATAGGTTGGAAAAAAATAAGCACCTCTGGGAGGCTGAGAGAATACTGCTCATAGCCCCTTTTAGGTCAGTGGCATCCAGCCTCTACAGTAAGTCCCCAAGTGTGAGCAAAATCAACCACTCCAGTAAGGCTACATGCTTCAAAGGAAAAAAATTCACATGCTCTATCGCTAGGTCTAGAACATCTCGTCTTTACTTCTGATGGTCAATTTTCTCTCATATCAGGAATAAAATAAAGATGTCTACTTTTGCCACAGCAATCAGACAAGAAAAAGGAATCATTCCAAATTGGTAATGAATAGGTACAACTGTCACTATTTGCAGATGACACTGATACGACTTCACCAAAAACCCTATTAGAATAAATCAGTAAAGTTACAGGACACAAAATTAATATACAGAGATCTGTTGCCTTTTTATACACTAAGAAGCTATTAAAGAGTAATTAAGAAAACTATCCCATTTATAATAGCACCAAAATGAATAAAATACCTAGGAATACATTTAACCGACTAGGTGACACACCTCTACTCTGAAAACTATAAAACAATGATGAAAGAAATTTAAGACACAAATAAATAAATAGATGTACAAATACTGAAGATATACCACGCTCATGGCCTGGAAGAATACTGTTAAACTGTCCACACTACCCAAAGCAATCTACAAATTAAACGTAATCTCCATCAAAATACCAACAGCATTTTTCACGGAACTACAACAAATAATCCTGAAGTTTGTATGAAATCACCAAAGACCCTGGATAGCTAAAGCAATCTTAAGAAGAACAAAGCTGAAGGCATCACAATCCCTAATTTCAAGCTATAGTACAAAGGTGAAGTAATCAAAACAGTACAGTACTGGTACAAAAACAGACACACAGATAAATAGAACAGAATAGACAGCCCGGAAACTCACTCATGCTTATATGGTCCATTAATCTATGACAAAAAGAGAACAAGAACATACAGTGGAGAAAAGAGTCTCTCCAATAAATGGTGTTGGGAAAAGTAGACCACTTTCTTACACAATATAAAATCAAAATGGATTAAAGACCTAAATGTGAGACTGGAAACCATAAAACTCTTAGAAGAAAACGTAGGCAAGGATCTCTTGAATATTGGACTTAACATTTTTCTCCATATGTCTCCTCAGGCAAGGAAAACAAAAGCAAAAATAAACTACTGGGCCTACATCAAACTAAAAAGGTTTTGCATAGTGAAGGAAACCAACAAACAAAAAGGCAATCTACTGAATGGGAGAAGATATTTGCAAATGATGTACCTGGTAATAGAATTATTTTCAAAATATATAAAAGACACCAAAATAAATCCAGTTTAAAAATGGGCAGAGGAAAGTTTTTAAAAATACAGATTCAAAGGGGGTACATGCACCCCGATGTTTACAGCAGCATATCAACAACAGCCAAACTATGGAAATAGCCCAAGTGTCCATCGACCAATGAATGGATAAAGACGATGTGCTATGTATGTATACATCGGATTATTACTAGGCCAACAAAAAGAATGAAATCTTGCCATCTGCAGCAATGTGGATGGAGCTGGAATGTGTTACGCTAAGCAAAATAAGTCAGTCAGAGGAAGACAAATATCCTATGATTTCACTCATACGTGGAATTTAAGAAAAATAGATGAATGTTTGGGAAGGGAGAGAAAAGAGAAGGGGGAGGCAAACCCTAAGAGACTCTTAACAACAGAATGAGGGTTGAGGGAGGGATGGTGGGTGGGGGATGGGTTAAATGGGTGATGGGTATTAAGGGCACTTGTGATGAGCACTGGGTATTATATGTAAGTGATGAATCACTGAATTCTACTCCTTAAACCAATATTACACTCTATGTTAACTAACTAGAATTTAAATAAGAATTTGGAAGAAAAAAAAATGGACAGAGGACCTGAATAGGCATTTTTCCAGAGAAGACCTACAGATGGCCAACAGACACGTGAAAAGAAGTTCAATATCACTAATCATCTGGTAAATGCAAATGAAACCACAATGAGAGATTACCTCACACCAGTCAGAATGGCTAGTACCAAAAAGACAAGAAATAACAAGTACTGGTGAGGATGTGGAGAAAAGGAAACCCTGGTGCACTGTTGGTGGGAATGTGAACTGGTGCAGCCACTTTCTAGAGCCGCTGTGGAAAACAGCATAGAAGTTCCTCAAAAAATTAAAAATAGAAATAGCAAACCACCCAGTAATTCCAGTGCCGAGTCTTTACCCAAAGAAAATAAAAATTAATTTGAAGAGATACATGCATCCTGATGTTTATTGCAGCATTATTTACAATCAACAAAATATGGAAGCAACCTGTCTATTGGAAGTAGAATGGATAAAGATGTGCGCATGCGCACACACGCGCGCACGCACACACGGTGTTGCCATTTGCAAGAACATGGAGGGATGTAGGTGTTGGACTAAGGAAGTCAGAGAAAGAGATACCATATGATTTCACTTGTATGTGGAATCTAAACAAACGAACTCAAAATACAGAGACCAAACTGGGGGTTGGGGGATGGGGGCCGGGGGGTGGGAGGATGGAGGAAAGGGATAAAGGGGATTGAGAGGTACAAACTTCCAGTTATAAAGTAACTCCTGGAGATGAAAAGTACAACAGAGGGGATATAGACAGGAAGGCTGTAATAACACTGTACAGTTACAGACTGTCTAACTGTGGTGAGCATTTTATAATGTATGGAATTGTTGAATCACTATGTTGTACACCTGAAACTAATGTAACATTGAAAGAGGATACCTGAATTGAAAAACAAAACAAAACAAAAACATACTTATATATACAGTATTTAGGGCAAAGGTTGCGATGGTTACTAACTGAAATGTAATTTTACAATTATGACATAACCTATACATCAAGTATTCACCTACAGGAAGGCTGAACTTCAGACCTAGAAAAGTGTATTTTGTTAGATGCTAACAGATAGTACATGTGTTAAAGGGGAGGGCAGCAGATGAAAAATCTTATCCTAGACTCCTCTTAGGCTGGAATGAGCCCTTAAGGGCCTGATACCTCCAAAAGAGGTCTCAAAGTAGGTTTCTCTACCCTCAGAATCTCTGCACAGAGCTCTGTTCTAGGAGCACTTCCAGGATTCCAGAGAAATGGAATGGATCAGCCTTATTTAGTCTTCAGTGTTGCCCCAGGTAATACATGCAGGAACAAGGGCTGCCTTGGCTGCTGGAGGGCTTCTTGGCAACAGACAGAGAAAGAAGAAACCAAAGCAGAGGCGAAGGACACCCACGGCTGAGGCTCCTAGGGTGGTCCAGAGCAGAAGCATGAAGCTCACTGGCTAGAAAGAAAATGCAAGAGTGAAAAGGAAGCAGGCCCAGGGACGATACATGAAAGAGGCACAAAAATGTCAACTTCCAAAGAGTAATTTCTGTAGACAGAAGACAAGAAAGGCTGGAAGTATAAATAGGCTCTGAGACAGTGAAACTTGCCAGCTTCCTTGTACAGACCAGAGCCATGCTGCGCTGGGCATGCGGAGGAAAGGCCTTGAGTCCTCGAGTCTTAGCCACTCAGAGGACTCAACATGGAACATGTCTGTTTGCTGTGTTCAGACTTCACATTGTAAGGAGGCCGGCACGTGTAGGGACTCATGATGCTTCTAGATGGGAAGTTGGGTATGTGTGGACAGTATTACAGGCCTCAGCTGCCACTGTGCTTCTGACCAGAGGCCAGAAGTATTTTGAAAGGTGAGAACCAGGGCTGGAGGCAGTAACTCTAGGGGCCAGAATCTGCCCTAGCAGGTCTTGCCTTCAGGGATCCCCTGGGGGAGGGGGCAGTGCCACAGATCCCGAGGCCCTAGGAGCAGGACCTCTGGTAAACAGCTCTAGGCCTTGGTTCAGCATAGCTGTTGCCCGAAGCAATGGGGATTAGGAAATCACAGCCTTCGATCACTTTAAATCACCTCTCAAAACTGAAAAAAGTAAAAGGGCTTGAGGGTCTTTACAGTACACTCACACCCTACCACTTCTAGGTTCAATTTCAAGTTCCCAGGGCTATTAAAAAAAAAAAAAAAGCCCATTCAGGAAAGAGGAGGTTAGAGGCAATAACCCTCTATTTTAAGCCAGTTAACTGAAATGCTACAAAACAATATCCTCGGTCTTCATCTGCCTGAGGCAGCGAGAGAGGAAGACAGCAAGAGCACACAAGCACAGAGGGCGACACAGGGACGCACTCTCACACGCCTTTCGGTGTAGACGTTAAACACGGACCCCCTATATTTCAGGAGCCAATGCAGAGCAGAGGAGAATTGAGTGTTTAAATGCCGTCCTATCAATCTATCCACGGTACACAGACTGTGTTCTAACACTCAAACAACCCCACCAGAATTAGCCAAACATTCTTTTGGCTTCCACTCCTAAAATAACCAGCTAACTTGGACACAAAGAACTCCTCTCGCCACAGACCCAGTTTCGCCGAAAGCTCTTTGTACAAGCAACAGTGCCGTGTTTTCACAGTTCAAGTCTGCACCTTAGATGTGTGTTGCTATTCTTGTTAGTTATCACTTACAAGTTGAGCAGTTTAAAAAGTCCTTCCGTTACCCCACCCACGAGAACACAAAATTCAAAACAGTGGAAGAGCAAGTTCTACTGCAGTGCGAACAAATCCGACAGAATGGGGAAGGTAGATTGCGCATTGTTCACTACTGTAGGTCACTTTTTACGGGCCACATGCTGCGCTGGCAAAACTGTCTGGTTAGCATTAATTGAAGCCAACAGAAATGTACCAACCATCCAATGTTTCCTTCTCGCCCCTTCCTCTCAAAATGTTGACTCAAAGAAAATATAGCAGGGCAGAGAGAGACACTGGGAAATGTGACAGTAAAAGAAGTCGAAACGCTCAGCTGTGTATCAGACTGGGCCTGTGCCGCTGGTTTCAACCATGCAGGAGAGCATGGTTGAAACCAGCAGAGCATGCAGAGCATGACTCTGTTTTAAAGAGGCCCACCGGCAGGCAGGCGCAGCGATGGAAACTTGCCTGGCTTGGGCAGGAGATGGGTTATTTTCATTTACAAATGCGGGATATTCTGAAAGTCTCCTCCTCCTCCTAAACCACAGCTGGGACAGAGGGAGTGGCACAGTGAAGGACGATTCAAAATACAGAACTTAGTAGATACACAGATATAAACTGTACATAATTTTAGATGGTTTCTACTAACATCTTTAAGTCTCTTCATTCTAGAGAATGAAGATGGTAAAAGACTCATTACCCAGGGTATTTAAATGCACATGGACAACATGATGATGTAGCCTGTACAGAAAAGTACAGTATAGCAGCGTCTGGGTGGTTCCGCTGGTTAAGCATCTGCCTGAGGCTCGGCTCAGGTCATGGTCCCAGGGTCCTGGGATCCAGCTCCACGTTGGGCTCCTTGCTCAGTAGGGGGTGTGCTCTCTGCCCCCCAGCACCCTGCTCATGCACGCATGCTCACTGCCCCCTCAAATAAATAAATAAAATCTTAAAAAAAAAAAAAGTACATCATAAACAATAACCAAGGTAGGCCCATTTATCTTACAAAATGATCTTTCATGCTTCGGGATATACCATATAGCTAATAATTTCTCCTCCATTTTCTGCCCCCCCCCCCCATACTTGGAAATCCTTTTACCTCCACAGAAAATTTGCTGAACCTGTATGAAACAAAGTTAGGTAGTTCCTGAGCCTAAAACCTTATACCCAATACAAACAGGAGCTATGCAGGAAATGGAAAAGGTTAAAATAAGAACATTACCACCTGGATTTGGAGCTGACTTCTCTTCTAAAAACTTTTCTTTACTGTTTCAATATTGTTTCTACAATAAGTAAATTCAGGGAGGAGAAGGTCATTGATGACATGCTTTCATGCGTTTTAAAAATGAGACAGGACCCAGAAAAATGAATTTAAGAATTGGAGACTCTGACAGTCAAATTCTAGAAAGCTTTTGGTATTAAAGACCAACAACCTTTTAAAAGTGGCAGTCAGGTTCTAGACCCTGCTGGAAATAAGGAAATCTAGGTGTAAGCAAGGGTTCTAGACCCTATGGGAATAAGGAAATCCAGGTGTAAGTGAGGGGCCACTTTGACTGTGGTAGGTGGAAAGGGACACCATGCCAAATCCCAGGAGTAAAAACACTGACCTGTGACAGCGACCAGGGGGAGAGATATGCCCTGGGTACATCAGCCCCTCTCTCTGGCCCCTTCTTGACACCTGTGACAACAATGATCTGTGACAGGGACCAGGGGGAGAGATATGCCCTGGGTACATCAGCCCCTCTCTCTGGCCCCTTCTTGATACCTGTGACAACTTGCTAAGTAGAAACACCCAAACCAGCTTACAAATGTTCTAGAAACACCTAGAATCAGCCTACCAATGTTCTAGAAAGAAACCTCGAATGGCTAGTTTTACACACAAGCCCCACAATGCTCCACCGATTGCTGCAGGTTTGTTATGTGCTTAGATTGAGACGGAGACTGAAATCACCTCTGCATCTCCCTCACCGTCCCCCCACCCCGAAAGGAGGCCATGTGATGTGCAGCAGTGCTGTGTTAATCATACGTTTTTATCAGAGAAATGATTACACTGAAGAGGAAGCTACAACTGCAAACTTCCTCCCCATCTGTTCCACAATATGCCTCAATCAGTCTTTTTTTTGGTAACCATTTTTGCAAAAAATGAGGACCAAGACAAGGAGCTATTATAAAGAGATGGCAAGAATATCCTGCATTAACAGGTAATCCCAAAAAAGAAAGAGCAATTTTAGCCTTTAAAAGTTAGTTACAATATATCTGCCAGAAAGTTTGTGATCTCTGGAAGGAAAGGGCTCTATATTCTTAAAGAAAATGTCACTGTCCCCTCCGTAACAATGCAACATGCAAGAACAGTGTCCATATATCCAAAATACAATCCTGCCGTCAAAGTACGAGGCATCTTCTTTAGTCGATAAAAATAAGAATGATCACCATTGTGTAGCTCAGACGATGTCCATAAAGATACTAAAAACATAATGGGGGACAAAAACTTGGCCACAAAGAAAATGCACGAGGCCTGGAGTCCAAAGAGGATGGTTTCTCCAACCTTGATCCACAGACTGCTTAAAATGACAGTGGAAAGCCTTTGAAATGCAGGCACGTCAGGCTTTGCTTTTGTCACCAACGGAGAAAGGGTCCAGAACACTGGTTTACCTGCCCATATACTGTATGGACTAACAGCTACATGCAAAGGGGCATCAGAAGAGAGGAGAGTGCCCAAGTCAGGCTCTAGGACCCCACAAGGGAGTACGATGTATCACGAGGAAACACCTTGGGTTACACAGTTTGAAGGAGACAGAAAGCAAGAATGAACCAAACAATCTAAAGTCTTCCTACATCTCTAGTTTCATCAACCAGCCCAAGTTTTCAGGCATTTCCCAGAAAGTAGCTGGAATCTGGATTTTAGGGATAATTATGGAGTTCAAAAAATAGTTAACTGCCGGGCCTGCCCTCTTCCCATGCTTTGGAGAGGCGCTGGTGCTCCTGCCCATGGCATTACCAGGAGCTGGAAGCCCAGAGCCGTAGCAGGGGCGTGCAAGGCACGTCAGAGCGCTCACCCACCTGGCCTGCAGTCACCTGGCTTGGGCAAGACAAACAACACCCCTCTTTCCCAAACGCAAACCCTTTAAGGTAAACCACCTTTTCTCACTGAAGGAGGAAGCATGGAAAATTCTGTAGCCTACCTCTAAAGGAACCTGCTGTCAACCCCCATCTCCCCTCCTACTCCTAATTTGGTTTTCCTGAGACTGAAGGAGAGGATGACAAAGCTGGAGTGATGCAAAAGGACACGAGTCCGTTAAAACAGAGAGAAAACTAAACCAAAGGTAGCCAAAGTACTTGTAAAAAAATAAGTTTAAAAAGTATTCCCATTGTTTAGGTGTACAATAAATGCATTTCTGAAATTTTTTGGAAAGGAATCACTTTAAATACGTATCCGAGAGACTGGCAATCTTAATACAGGCTGCTAGGAATATATCTGTAAAGAATCTTCCCAGAAAATTCACTCCAAAATCACTTTCTGTAATCATGGCATATAAGTCCACTTAAACAGAAATACACAGATACACAGAGTGAAGTTAAGAGGAGATGAAGGGGCTGGCAAACAGAATGTGCAGGAGGTGGTACAGAAGACAATGATCTGCACGGGTGATCTAGCCTATTTACCTGAGGCCCAAGGGAGCTAGGCACACATGTCCTCTTTGGAACCTAAATAGTTTCCTCCTCCCCCCAAAACAAAACCTGCCTCTCTTTCCTATTTAGCCAACTCTGCCAGTTCTAAGCTTGTCCCTCTCATCTCTCTTCTCTAGGCCCTGCAGGCCTGAAGCCGCCGCTCACAACCAAAGGTGGGGAAGATGGCCCAGAGCTGGTGTGGATCTTAGCCGAGACATGGAGGTGTGCCAGAAAGCCCCGCAGCCCCTGGGGTGGAAATAAAAAGCTAGCCCTGGCCTCCCCTTTAGGAATACACCTACCTGGCGAAGTAGCAACCGCACAAGACTCCTCTGGAGAGAGGAAGCCAAACAGGCCCCTGGGGGGCCTAACAGCACGAGTGGCCTTGAGGAAGCACACCTGGATGCCCTGTGACCAACTGGAAAACCACACCAAGTTCCCCAGGGAAGGGGGGACAGAAAGCAGATGGGCGGGAGCTAAGGCCACATTGCTGAGTGCTGCAGGTCTAGCTGCCCTGAACTCACTGCTTGCTATGTGGACAAAGGAAAAGGCTTAGCTAAGAAATGGCCCCTTGAATACAGAGGACTTCACTTTCTTTCATTCCGTTTAGATTCCCCCCCCCCTTTTGTCTTTTTGTGGTGAGAGAAAGGTACTCAGGGGCACCTAGGGATCACAAAGAGGACCTTGAAGATGGCTTGCTCAAGAACCCACGTTCCCAGGACTGAGGAACTGTCTTAAGGACCTCACTGGGCCTAACAACCGGGACCAGTGATTTAGTTCAGTGCTAAAGGTAGTGAAATGAATGAGTGCTTACAGACAATTTTAGCAGCACAGTTGGCCAACCTCTACCATAGCACCGGTCAGCTTTTCAATCTAGTGACACTGAGCACATGGGTCATTAAAAATGCTTGACCCCAAGGATGATATGGTATCTGCCGAGTGCAGTGCTAAGTTACCAAGTAGCTGGCCTATGTATGTGTTTGAGGGCTCAGTCAAGCAGAGGCTCATACAAAAAAAAAACCTTCTGAAAGATTTTTTTAAAAAGTATTGCAGTAGACATAAAAAAAAAAAATCAGATCTTTTGGGAACTTATTTCATATGTACTTTTGCCTCAGAGCATTTTTATCACCGTCATTTTTTCATTGCTTAGAATTTTTAAAAGGTTTCATTTTGGCCCTGGGTAGGTAAAAGGAAATTACGCTACAAAATTTTAGGCCTTTAGTTGTGTTTCACCGGCATAGGTCATACCAGCACTGAGATAGGTCTTCAGCAGTAACCTTCCAGATGCTTTTGGGACCTTTGCAGAGAGTTGCAGAAACAAAAACAAAAACAAAAACAAAAAAACCAAAAAAAAAACAAAAGGACAAAAACCTCACAACTACCAGAGGTCCTGAAGCCACAGAGTCATCTGCTCCTGAACAGCGTGGTCACCAGGTGTGGGAACTACTTTCCAAAAGTGCACTTCAAGACGAGTATTCTCACTGTCTGCTGGAATTTAAGTCAGAGGACAACTTGCCTCCCACATCCGTTTTGCAAAGGTGAAACTTTTGATCCTTATCTAACCTGCAGGGGAGGGGGGAAACAAAGCTGTACTTCTCACTCATTTGCTAAAAACAAAGAACGATGATAGACCTGATCACAACTGAAATGGACTGACCTAAAGTACTTCAGTGTCAATTGTTCCATTCATATAATATCGATACTTAAAAGGTAACTGGATGTCCCCAAATAATTCCACCATGATCAGTAAAAAGTACAGAATTTTGAAAGGCTGATTAACAAGAAGTGACACATGACTAGATGGGAGGCATGGAAAATTAAATTTAGGGCTTGTGAAAAGAACCAATACTTTCCCATGCACAAAGCACCTGCTAATCTCCAAAGTACTGCTGACGGTCATCCAAGCCCTCAGTTATCTACACCGTCAATTACGACTTTCTCCATTCCCAGTGGAACTGCCTTCTTGAATTTTCAGTCTCACATTTTCCTGAAGACTATTCCCAGGTTTTATGCCCTAGGACGCTGCAGCAATGATGGATTTTTGGCCATGGTTTGTCTTGTAACTTCATGATTGGGTAACTTTCTACCATAACTTACAGCCAACACATATTTTAATATACAAATAGGAAAAATTATTTAAATACTTATAAAAACCAGAGGAGGGAAGGCTTGAGATGTAGGATTTGGAAAGGCAAGCCTGGGGTTTTATTGGGAGTTGAAGTGTAAACATTTTTGAGTTCCCCTAAGATGTCTGGACTAATGTAATAGACTTCTTTGTTCAGAGCAATGACTTCTAATCTTAGATTTGTGACACCCCCGGGTGTCTCCAGATATCTCCGGAGGTGCTGTAAAATTACCTCCTCAAAATGCCAAGTAAAATAATTTAAATTCGCTTAAAAAATAGGCCACACATGTTTGGAGGCAAGGGAGGGTGTCTTGGAATCAAAAGAACAGTCATAAATATTACACAAGCTTGATCCTTTTCAATTACATTTTAGTCTACAGCAACTGATGAATAAAGGAAATGGAGCAAGATGACAGTCTGTGTGATTTTTGTGATTAGGGGAGACTGGGAAGGAGCTAGTTACTTGGGACAGTCTTTTTTCTGACCTCTACATTTACTTACTGATGCCTGAATTAGCACTCACTGGCAAATGGGAACCTCGTTCCTAGCCCTTCACCTACTTGCACTGACATTGGTGCCTCAAAGTTGGTTTAAATGCTATTAAGTATGTGTTTCTTTAAAACAAACAAACAAACAAGAAAACAGACAGGGGCAGCTAGGCAGGGTAAGCTGAAGTTAATTTTGTCAGTTTTCCGCTCAGCGTCTTCATTCAGTTGTTATCCTCAGATTACATACATCACTGCTCTACAATATCCAATTCTAAAATTGCTTAGTCACAACAAGGTTAAGAACGAAAACACAATTGTGGGTTTGCAACTAGGAAGCTGGCTTATGGCCATTATATTTTACTACAGTTTCCAAATTTCCAATAAATTATGTTTCCTGATGGGCTATTGCCCCAGGTTTCAGAACTTTCTTTACTCTGAACACTCGAGTTATCCGAAAAATCGGAATATCGATTTAGAAATCAGTGACAAGAGTCACCCTCAAAAAAGACATCACAGATAAAAAAAAAATACATAAGTATACATTTTTCCATTAAACAGGCCTGTCTTTTCATAAAAACCTCAGCTTGTGTTTTTAATTTTCATATCACTGCTTAAACTTAGACCCACATTTTACATAAGCCCTAGGATTCCAGTGAGAAATTCTTTACTAAATAATTTTCGTTTACTCCTCCATTCACCCTGTTAATTGCTTGTCAAGAACAAGAAAAAGTTCCTTTTAAACTAGGTCTTTTGTATCATACTTCAAAAATCGTCTGAAGAAAAAAAACTGTCTGAAGAATCAAAACAGTTCTAAGTCAGAAGGAAAAAAGTATACTTGCCTTATTTGTAGCGGTAGCACTGGATCCAGGGACCACAGGCACATTCGTCACTTGAACTGAAAGATAATTATTATCTATGAGTGGCCAGGCTCCTTCCACTTTGCACGTCTGAAAGTGATCCTTGAAAGTTCTAAGGTGAGGATCTCCGAACAAGCCACAGAAAAGGTAACTAGGAGGGTTCAGATCCCCTCCCCTGTGTTCTCTGGCTCCTGCGTGGCTGTGATAGTTACAAGGGTCATGGGTCACTTCAGGGTTGGTAGAAGATGTGGGTCCATCCTTAGAACAGTTCCTCTGGCTCATGAGGTCACTGATACCCAGCACAGCAGAATGGTACACCAGGTTACCACGGCAGGCTTTTGAAGTCCGCTGGGTGCAGCCAGCATAGGCGCGCAGAGCCTTGCAAAACTCCGAGTCAAAACCGTCAACGGCAGAGTTCAGGTGTGAAGTCAGAGACACAAAGTCCGTGGTACATTTCTGGATTCGACACTGGGCTGGCTGTTGGCAGTCACCTATGAGAAAGAAGATAAGACCCAACATTTCTGAATGCTTCATAACTGCCTGAGGTACCATGAGAAAATGACATTTTCCTTTGGGAACTGTTTGTTCGATTTCATATCCTCCTATTTTAAGAAGGCCTTCAGAAATAGGATTGCATTGTGCTTCTGTGTCTCTCACAAATTAAGCCACTGGGAGAAAAACTGCACGCAATTAGTTACCTTAAAACTTGAAATCAAGAGCTGCTGTGAGTGCACATGAGTCTAGCCCAGTATTCTTATGTTAAAATTACAAGGGAATGGCTAAATGGAGTATCTTATCAACTTTGCTATTGTTTACATTCTAAGAAAGATTCCTTTGCTCCAACTCCAAGGCCAAGCCAAAGATGTGAACTTTGTTTTGATTTTGAAAAGGGCATTAAGTCATTTGCTTTGGAAAGCAGGGGGTCTAAGCAGAAAACCACGATTAAGGTTCCACACCTTAGGTAGGGACTCCTAAATTACAGCATGATTAGTTAAAACACCTTTACGTGATTCTAGTACAGCTAAAGGATAATAAGAAAAAATCCAGGTACTAAGTTATTCTGCATTTCTCTAGGGGTGTTTATTAACAAACTGTATATAAACTGACAATCTCCTGGATGCTACAAAATGTAACTGTTCTCTTAAAAAAATAAAGTGACTCATTTATTTGATCAAGCTGTGTCATTACTTCTCCCTTAATATCCATCACCACTGGATCCCAGATCCCAAACAGCCCATCAGGAAAGGTACAATGAATCAAAAAAGGACAACCAAATTGAAATCATGCTACACGGACAGATGATTCCACCGACTGTTTTATCAGAAAGAGAACCAGGGAACTACAACACACAGAATTCTTGAGTATATACAAATGACTTTTTTCCTTAAGTCGACAGTTCAGATACACCTAATGATTTAAGCAAAGCTAAAATGAATAATAAAAATAATAAACTACTACCGCCCCACTTTTTAAAGTCAATTTTCAAATGATGTTTTGTCACTAGCTTCTCATATAAAAAAATTAAGGGGTGCCTGGGTGGCTCAGTTGGTTGAGCACCCAACTCTTGATTTGGGCTCAGGTCACGATCTCATCATTTTGGGATTGAGCCCCGTGCTGGGCTCAGTGTGGAGTCTGCTAGTCCCTCTTCCTCTGCTCCTCCTGCACACACACCCCCCCCCCGCCAGCCCCCGCGTGTGCACACTCTCTCTCAAATACAAAAATAAAATCTTTTTTTTTTTTAAATTAGAAACCTCTCAAAGCATAAAAAAGATGCAAGAATGGCCAATACTAGGTCAGTTGTGTGCACCAATCAGTTTTATATTCTGGTCCATAAAGTGGGAATGCTGGAATTACTGAAAAGGAAAATACTTTTCCTAATCATCCACCTCAAGTTTTATAGAAACTTACTTTAACACGTACTTTGTGTTATTTAAACATTCTTTTTAGGTCTCTACACTGGAGAAAGTTTCAATACTTTCAAGTCTTAAGATTCCTCAGCTGAGAAATGAGGAGGTTGTTTTTGTGATCTTTTCCAGGCATAAAAGATTTTATCATTCCTATTCTAGGTGAGGGGAAAAAATAATCAGAGTATTATTAAATATATAATTATTTTAAGATGTGGACATAGACTTCAAAATAATATCAAGATTTAGGACTCCATCTGAAGAAGACTTAAAACTAACCCTAATATCACTTTAGGAAAATACTTTAATCTTTTCAGTATTAAAGTGCTTTTAAACCTTAATGGAATAACCCGTAATCTCTGTTTCTGGCTTGAGTTCAGCAGAAAAGACTGGGGGATGAC
Source organism: Eumetopias jubatus (assembly GCF_037043125.1). Classification (NCBI taxonomy): domain Eukaryota; kingdom Metazoa; phylum Chordata; class Mammalia; order Carnivora; family Otariidae; genus Eumetopias; species Eumetopias jubatus. Next base: position 76,420,416 of record NW_028274811.1, on the reverse strand, counting down.
CACCTCTCAAGCCACCTCCCCCACTATTTTTACATTTCAAAGACCAAGAAGAGAAAAATGTAGTCTAGATTGGGTACTCTAACCTGGGGGGAGGAATACACACACACACACACACACACACACACACACACACACACACACACACACACTCTCTCTCTCTCTCTCTCTCTCTCTCTTCTCTCTCTAACTTTTTGGGGCTATGGACTTACAGCTATCATTAAATCACACTTAAAAAAAATAATCACAAAAACACTTCATGTGTTTGGCCTATCTCATGTTGGCTCATTCTAGAGTTGACAAAAGCAGCTCCTATGTTTACAGAACTCCTCTCTCCAAAGTAGATCAAGTCATTTTCAGCTGTTTGACTCAAAAAACCAAAAGCCAACCAACAACCTCAAAGGCATTAAAGCCATTTTACAGATGGGAAAAATCAAGACAAAAGGCTATTAAAGGCCTTGTGGCTGGATTATAAATAGCTAGAACGAAGCCCAGGATAAAGTGCCTTTCTTCAAATCTCCTTTTCCTTCCTCAGGTCACATCTCTAAATTCCTGATTCTCACAACAATAGCTGATAGCTTAAAAGAAGACTTAACTATTGTATCAATTATTTTTTTCTTTTTAAATGAAATTCACAGCAAGCAGAAAGCAAGGAAATGAAAACTGGACCAAGATCAGTCAGTAATGAACAGCTCCTACACTACAAATAAATGACAGCACAAGAACTTTCCGCTAAACCTGCAATGCCTATTTGTTCTTTTTATGGTCTATAAAATCTATCCGAGCATACATTTACTTATAATTATTTTAAATAGTCATAAAATATCCAAAGTAAGAAAAGCATGAGATGCAGATGAAACTAACTGTTCAGAAGAGAATCAGAATATAGATTCCCACCTCCTTTTTCCTTCCCTGCCCCCCCCCCCCTTTTCCTAGCAGGCAGGTGCTGATTCTTTTGATAAATGTCACATCAAAAAGAACTCCTTGGGTTCTTTTGTGTGGGATGAGGTTTCTAACAGCCTTTTCAAAGACAGATGATGGGAAAAGAGGATGGCTAACTAGAGAGTGCATCTGGGTCAGCAGTTTCAGCCCCATCACAGGCTCCTGTATAATGACTAATTTGCAGCATACAGAATACACCCAGAAATATCCAGGCTTCATGAATTTGTAATGACAGTGCACACTTTGCCTGTTACAGGCGGTAAAGTAAGCTTCCTGTCAAGATACCAAGACAATGTAGAGCAGAAACAATCTCAAGGATGTAGCCAACAAAGCCATGAAGAGTATGAGTAAGCAAGTAACTCCCATGTTGCATCTCCATTCAGGAATTGTAGAGGTTTGCTTGGGGCGGGGGGGGGGGGGGGGTATGAAAGGACTTTTTTATTTCCTAGGGCAGAAAACAAAATCTGCAGTTACAGTTGTCTCCATTTTTCAAGTCAGATGATCTACGACTGGTGTGATAGTGTTTTCATGCCAGTTAATGAAAGTGCTAAAGGATCTGTGGGTCTACAGCCTTCGTTAATGATTCAAAGACCTCACCATTCAAGACCATTTCCTTGATGCCAGGACTGCACGTGTGAATTTGCAGCACAATCACCAGTTTATAATAAAAGAAATAAGATATGCTGAGGCTGAATTAAGTGAAATGCAGGGCCATATGGGGTGCTGAGGCAAATTATATTGATCCAGGCATAAAACATATGGTAGCCCATCTGCAAAGAGCACTACGCTAGGCTCTCTGAAGAGAAACAATCCTTGCATTTCATTGCAACACTCATCAAAGAAATCTTTCAAAAGGAGCCCGTTTTTTTCTGTAACCAAATTAATCATTCCACCCCAACAAGTTGTTCACAGATATCACTCACCATGGAAACTCTAGGTAGAATCCAATGGTGACTTTAGTGAAGACACAGGAAGATATGGAGAAGAGTTTCACATCCCAAGGTCTTGAAATAAGGCACCTTACATTAAACATTAAAACAACTTTTTCATAACTGGCCAGAAAAGAAATCTTCAAGGACCACATTCCAATCTTGCCTTAGTACCCTCTGACAACGAAGGGAAACAATATCCAAGTCGTCATGAGGTACACACAGTCCTACCTAATACTTCAATTTCCATTTCAAGAAACATAACACTTTGACATCATGAAGACCAATTCTTCACACAAAACACTCCTGAATATATCTTTTGACACATCATTAAAAATTTCCATGTGACCATAAGCAGGTTGCCATTACTTCCTAAGATTCTAAGGTCATTTAAAGCCTTCATCACTGTAAAACTTAATGTTACACCCTATGTTTCCCCAAGTGAGTGTTAAAACGCAGCTGTTCCATCACAAAGCAAAGTTACGAAAAGTAAATTAAGTCTCCTCAAATGCCACATTTTCCCCCCATTACTTAAAAACCTCCCAGATTTTTAGCAAGGCTGGTATGACTTAATAAATAAATACCACTCCACGCAGGAGGGTGGCATTACAGTTCAGGATTCTCCGCATCAGAGAGCGCTGAGACTGCTGTCATAAAATACAGGACAAAAAAAGGTCTCTAAGAAAAATTTACCTAATGCTCTAGTTGTTCTCAAATAAGAGTTTCTCTTTCAATCTGGCATTAAATAAATTCTTTAGACAAACTCCTAGACGTGGTATTTATTAGACCATCCTAGATAGTCCCCCCTCCCCGCGCTTTGAGATGCAACTGACATAGATCATTGTGTTAATGCAACTTATTTCACAAGAAAAATAAGTATCACCTGCTAGAAGCTCATTTGCAGGCCGACTTTTGCTAAGAACAGATAACTCACTCCTGCTTCCATAGAGGAAGCGACGGCCTCCAGAAAGCCTCGTGAGATCTGTCAACCCCTCCTGGAACCCGAAAACACGCGGCGAGCCACAAAGCACCGGTTTCTCCAAAGAGGGTGACAAGCTGAATTAAAAGCAGCTTTCGCTAATACGAAAGAAATCTCTGTTTAAAGACGTTTAAGTTACTTCGAGATTAACCCCCAGGTTTTCAAATTCCGGTGAAAATCTTTACCTCTGAGGCGATTTCTTCTCCTCATCGCCACCCCCAACCCCCAGAGAAGCAGCACAAGGCTCCTTGTCTGCCCTCGAAGGGGGCGGCGGCGGCGGAAACCTGATCCCAGCCTGACTTTCAGTAAACACCAATGCAGTGAGCAATAAAGCACCCGGAACATTTGTCTCGGGGGCGCAGCCCCCGTCGCCCCCGCCCTCTAAATCTTTGATAAGCGGCTGCTGGGAAGGAGATTTATCAACGGTCCCAGCCGAAGGCGGGGAAACTGGAGTGCTGGAGGGGGGGGAAGGGACAGAGAGGGAGGGGAAGAGGCCTCTCCACTGCGCCCTGGGCGCGCCGCGCGACTTGCGGGTGTGTTCCTGCCGCTGCGCCGCGAGCCCGGCAAAGGTGCAGGTCTGGAGCCCGTGAGGCCTCTCCTGTCTCACCACGCCACGCCGCCCTGCTGCCCCAGCGTGTGCTTTCGGGACCGGGGGTGTTTGGGAACAAAGCACTCGGCCCTAGGGCTGGCTCCCCTCGCGCGCGCGCCTCATACCTGCGTGGAGCAGCCCGAGGCTGAGCAGCAGCAGCAGCAGCAACGCCAGGGGCGGCGGGCAGAGTTGGGGGCGGCGGCGCTGCTCAGCCCCGGCGGCAGCAGCGGAGGCGGCGGCAGCGGCGCAGGAAGGTGCTGCTCTCAAGCCCATGCCCGTCCATGCAGGTCTCGTGAGCTCCGGCGAGGGCGGCGGCGCGGGCGCCGTGTCGGGCTCGTGGCTGTAGCTGCGGCATGGACCGTGGGACGCACCTCGCTTCCTCTTCTTCCTCCTTCAGGCACGCGTCGGATACGGGCCGCCGCCACCGCCGCAGCGAAAAGCGCGCCGCGGGCGGAGCGAAGCGGCGGCGGCGGCGGCGGCAACGGGGCGCAGCGGCATCGCGGCGGCCGGAGGCGGCGGGCGGGGCAGAGGGGGCGGGAGAAAAGACACAAAGACGGTGAGCTTAGTGCCGAGCCCGGCCCCAAAAGCGCGGGCGCCCCGGTCCCGGCCAGCGTGGGCTCAGCGGGCGTGGACCCACTGGAGGCGCGCCCAGGCAAAGCAGGCAGCAGCCGGCAGCCCGGATATCTCTGTGCGGCGGCCCCGCGGTCAATCAATCTCAGCCCCGCACTGCCGCTCCGCCCTCCCTGCGTGCGCCAATCCACGTCGTCCCCACCCCCGTCCGAGCCCCTCCCTCCCACTCCATTGGCCGTAAACGCGGGTCCTCTGGGCCCAGCCCGCCACTCGCAGGCCCAAAGTGCCCGCCCCCCACACCTCCTCCCGCCCTCAGCTTGCTCATTGTAATTCGAGTTCCGCGTCCGCCGGCTGTGAGTCCTGTCCGCCGTGCCCGGGCCCAGCCTCCCTCCTGCTCCTTCCTCTTCTCTCCCTTTCACCCCTTTCCGCGATCTGTTTCCTCGTGCCCTACAGAAACTAGCAACGGCAACTCTCTCTTGCCGGCGTTACAAAAGAACCGGCTTTCTTCTCCTTTAATTAATGTGGATTGGGTTCAACTTCCCCCTAAGGTTTTTTGGGTGTGTGTGTGTGTGTGTGTGTGTGTGTGTGTGTGTGTGTGTTTTAAATCACCCCCACTCTGTCCCTCCCGCTCCAGCTCCGGCTACTGAGAGGAAGTGGGCGCTTTTACCGAACGCCGTGCGGCAGGTCCCTTCGCAGCCAATCACATCTGCGGAACCGCGTTCCGAGCCTTTTCCGGACGTTTGGTAAAGCTAGCACCCAGCGGCGTTGGAAGTCCGAATGTGACCTGCGGTCCGGAACAGATCGGATGGGCTGGGAAGGTACCCACCAGCTCCCGGCGGAATTCGCTGGCAGCTGTGCGAGGCTCTGGCGTTATTGTTCCTCTGACATTTCCCTTCCTGAAAGCAGCGGGGAGGAGTCTGAGAGTGGGCGAACTTCAACGTGTTCGGTTACAATGTAATTAGATTAATGAGGATAGTGAGTTTTTAAAGCAGTGTAGAGTAATTATGCCATCATTTCTTGTTGCTCGGTGGCTTTTCCACAAAATTTTGTAGTCTATTAGTATATTAATTCAATGGCAGGTCACTTTCTACTTTTGTCACTTGGATGGATCCAAAGATGAGGGGAAAAAAACCCAATTGTGTGCCAGAACAGAGGTTGCCAAGTGTTGTTATAGGAAAGCATGCTGTGAGGTTGATGATAGGTTCCAATTTGTTATCAGTAGGTGTGAAGTGGTATCTAATCTCAAGAATGGCTTCAAAGGCTAGGAGCTACTTCGACTGCCCTTGCCTTTGCCATTCCTCCAAGGGGCTCAGGGCTGCCGTTTTAAATTCACTTATAGCCAAATTGCAGTTTGCAGCTGTACCCGTTCACTACTCATAATCTCTAATTAGTAATTTCGTATCAACCGCGGACACGTTAATATTCCACACGTTACAATGTGCTAATCAATGGACTAGGATAATTGAGGGCAAACCTTCGATCACTCCAGCTTACTCATTAAGACACATTATGAACTGTACAAACCAACTAGGTCCCTAATGAAGGATGCCTATTTTTACTGTAACTTTTCATTACTTACCTATTACATACTATGATGACTCAAGTGGTAAACACACCTTTCCCTGCCCAAGATATAATCCAAACCTTGTGTATATCCATAATATGCTTAATAATAGCTTCAGAGTTGCCTGGAGAAAGGACTTTTTGCAGGCGGAGTTATCTGATACGATTTGTAGATAGTACTGTCGAATAAATACTATGAGACCAAAAATTTACTGTCTTGAAATGACTACATAAATCAATGAACTAAAGTTAGTGAAATACTGGTAAACATCTTTTAAAAGTAACCAAATCTGAGTCAAAGTATTTTGCTGAAAAGACTAACAGTAAGATGTTTCTTTTTCCTTAACCCAAGATTTAATTCGACCCCTATGAAAGAAGCATGCCACTTTATTGATCATACTTCAAACACATAACCGAAAGTTAAGGATCAAATTCAGGTTAGTTGGGGTCTTTTAGCTGTCATTACTTTCTCTGATTTATCCCCCTGCCACTTCTCCCCCACCTGTGTCCTGTTTCTTAAACACACAGTGCTCTAAATTATTTTATCAATAGAGGGCGTCCTTGAGTCGCTGCAAATTCTGGTATCGAAATCAACTGTTCTTTTAGAGGGAAAACTTCATTTTTTTCTAAGGTGCTTTATTGCTCATCTGTTGTAAAATTTGACAAGCTCAAGATTTATAAGGCTAACAATTCATTTTTTATTACCACATAAGTGTTCAGCCGGCTAGAGTAAAATGTTAAGTTTCACAATTAAACCGCAAGGTGGTTCCTGTTTTCAAGTCTTTAGGTCAGTTGACAGACTCACAGGGTAAATTCGGACTGTTAGCAAGATCCCGAGTGGGCTTGGAAAGCAAGAGCTTGGTGAATGGTCGCTTATAGCGCATCCATTCCTCCAGCTCCAATGCTGCAAGTTAAGGAGGATTTTAAGATTCTATAAAGAAAAATCTAGGGATTTCCCCCCATAAAATCAATGACTTATAAAAGTTTTACATCTTAATCTGAAAAAAAAAAATCATGAAGTGACAGCTTGCACAGCTCACGAACCCACCCTATTTCTTGCCACTTGTACTCTTTCTCTCTTCATCTTTGTTTTCAGGAAGGAAAGATGAGACCAGAACAGCACAATTAGAGGACACGGCAAAGCATCCCATGGTATGAACGTGCAAGTGAATAGAATTAAAACACATGCCAGCAACATGAACGGATTCTAAATAAGAATTAGAGGTTTCTTTTCCCGAACGTATACGTGCGGTCTTAACCATTCCCCTGTTGATTTATCTCCATTTCCAGAAATCTAACACGAGGGTCTCACCTAGGACAGAGGAGCTAGGAAGCAGACCGCGGTAGGGATTTGTGCAACCCATTCTAGAGTAAGGGCCCCCCTCGCTGCTCCCCGGTCCAGGGTGTCCACAAAGCGGGGGCTGAAATAGCCCGGAGTCCGACAGCCCAGCAGCAAGCAGCTAGTGGATTGTACTTACATCATTCTTAACCCTTCCGATCCTGGAAGGGGCTTGACGGGATCAGGGGGCCCCCGAGTTCTGGAGCACGCAGGACCTGGGTGTGAGAGAAGACCCCAGAGCCTGGCGTGAGCGCTGCGCCCCCGGGAGGAGGGGTTCCGGGGCGTGAGTGGGTCTCATCACCCGAGCGTACACAGCCGGCCCCCACGATCCCTGCGGGCTCTGCAGCGGATCACACCGCTCAAAGCGGCAGGTGCAAAAAGCATTTGGGAGCCGCTTGCCAGCGCGCGGAGGTAATGCGCTTCCTGTCCATTTATCTCAGGAAACCAGCACAGCCTTCTCTTCCAAACAAAATTAACCTCTCATTAGCCAGCCACTCACTCCCGAGAAGGCCTTAAAAGCTTTACCAGTTCGCTAATGTATTTAGACTTTTCTTCCAGGCCAAGCAGCCCCGGTGGTGACTGTCATCAGCCCTGGGGGTTCCTCTGGGTTCCCCTGGGAGCCAACCGCTTACCGCCGCCCCTCCCCTAGCCTCAAGTCTGGGAAACTCTGACCAATTTGGATCCCAGTTTGGGGTACTCTGCAGACCCGATATGCCTGAAGGGACTTCACGCCACAAGTAGCCAAAACAAGTTCCCACTAGTTTCAAGAGCTCCCCTCATATCAAATACTCAGCTCTCCTACCCTCAAGAAACGGGGAAGGGTACCCTAGAGGTACTTCTGTGGCCAGCTGTCCCTGAGTCATAGGCTCTGACTGTCCTTTACAGCGCCAGCCCTGTACGCAACGGGTGCGGGAAGCAATGATCAGGGGTATGGGGAGTAGTGGAAGCTAGGATCTAGCCATTCCAGGAGTGGAGAATCAAACGTGGTTCTAGGGCTGCTAGAGTGGCCTTTGGAGCCTTGGGGTTTTCTCACCCTGGCCCCCCGCCGCCGTGAGGCTGGCAGATTTATACCACACAGGTGGACCAAGACCTAAACAAAATAGTCCGGGCCTCTGCCTGCCGCTCGCCCCCCAGGTCCCCCTGGCCCACCGCAAACTTCGACAAAATAAACAACTCACCACAGGCATTCCCTTGTCTGCAGCGCGACGCTTGCCAGCTGGGAAAATAAGCCGCAAGCCACGCGGCGGGGGCGCAGAGGGAGGGCAGCGCGGCGCCCGCCTCTCTCCCCCAGGTGGGGGCAGCGATACCCGGGGGCAGGACGGAGGCTCCGCCTCGGGGACCGCTTTCTCGCCTCCCTGACTGCTGAGTGAGCGCCGGGCGAGGGGCTGCGCCCTTCCAGCCAGCGCGATCTCTCGGCCACCTAGGGAAGGGGGCGGGGAGGCAAATCCTTCAATTCCCTCCCGCTTTCTCGAAGTGTCTTTCTCTCGCGTCAGGTCTCAAAGAAGGCCAAACCTAGGGGCCTTCTCCCCACCCCGCCAGCGCCACACCGCCCCCTGTCGGCACTACCCGGACCTTCCCAGCGCCGCCGAGGAGTGGCTGGTAGCGGCGCCCCAGAATCCCAGCCTCCAGGTCCCGGCTCAGCTCTCTCCATTCTCACCGCCTCCTCACCCCCAAGTCCCGCACAAAGACGCCTTTCATGCGCCAGCGCCACCCTCCGCGCCGCTCTCCACCCCGCGGTGTTGCCTTTGCCCACTCGTGGCACCAACCAGCGGTCTTGGGGCAGGCCGGCAGCGGACACGTCCAGGCTGTTCCCACTCCGCGCCTCGGCACGGGCACGGATGCAGTACCCCGCCCCCCTTTCCACGATTTTCACCAACTGTGCAGCAGCAGCAGCCACAAAATGCACCCCTTCTACAGAAATGATCTGTGAGGGTCTTCCGAGTGTGTATAAATGGTGGGTGTTTGTGGCGGGGCCGGGGGCGGGGGTTGGCCTAAGTGGCGGGCATGGTCTCCGGACTTTCGCTGAAATAAGGAGTCCAGCGATCTTTCCTGTCCACCCAAGGTGCCAATGTGGATGTTTACAGCTTACAAAAGCCCAGGATAACGATTTGCGAATTGTGAGGGGTGGGTGGGGGGAGAATTGAAAAAGACGTCTAAGACTCAGGTGAGGAAATGTGTTGTAAAGAACAGGCCCACGAAATGTTCGTGGAACGACAGCCACTTGAATCAGAGTGGAAGGTGAGGAGAGCAAGAGGGAAGGGATTCACTTTCTTCCCCTAGGCTGATCTTCCAAAGTTGAAAGAAAGCCTCATAGGTATTCAGCGGGAGCTGTTTTGTGCGTTCAATGCCTGGGACGAGCAGGGTGCTTTATTTTTTATTTTATTTTATTTTTTTGTCCAGGGAAAGGTTCCAGCATCTTGACTTAGGTATTCCACTTTTTTTTTTTTTTTTTGCCTCCTTAGAAATATCTTTGACCCTCTCCAGCTTTTCTCCTATTCTGTCCCCATTCTTCCTTATAATTTCCTGATCTAACGCTAGAGGCAGCATAGGGCAGCGTAAGGAGGACAAAAGTGGCAATCAGGAGAGGCCGATCTTGACCTGACTTTCTGAGTGCGACTCTTGGGCAACTGATTTAATGTCTTTGAACCTAGGGGACACTATCAAGAAAGAGTGTGTTAGGGGCAGTGGTCTGGTTTCTTCTGGTTCTGAAATTAGGTGACAAGGGAAGCCTCCTCACACCTTCTATAGATTCCCTTTTAAGGTGTTTTCTCACTTTGCTTTATCCTCTCCAAGGGCCAATCAAATTGGAAAAAATAAATATTAGGGATATTTTAAGGTAAATGTAAGATACATTGAAAAATCCTTTTCTTGATACTTAGAATTAAAAACAACAACAACAAAAAAGGCAAACCAAAACAAAAGCCCCTCATCTCCTGGTTCATAGAAACAAGAAATTTCAACGTTCCCACTTGCTTTGCTTTTGACAAGCCACACCAGCAATCAGCAGAGCAGAGCTTTGATTTAGAATCTAAAGGCCAGTCTTATGTTTTTCTTTTTCTTTTTCCTTCTACCAGCACAAAGACAAGCTGACACATAAAGTAGTGGTGAACAAGAGTTCAAAGCAAGCTTAGTGGTCTATTTCCTAACGAGGACCGTGTCCTTCCCTTCTCCCCTGCTAAAGTGGCCCTGGGCAGCACAGAAATAGTAGGCACAAGCTGCCAGAATCCCCTTCCCCTCCCCTTCCCAGAAATATTGGGCAGTGGAACCTGGGTGACTTGTCAATCATCACATAAATGCATTCATTAAATTAATACATTTACCTTTTCCTTAGCCTCATGATACCTTCCAGGATTTTTGATTCACTATTCACTTTGGAACCCTCAGCCTTAGTTTTCCCTCTGGGCAAACCTGGCTGTTTTCTGTGGAATCTTTTCTGAAACCAAGACAAAAAGGGGTGAATTTTCATAATGAATTCTTAAACATAATGAATTCTCAAATCTCTTGCTTCTTCAATTTCAACAAGAATTTCAGAATTGCTTAGCTTTCATAGCAATGCACACTTTAAAAAATTATCCATTAGAGAGAACTCTTAAGTATACTTTCATTGGGGAAAATAAGATTCTTTATCTTATTTTATTTTTTTTAAAGATTTTATTTATTTATTTGAGAGAGGATGAGAGATAGAGAGCACGAGAGGGAAGAGGGTCAGAGGGAGAAGCAGACTCCCCGCTGAGCAGGGAGCCCGATGTGGGACTCGATCCCGGGACTCCAGGATCATGACCTGAGCCGAAGGCAGTCGCTCAACCAACTGAGCCACCCAGGCGCCCAAATAAGATTCTTTAAACAGTAGTGGTGGAAACATATTTTGAGATTATCTAATTTGGTTGCTTTCATTTGTATTTGTCACCCCGCCCTCCGCAGTTCCATTCATACATGCTAAAGTTTCTAATTGGGCCTTGGATGTTCCATTAGTAAAAGGACATAGCTTATTTTTTCTCCCCAAATTCTTTATCTTGCTCAATGCTCTACTACTTTTTTCTCTTATCTCACTTTAATCTTTCTTTTTTTCTCATACCAACCAATATAAACCAAAGATGGGAATAGAAAAGGGACAAGAAATAACTTTCCAGTAAAATCAACTTAGCATTTGTCTGTTGACTTAAACCTGATGATGCAATGTGTATTTGCACCATCTTCTGAATTTCCACTTAAATGTGATAGAATTTCAGCTTTTAAAATATTCAACTAATGTATACATCCAACTCTCCAGTTGTTAAGATCATACATAGTTTGCTTACTTTTGATGTTTTTAAATTTTTCCTTTTGCAATTTGGGGGAGTCATCTCAATTATCTAGTAACATATGAATTTGTTTTCTGGTATTTCTTGTTTTGGTTTTCCTGTGTATTTTGTTGAAATTCTTCTCTAGTTTCAGACTGACTCTCAATTTGACAGTTTCTTTATGTATTTATAATGTTTGAGTATTATTATTATTGCTAATAAATTATACCTATTTTAAATATTAATAGTACTTATAATAAGATTGGTAAGAAATAGAATATTTATAAAAATGTTAGGAGAAATGCTATTTTCTACATGTGATTAATAAAAATAGTTTATTTAGTTAAATATTATTGAAGTTCATCAAGACCTGTTTTGTTTGAGAGAATCATTGTTAAAATTGGGTAACATCATAAAGGATCCAAGACCTACTTTAAAAGAATGAGAATTTGCTCTGCTTTTTCCCTTTATATGAAGATGTAAGACTGCTTTCTTGAACCATCAACTCATATGACAGTTAAGGTAAAGAAATCTGGTAAATTGCAGATTTTAAAAATGAAACCTCTGGACTCAGAACTATTGAGCAAAGAAAACAAATAAACAAAAGAATATCAGAACATGAAAACTATTTCATTCTGTCAACAATGTAAGTCTAATTTTCTAGAGAAATCCTACAGTACTAAAGTATCCCTACATATGTATACAATAAAGTAGGTAAATTAATGCATATCAAATTCATTTTATTTAATAAAAATTAAATAAAGTCAATAATCATGAAAAAATACGATAAAAAATGGACCATAATCTCCTTGAAGTGTCAGGAGAAAAGCCATATTTTTTTGTCTGCTTGCTATTAGAAAATCTTTTGTCATGAACCTTTTAGCCATTCAGCACAGGGGAGAAGAGTAGAACATGAAACTGCAGGGACTGGCCTTTTCCCTATTGTATTTGTTGATTATTTTAATTGCAGTCATTATACACACACACAGACTATCTTTTCTAGATCTTATAAGTTTTACGAGGCAAAGTATATATCCACTCTTACGTTACATTTGCTCTATAAAAAATAAACTTCCAGAAGTTGGAAAATTATCTTTTTAGAGAGGTAAATAACTGCAAAGTTATTCTTCTGTGAACCAGTTTAGACCTACCGTGGTAATTTATAGTTTCTTTTAGAGGCAAAATCTCTATCCAGACACTAACTTGTATACACAGTGGCAAGAACAGTATAAGAACATTACGGAATGGAATATACTACAATCCTTGAAATTCCATGAAATCTAAGATATATGGGAAATTGGATACCCTCTATTCTAATAATCAACATACCAATTAAGATTTTTAATTGCTGTGTTCTAATATAATAGATGATTATGTTTATACTTTATCAATGTTAAGAGAAAATTCCAAAAATATACATTTTAACTCAATTTAATAAATTGGAACAATAATGGGACCAAAAGAGTCTGTTCAAATAATCACAAGTACAAAAATAATAAGTCTTCTCTTCCTTCTCTTCTCATATTTTATCATCCTATCTTTTCAAATCATCCAAGCCATATAAAGAGGCTCAGGTAGTGTTTGTGCCAGAAGCAAAGCTAGACTCAAGCCTGAGAGTGAATCCAGGGATGAAAACTGCATGTTTATCAGAAGCTTGAGTGAAATAAATCTGGCTGAATTCAGGAGTGGGGTTTGTTTCAAAAAAAGAGGATAGTTTAGGAGTAGGAAAGAATCCTCAGAGGTCAGGCTCTTGCTGTTGAGTAGTTAATGTGCTCTTCAGCTGTCCCAGTTGGGACTGTCCATCAACAAAGAATGTGAGGAATGGATGAGTGATGCAGGAATCTATGTGAACTAGATGAAGCTTCCCTTTCCCCTGCACTCTGGGGGTGGAGTCCATGGGGGAGAGGAGATACATGCCCCAGACCCCCCAGTAAGCCATCAGCATCCAGGATACTTGCTCCTCCTTAAAGGAAGGATCTGATACTGACGAGATACAAATTCTTCCTTTTAATTCTTTTATTAAGCAACTGATTTTTGAGCACTCACTAATGAGCCTACCAATCTTCTAAGTCCTGGGGATACTGCTGTAAACAATTCAGACAAGGCCCTTAAGAATGTGCATTCTGGTGGTGGTGGAGAATAAAGAGATAAACAATTAACAAACAAAATAGCTTTAATAATGCTATAGAGTTTAAGGAAGAGGGTGCTATGATAGAGATTAAGAAGGCCGAGAAGACGCCATCATTACTGGAAGGGACTTTCTGAGATACCACCCCTGTAATGAAGGCCTGTAATGAAAAGGGACAAAGGGTTCTAGGCAGAGGTCAAAGTCTCAAGGTATGACCAATCTTGGAGTGTTCAAGGAACAGAAAAACCTGTGGCAGAAAGTACCTAAACCTGGGAGAAGATTTAGCAATTTAAGCAGAGTTCTTTAATTCCCAGTTGGCATTTGAATGAGGGAGACTTCTTGATTGGTCCCAAACCTCAGGAAGATAAAAAATGAAGGCAGCATATATTTAATTACGAGTGGGAGCAACACCTGGTATCTGACTCCCTGGAGATCTATCTGCACCCTTACAACCTCTCTGAAGCACAGATTATTGTTCTCAGTTTCTAGATGAGGGAATTTAAGTTAAAAGATTTAAAAACATGCCCAAATATACATAAGTGGTTGGCACAGGGTTTGAACTGAGTCTTTCTGATTCTAAGCTCCAGTTGTTTCCTTCAGACTTAATTATTCTAGATTATTTACTGGACAGTGTTGTTAGAATTCACACAAATTCATCCTCAAGTTTTTGAGCCACTGGCAAATAAAATCAGTGTAATTAATAGGTGAATTGAAAATGAACTGGTTGGGAAAAAAGCCTTAAGTCTTATTTTTAGAGGGGCACCTGGGTGGCTCAGTTGATTAAGCATCTGACTCTTGGTTTCGGCTCAGGTCATGATTTCCTGATTGTGGGAGCAAGCCCCACATCCCGCTCTGAGCTCAGCGTGTAGTCTGTTTCAGATTCTCTCTCCCTCTCCCTCCCTCCCGCTCACTCTCTCTCTCAAATAAATAAATAAAATCTTTCTTTTTAAATATTTTTAGAAATTTTAAATAAAACCTGTAGTCCTCTTCTAGCCCATTCAAGAATCTCTCCTTAATGGTGCAGAGAGCTGAAGAGTCTCTAATTTCCCCAACTCACATTCTGCTACTCTTTACAGATCTTATCAAGACCTGAATGAACATTCTTGACTTGATTGAATGCCCAGTAGCCTATGGCTTGATCTTGGAAGTACAGGTTTTGATACACACTCCTTCAGCAGGTCACCTGTAAGTTTCTAATGAATTCACAAACAGAATTATCTTATGGACATACTCTTACTGTTTCACAACTTAGCTCATGCCATTTCCTTATTATTTAGGGCTATGTGAGTATGATAATGCATAAGAAGTGTCCATGGTGCCAGATACACAGTAATACTAGTGTTTCCTACCACTTTCAGAGCCTGGAAAGAGAACTAGGGGTAATGATGTGGAAAAAGTCCAACAGAATCATAATGGAAAATAATCCAGGTCATCAGTGCATAGCTTCATTACTGTACTCATTATTACTACAGAGAGATAGCTAGTATTATTTTTTTTTTTTTTAAGATTTTATTTATTTGACAGAGAGAGAGAGAGCACATGAGAGGGGGTTGGGTCAGAGGGAGAAGCAGACTCCCTGCTGAGCAGGGAGCCCGATGTGGGACTCAATCCCGGGACTCCAGGATCATGACCTGAGCCGAAGGCAGTCGCCTAACCAACTGAGCCACCCAGGCGCCCGATAGCTAGTATTGTTATGTCCACTTACTCATTCAATCAGTCGAGTTAGTTATCTGGCCTATCAATGTCTCAAAAAATATTTAGTGAACTACCTACTATGTGCCAAAACTCTTCTAGGTACTACGGATATATCAATGAAAGAGAAAAGAGTTAGGAACTAAGAAATATATCAATGAATAAAACATAAAAATGCTTCTCCCTCCTAGAGAGAGAGAGAGAGACAATAAACATAAACATGAAGACATTCTAGAGTGTATTTAGAGGAGTAAAATGCTCTGGGAAAAGTAGAACATGATAGTGGGATGTGGAATGCTGGTTCATATGCCCAATTTTTTAAAGGGTGGTTAAGGTGGGCTTCACTGAGAAAGTGACACTTGAACAAATACTTGGAGGAGTTGACTGAATGACTTAACGTATCTTATCTGAAGGAAGGGAGCTCAAGGTAGAGGCAATGGCCAGGGCAAAGATTCTGAGGCGGGAGCATGCTTGGCATATTCAAGAAAGAGAAAAGAGGCCAGTTTTGTTTGCCAGAATGGAGTGAGCAGGGGAGAGTAGTAGGTTAAGAAGTCAGAGATATTATGGGGGCCTGGACTGCAGAGAACTTCTAGGCCACTGTAAGGATTCTGACTGAATTTAGGAACCTGTGGGAAACTTTTGAACATGACATGATCTAAATTTCACAAGTTTGCTCATGTTGTTTTGTTGAGAATATCTGATAGCCAGGCAAGGGTGAAAGCTGAGAGTCCAGTCGGATGGTTATTTCAATAATCTGTGTAAGAGATGATAGTGGTTAAGATCAATGGTAGTGAAGAAGGTGTTCAGCAGTGGCTAGATTCTGGATATGTTTTGATGTTCGAATCAAAAGGATTTCTTGATAGATCAGATGGGGATGTTTGAGGGAAAGAGAGGAACCAGAGATGACCCTAAGGCTTGTGACCTGAGCCACTATCAAGATGGACTACCATCAACTGAGCTAAGAGTTAGAACAGGTTTCTGGTGTGTGAAAAACAAAGTGCACCAGACAATTAAGGAGATGATTTTATTCAGCCTGTTGCAAATAGGGAGAAAGATCATTAATAACAAGGACCATCTCAAGAAGAAAGAAAGGAGCTTTGAGGGGGAGGCCGGTAGGCAAGGGAGTCATCAGGTTGTCTAATGGAAGTCATGAGGAAGGATGGAGAGGGCTCTTATCTGAGTCCTTGAGGAAGGGTGGAGATGGGTTATCTTGGAATATTTGAGTGCAGGGTGGTGCTTTGGGTTATCCATTTCTTTGAATGCAAAAGGGTGGGAGCAGAGGGCTCAGGTAAAGTTAAATTTTGTCTGGGGGGAAAAGCAAGAATTCCGTTTTGGATTTATTAGGTTTAAGATTATTGTTAGACTTCCTAGTGAAAATCTCGTCTATATTTTCTTGTCTGACATCAAGGTATTTGCTGTATCTAGCCCTAAATTCTCATATTGCCTGTAAAAATATGGGACTGAATAATCAATTTTATTTCAGAAATCAGAGGAAGTCTCTGAATTATTTTTCTTATGTAAGCATTTTCATCTTCAACAGCATTTATATTACTAAATGATCTGTTTTAATGAAATTGGAGCCAAGTTTTCCTTCATCTGACACTTCAGATATTCTGGGTCTCAGTGACAGGATTCATGAATGACGAAGGACTGCTGGGAGCTGTCAGGATTGATTTCGTATTCACACCTCTCACATGTATCATATGTTTTCTCCCCTGTGGGCACTTAGGAGTCCAGTGAATTAGAAAAAACCGTACCTTTCTTTAGTAAGTTCTCCTAAAGATACATGAAAATCTTTTTGATGACTATACACAACAAAATACACAAAATGGCACATTTGGTTATAATGTTAGAGCTTACTTTCACCAAATATCTTAACCTCATGGAGTGCCTCACATTTTATATGAAGTTCTGGGCAGCCACCATTTGATCAAAGTAGTTAGAGAAGTAACAAGAAATGTAGGCCTTTTGAGAAAGACACTGGAAATAGTAGACTTAAAATTATATGTTTGAGGAATGAGAAGAGAGTGAGGATATAAAGGTTTTAGGTAGGAAAGAACACATTATGTTTAGAAATCTTAAAAGGTAAAAAGGACAAAAAGAGCAAGAGCAAACTATAGCCCAAACTTGTGAAATGTAATAAAATATTTTAAATAAGCTTTGTTTGCAAGTTTGGGAATCTGATTTAGACCATTCCCTTTATTTTGGGTAAAAGACGACTTGGTTTTAAAATAATCCATAGTTGGGAGGTAGACTAGTATTTCCTGTTTTCACTTTAGAAAAGCACTATTGTAACTAAATTCAATCTCTTTTTTAAAAAGAGATTTATGTATTTATTTATTTTAGAGAGAGGGAGAGAGAGAGCACAAGCAGGAGGGTCAGGGAGAGGGAGAGAGAATCTCAAGCAGATTCTGCACTGCATGTAGGGCCGGTTGTGGGGGTCGATCTCACAACCCTGGGATCAGGACCTGAGCTGAAACCAAGAGTGCGATGCTTAAAGAACTGTACCGCTTAGGTGCTCGTATAACTAAATGTTCTTAATTAACAAAGGCAATGAGACTCAGAAACCAGGGCAAGCTCTTACTAATCTATTTTCCCACTTATTCTCATAACAGACCTACAAACCTAAGTATTATTATTGTCTGCATTCTACAGATCAGGAAATTGAGAAGGTGAGGTAACTTACCAAGACATGCTCTTTTCTGTGAACAGTAGGAAGTTGAAGACGTAGGATTCAAACCCACGTCTCTCTCTCTCTCTGTCTATAAAGTCTCTTAACCATCACACCAACCACCTTCCATGTATAAATTATTCAAGAGTTCTATCATTTTCACTTTGCCTTCTTTTTTCTGGACTAACAAATTCCTGTAATCTTCATATTGAAGGTATTTCTTTCCTAACCTTCTACTAATTCTTCTCTTCAAAATGTTACAATCAGTGTCTCTTTTATTATATAATTCTCCCAGAATGAACTTCACTTGGTACTAAACAGAGCAATGCAAATAAAATTCACTCAATTGTGTTAAATACCATACTTAATGTAGGATAAAATGTATTATAGAATTTTTGTGTTGGTAACACATTATTGGCATCTTTCATTTCTCTCATGCTCTTTTGTGTTCTGTTCTCATTAGCGTTTTGTAGTACTCACTGTTTCTGTGCAAACCACATCACTGTCTTCCTTTATTGAATGAATCATTTTTCTTGTTTTTAACCTGTGTCTCCAACTTCGCAGGCTCATATTCTACTTTAATTCTAATTTTTAAAAACAGTGTAATTCTTCTAATCATTTATAAGCTTGATTACTATTAATATCTTCACTCTGAGCTCTTAATGAAAGTTTTAATTAATACTAGCTTCTAAAGGACTTTGTGAAACTCTAGGTAGTGTTTTCTCCCGGTTAGGATATTTTACATTTATAATCACTTTCTGGGCTTGTTTTTATTCTGAAATGGCTTTTCTTTTTCTTTTTTAAGCAATGTTGTCTCCAGTAGTTCAATTTCAGTTTCTCCCATCTCTTGTCGCAGAAGAAATTATACACCCTATGTATTGGCTTGAATAGTAATTCCTAGGTAGAGCTATTTTGGCTGCAGGGGCTTTTGGTCATTTTGCCTTAGCTGTCAAAATGCTAATAACCTCCAAGGTTTTCCTGCAAGGGCTAACTTTAGAAACATATTGGACTGTGTGCACCAGCAATACTCAGAACCTGCTGACTTCAACGACGCAGTTCCAGCCTGAATCCTGGAGCTGGTCAACACTGTAATCCATGAAGTGAGTCAATAATGAAATCAGAAGCTGGTTGCATGCTATAGCTCAAATTTATGAGAAAGAGATAATTCAAAATTTAGCATGTCATTGAGGTCATCCCCCCAAATTTACCTTTTTAACATTTATTACAAAGAATCTAAGCCTTGGTATATCCTTTGGTTCTTCTATACTTCTTTGCAAGGCACTCAATGTTAACTTACTGATTTTCTTAAACTGTTAAGACTGATGGCAAGCAAAATGTCAATCAAATGCCATTTTCTAATGTGGAAACTTCTAGTTCATGTTTGGGTTTCTGCCAGAATAGATTTAGTATGAGTAAGTCTTCAAGTCAATCTTTCTCTTCTCTTTTCTTAAAAATAATAAAATGCAAATTTGAAGAGAACCTACCTTCCTTCCTTCCTTCCTTCCTTCCCTCTTTCCTTCCTTCCTTCCTTCTTTTGTGATTCTTCAGAGACTATTTCTTATCAGAAGGCTTAAAAAACAATTTGACATTTTATTTCTTTCTTTATTTTTTTTAAAAAAAATATATTTATTTATTTGAGAGAGAGAGTGCACAAGCAGGGGGAGAAGCAGACTCCTCACTAAGTAGGGGACTCCAGAATCATGACCTGAGCTGAAGGCAGACACTTAACCGACTGAGCCACCCAGGAGCCCCTGATTTGACATTTTAAATCAAGTAGGAAAAGGACCTCTGTTAGGTACCTTTTATTACTGTCCTTTATTCAGAAAATATCAGGTAGTTGGTAGAACACTTAGAGATTTCCAATGATCTACCTCTCATGTCTGGTTTGACAATATGCAGTTTGCATCTTCATACTGTAATTTAGAGCTGTAAGAATCCATGCTATTTTTAGATGAATTGTTCTATAATTATTTTAGGGTTTTTTTATTTTTTTATTTTTTTAAATTTTATTTATTTATTAGAGAGAGAGGGAAAGAGAGTATGAGCAAGAGGAAGGGCAGAAGGAGAGGGAGAAACAGACTTCCAGCTGAGCAAGGAGCCCGATGTGGGACTAGATTCCAGGACCCTGAGATCATGATCTGAGCCAAAGGCAGATGCTTAACCAACTGAGCCATCCAGGCCCCCCTTTTTAGCGTTTTTTTTATAAAAGACCTTGATTATATCATAACACTGAATTTTTTTTTAAGATTTTATTTATTTATTTATTTATTTCAGAGAGAGAGAGAATGAGAGATAGAAAGCACGAGAGGGAAGAGGGTCAGAGGGAGATGCAGACTCCCTGCTGAGCAGGAAGCCTGATGTGGGACTCCATCCCGGGACTCCAGGATCATGACCTGAGCCGAAGGCAGTCACTTAACCAGCTGAGCCACCCAGGTGCCCCATAACACTGAATTTTTAACTGATTCATAGAAGCTTGGTAGTTTTTTTTAAACTACATTATAGACAGTTAATCATCTATTATTTTGTAGTTCCTGGACATCACCAATGACTTTATTTATTGAGTAAATAAGTATTAATATAGGGAAAAACAAACTTCCTGGTTTACTAAACATATTTTACAAATAAAACTATTTAAATAATCATTCTTAGGATGATAAACAGCAAAAGGAAACGAATGATGTCACATCAGAAATATATATATAACAGATGAAGTGTAATGTATCTGTCAACTTTTTGGTATGCAGATGAGCCTGAAGGAAGTATATTATTCAGAAAAATGCTTACTGAGAAACACTTGGTGCTGGAAGAGCAATTCACTTTACTTTCTATTTATGGTACTCAACTTTCTACTTTTTAGTAGCATATATTTTTATTAGCCTGTATTATGCAGCATGTTCACAAGCAAGAGATACAAAGATGCACTGAAAGCAGACAAGGAAGTGGATAGGCAGATATACAGTGAAAACAAAAGAATTCAGAATATTCAAGATCTTACTCAGTAGAGAGACTGGTTACATGCTGTAGTAAAATCTTTGAGAAGGAGATAATTCAATATTTAACATAAACTTTTCTTAATGAAACTTATCGGGGCTGGCTCCAATGTTCCAGATTAATTTCCCTCTCACCAAAGCGCATTTTCTGGCTTGTCATTGTCATATTTTTCCTTCCTGGAATAAGCTGCCTTTTAGCTAGCATTTTCCTGTTGAGACCATACGTAACTATGTGCCTAGATGGAATTCAGGGGAGAATGAAAAGAGATGAAAATTTTTCTGCATAAGGCAAGTCAAAACTAGAAAGTCTGTGCTCTCAAGAGCAGAGCCCACAGTTCATGTGTTTTCTCCTTGTTGGATAGCAGAAGTGGATCCAAAGTGTCATCCCTGAACAAGCAAGCAGCATCAGCATCAACAGGGAACTTGTTAAAAATGTAAATTCTCCGGTCTTACCATGGACTTACTGAATCAGAATCTCTGAGCATGGGGTCCAGCAAACCCTGTGTTTTAACAAAGCCCCTCCCAGGGCTTCTGGTGCATGTTTTGAGAACTTTTGGGCTACCTCTTGCTACTCACAGTGTGGTTCTTAACCCAGCAGCAAAGGTATACCTGGAAGCTATTAAGAAATACAGACCTCAGACCCATGAAATCAATAAACATTTTAACTAGATCTTCAGATGATTCCTCTGCTCGTTAAAGTTTGGGAAGCACAGGGCTAGCCATTCTGCTCCAGTGTTCAGCCTTGGGTACACAGTGAAACCACGTGGGGATGTTTAAGACTACCTTCAGAGATTCTGATTTAATTGGTCTGGGATGTTGTCTGGATACCAGGGATTTTCTTCAAAGCTGCCCAGGTAATTCTAATGGGCAGGCAAGGTTGAGAACTACTGCTTTGAGCCCTCAAACAGAGTTTATTTACTAATAAGCTTCTTAATATGATTTCCAACATTGTAGGAGATCTTAATCGTTAGCTAAATTACTAGAAGAAGATCCCAGGTAAGAGAGGTGATTATTTCACCTTTTTCTGAATGATCAGATCACACTCAAAGCACTGCCTTCAGCTATGGGCTCCCTCCTGGAGAAGAATGTAGAAAAACTAGAACATGTTTAGAGGGGTGGGACCAAGAGAAGCAATGCAAATCATTCTTGTGAGAAATGGTTACAGGAATTTGTAAAGTTTAGGCAGCAAGAAGGTTCTTTTAATTATAAATCAGATGTTACTACACTCATGCCTTTCACTTGCCATTGCATTTGGAAAGAAATCTAAGCCTTTTACCAAGTCCCTACATGATCCGGTACTTCCTACCTCTCCACCTTATCTCATAACCCCTGCTCCTCCCATTTCTCACTCTCTCCAGCCACAGTTGCTTCCTTCATATTCCTTGATCATTTTGAGAGTTTTGTTATTTAAGAGTGCATTCACATTCTGTTCCTTCCGCTTACAGTGCTTTCCCCTCAGCTTTCCCCATGGGTGGAGCTTCAACTTTCATGTCTACTCAGATATGGTGCCTTCCCTATATACTCAGTCTCTCCCGGTACCTTCCTGTAACAAAAGCCTACTTCAGTTCTTCCTGACACCTTGTTTATTATGTTTCCTGACATCTTGTTTATTATCTTCCTCACTAAAATGTGATTTTGATGAGGACAGAGACCTTCTTAATCTTATTTATTACTATATTACCAGTGTCTAGAGCAGTGCCCAGCACAAAGTAGGGGGTAAATAATGATTCATTGATTGAATGAAAAAATGAAGGAACAGAGAAGATTTTGGGTACTATGATAGTTATTTTTAAAATATTTTGAGAATTATAACTGGAAAGATGTTTAGATTTGTTTGGCTTCAAGGGCTATCCCTAAAACCAAAAACATTGTAGGGGAACTAATAGAAAGAAATTTGCAAAACTGAAAGGAGCAATAAGCAGCCAGAGGGAGAAGTTGTCTTAAGTGTGTGGGTACAAGTTTCAACTGAATGACATTTGATAGAGTTGTCATTGAAATGACTTGAGCATCAGAAGGTCATTGGTTTCAAGGATCCCTGACATCTTATTCAAGCTCATGATTCTAGGAGAATAAGAATGGAGGAGGGCTGCTATGGACAGAGGTACTGTCCATATTGAGAAGACAGAGCACATTGCTGTATTGCAGTGGAGAAAGGCAGAAACATTTTAAAACTCAGGCACAAGACCTGAAAAGGACTAGAAGGCAGGCCGATTTTTTTGTGTGTGTGTTAGAGCAAACAGCGCTATGCTCATCACCACTGTGTCATTGTACAATATCACAATTAATATTTTCATAGTAACATTTTCCTTTTTAAAAAGTGTGACATGTTCCTTGTCATTTTTCACCTTGTAAAAATATTGTAAATGTTGTATATTTTATTCATTTATCTGTACTATTTTGATGGTTTTTGAGTATACATCTTATAAATAATTACTTATGAAACCAACATTATATGAATATCCTTGTAGTAAAATTTAAGACTATGTCATAAAGACAAATTCCTAGTAATGCAAATGTTAACTTAGAGGGTATTCAAATATTCAAGACTTTAATAATTGTTATTTATCATGATAAACTTGAGTCAATATTCTTTGTATAAGGAGTCAGGCAAATAAGTGATTTATTTTGGAAAGAATTCCACCCAAGATAGTTAAAATAAAAGAGTTTGGGTATATAAAATTTTGAAGTCAACTTTCACAAAAAATGTCAGCCATCTGGAAATTTCTATTCACCGAGGGTCCCATACCCAAGATGCTACACTCTATGTCTAAATTTGGGTACCTGAATTTATATTATTTGAATAGAAATGGTTAATACTAGAGATAATCTACATATAATCTCATTGGCTTTATTGGCACTGTCCACCCTGTCAGTAGAAATACATTGTCATAATTAAACTTTGCTTCTTTCTAGTAATGAAAAAGAGATTAGTGGGCTAAGATATTTCACTCACTGATCTGTACAGTATGTATATATCGAATACATGTTTTGATGTCTGCTTCATTCTGATATTTAGATTTTTTTTCCTGATACTTAGATTTATTCCTGATATTTCTAGTCAGCAAATCTCATCAGAAAGTTTCAGTGGAAATTCCATAGGAAGGCCTGGGACCTTAAGTAATTAGTGAGACAATGATACCAACTAATTATTAAGATAATTTCTAGAAGGTAGTTCTACCCTACGTTGGATATTCAGTGTTTCTTTTTTGTTGTTACCATATGCTTTGTTATCATTAAGTTGTTTATCAATAAGCTCAGTGCTTGCAACTAATTTGGGCAATTAATTACAGGAATAGCTGATGGTAGCCCTAACTGAGCATTAGAGTCTGGCTAATCAACGTGTTCACAGCAGTTAAATTATAGTTTACCATTGCCACTGCCAGTTACATTGTTAGAACTTTGGAGGAGGATTTCTTAACCAGCTGGTAACATGCTCTTTGCTTTTTTTCTGTACCCTAATGACATCATCAGTTGTACTCTCTGAGTACATTTAATTATCTGTGTTCTTCACTCTATGTAGTCCTTTGCCAAAAATTTTTTTTTCTACTTTCTCTTCTAAATTTGGTCTTCTTTTTTTCCTGTAACTATAGTTCTCCATCATATTCTCTTTACCACTTGCTTGAATTATCAACTTATACAAAACTTATTGGAAATTAAATTGAAAAACTAATAATTATTGAGGACTTTCTGTAAGCTAAGCATCATAGGAACATGTTTCAAATATTTGCTTTTCAGCACAGTCATGAAAGTTGTATTATTATTACATATGGGGAAACCAAGATATTTTATACTGTGGTTAAGTAGCTAATTGGAACCGAGTTGGACTTGCTTTACAGCTCTCTCCATAGCACCATACTCACTCTCTCTACAATTACTTTGAGTACCTTTTATGTTCCAGAAATTAAACTGTGTAGGCTCTATGAATATGAAATAGATAAAACATAATCCCTTGCCTGGGAGAGCTCATATTTCAGAAGGGAAACAGGCCTACACACAAATAAGACAATTCTGGAACATAAATTCAAGTATTTGGAAAAAGGTAGAATGAGCAGACTCATAGAAAAAAAGGAGGATGGTTGTGAGGACCAGGAATCATTCATAGATGAGGGAGCAAAAGAGGAAGGGGTGTATCAGTAAGAACTGACAAGAGCAGAGAAAATTAAAGATTGTGTGTAATATGGGGGAAAAATCCTAAGGTTCCCCTTACTTTGCTGAAAGCTGTGTGTCAAAATAGCACTGTGGGGCAGACACATGGTCCATCTGGATTCAGGGGCTCAACCAATGCCAGCCAGAGCTGGGGTTTCTCTTTCTCTCATGTCTGCATTGTTTTGGTTGACTTTGATCCTAAGAGGGCTCTCCCCTTGTGATCAGCAGCAGCTGTTAATCTTTTGTGGTTGGTCTTCAAATCCCTCATGCAAAAGAGTGAGTACCTCTGACCCCTGATTTTTAAAATTATTTTTGTCTCTAATTGGGTCAGGTGCCCATCAGTGAACTAATTGTTATTGCCCAGGGTGATGTGCCATGCCAACTGGCTTCGGTCTGTGTTGCACACTATCCTTAAGCTATCTGTGGAGGCTCACCTGGAACCCACGTGCTGAGAGGGAGGGGAACTACATCAGGGCACTCTTACCAGGAGAAACATGAGTAGGCTCTGGGGGGTAAAAACAGCCCTTTACCAAAGTCATTGTTCTCCATACATGTTGGCTTTTCTCGTGTTCCCTTTTCATTTCAGATCCAGTTAAATGCACCAATGCCTTAATTCAATTCCATTTAACAATCGATCACTGAGTACGTGTTTTATGCCTGGCCTTGTGTTAGTCCCTGGAAAAACAGCTGAAAAAGACATGGATCCTACTTTCAAGCAGTTCAGAGGCAAGAAAACAATCTCTCTTATCTCTAAATAACTAACTTACATTTTCTTGTATTTTGTTGACATAATTTAATCTTCTGGCCTCATCAGTATTGTCTACCTTGGATAGCAGGGTTATGGAAGACAGGAACCTGCTCTTTTTAGCTTGTTTTGTACTAGTTCTTGGCTTTCCAGACAACTGCTTTTCATTGAAGAGTATTTCAGTGGACATTACTTTCCTAAAGGCAAAGAGGACATTGGGAATTCATGAAGTTTATCTCTTAGCTTCAAGCAATGTCACACACATTGGTTACAGGTCAGAGTAATGGGAAGGAACTCAACAACCTTCATCATGAACTGCATTACTATTTTAACTACTTTGTTCTTAAAAGTATCTAATTAAAAAAATCTGTCATATAAATTTTCAGATTTTACATATTTTTGTGATGCAGATTATTTTGTCTTAAAAATTTAAAGAAAAGCATAGATGCAGAAAAAGCATTTGACAAAGTACAGCATCCTTTTTTGATTAAAACTTTTTACAGTGTAGGGATTGAGGGAACATACCTCAATATCATAAAAGCCATATATGAAAAGCCCACGGTGAATATTATTCTCAATGGGGAAATTCATGCAAACCAATGAAAATGAAAAACATATCGGTTCAGAACGTACGGGATACTGCAAAGGCGGTCCTTAAAGGGGAGTACATAGCCATCCAAGCCTCTCTCAAAAAGTTAGAAAAATCTCAAATGCACAAGCTAACTTTGCACCTAAAGGATCTGGAGAAAAAATGGTAAATAAAGCCTAAACCAAGCAGGAGAAGATAAATAATAAAAATTAGAGCAGAAATCAACAAAATAGAAACTAGAAGAACAGTAGAACAGATCAACGAAACTAGAAGCTGGCTCTTTGAAAGAATTAATAAGATTGATAAACCTTTGGCCAGATTTATCCAAAAGAAAAGAGAAAGGACCCAAATTAATAAAATCATGAATGAAAGGGGAGAGATCATGACCAATACCAAGGAAATAGAGACAATTATTAGAACTTATTAACAGCAGCTATATGCCAACAAACTAGGATATCTGGAAGAAAGAAACTATGCATTCCTGGACAGTTATAAACTACCAAGACTGAAACGGAAAGAAATAGACAATTTGAATAGACCAATAACCAGCAAGGAAATTGAAACAGTAATAAAAAACCTCCCAAAAAATAAGAGTCCAGGGCTAGATGGCTTCCCAGGGGAATTCTACCAAACAGTTAAAGAAGAAATCATACCTATTCTACTGAAGCTCTTCCAAAAAAATAGAAATGGAAGGGAAACTTCCAAACTTGTTCTATGAGGCCAGAATTACCCTGATCCCAAAACCAGACAAAGACCCCATCAAAAAGGAGAATTATAGACCAATATCCCTGATGAACATGGATGTCAAAATACTCAACAAGATACTAGCCAATAGGATCAAACAGTACATTAAAAGGATTATTCACCATGACCAGGTGGGGTTTATCCCTGAGATTCAAGGATGGTTCAACATTCACAAATCAATCAACATGATAGATCGCATTAACAAGAGACAAGAACCATATGATCCTCCCAATTGATGCAGAAAAAGCATTTGACAAAATACAGCATCCTTTCTTGATTAAAACTCTTCAAAATATAGGGATAGAGGGAACATACCTTAATATCATAAAAGCCATCTATGAAAAGTCCATAGCGAATATCATTCTCAATGGGGAAAAACAGAGCTTTTCCCTTAAGGTCAGGAACATGACAGGGATGTACCTACTCTCACCACCTTTGCTCAACATTGTACTAGAAGTCCTAGCCTCAGCAATCAGACAACAAAAAGAAATAAAAGGCATTCAAATTGGCAAAGAAGTCAAACTCTCTCTCTTCGCAGATGACATGATACTTTATGTGGAAAACCCAAAAGACTCCACCCCCAAATTACTAGAATTCATACAGCAATTCAGCAATGTGGCAGGATACAAAATCAATGCACAGAAATCAGTTGCGTCTCTATACACCAACAATGTGACTGAAAAAAGAGAAATTAAAGAATTGATTCCATTTACAATAGCATCAAAAACCATAAGATACCTAGAATAAACCTAACCAAAGAGGTAAAGGATCTATACTCTAGAAACAACAGAACACTTATGAACGAAATTGAGAAAGACACAAAGAGATGGAGAAACATTCCATGCTCATGGATTGGAAGAATAAACATTGTGAAAATGTCTATGTTGCCCAGAGCAATCTACACTTTCAATGTAATCCCTATCAAAATACCATCAACATTTTTCACAGAGCTGGAACAAACAATCCTAAAATTTGTATGGAACCAGAAGAGACCCAGGGGAATGTGGAAAAAGAAAACCAAAGCTGGGGACATCACAATGCCTAACTTCAAGCTATATCACAAAGCTGTGATCATCAAGATAGCATGGTATTGGCACAAAAACAGACACAGATCAATGCAACAGAATAGAGACCTCAGAAATGGACCCTCAACTCTATGCTCAACTAATCTTTGACAAACAGGAAAGAATATCCAATGGAAAAAAAGACAATCTCTTTAACCAGTGGTGGGAAAATTGGACAGCCACATGCAGAAGAATGAAACTGGACCGTTATCTTACACAATACCAAATACATACTCAAAATGGATGAAAGACCTCAATATGAGACAGGAATCCATCTAACTCCTAGAGGGGAATACAGGTAGCAATCTCTGTGACCTCAGCCACAGCAACTTCTTGGCTAGACATGTCTCTAAAAGCAAGGGAAACAAAGGCAAAAATGAGCTATTGGGGACTTCATCAAGATAAAAAGCTTTTGCACAGCAAAGGAAACTGTCAATAAAACCAAAAGACAACTGAGAGAATGGGAGAAATATTTGCAAATGACATATCAGATAAAGGGCTAGTATCCAAAATCTATAAATAATTCAATCAAGAAATGGATGGAAGACATGAACAGACATTTCTGCAAAGAAGACATTTAAATGGCCAACAGATAAATGAAAAAATGGTCCACATCACTTGGCATCAGGGAAACACAAATCTAAACCAAAATGAGATACTACCTCACACCAGTCAGAATGGCTAAAATTAACAAGTCAGGAAATGACAGATGTTGGCGAGGATGCGGAGAAAGGGGAACCCTCCTACACTGTTGGTGGGAATGCAAGCTGGTACAGCCACTCTGGAAAACAGTATGGAGGTTCCTCAAAAAGTTGAAAATAGAGCTACCCTATGACCTAACAATTACACTACTAGTTATTTACCCCAAAGATACAAATGTAGTGATCCAAAGGGGCACGTGCACCCCAATGTTTATAGCAGCAATGTCCACAATAGCCAAACTAAGGAAAAAGTGCAGATGTCCATCAACAGATGAATGGATAAAGAAGATGTGGTATATATATATATATATATATACACAATGGAATATTACACATCCATCAAAAAATGAAATCTTGCCATTTACAATGATGTGGATGGAACTAGAGGGCATTGTGCTAAGTGAAATAAGTCAATCAGAGAAAGACAATTATCATATGATCTCTCTCATATGTGGAATTATGAAACAAAACAGAGGATCATAGTGGAAGGGAAGGAAAAATAAAACAAGACAAAATCAGAGAGGGAGACAAACCATAAGAGACTCTTAATCATAGGAAATAAACTGAGGGTTGCTGGAGGGGAGGCGGGTAGGAGGATGGGGTAACTGGGTGATGGGCATTTAGGAGGGCTCATGATGTAATAAGCACTGGGTTTATAGAAAACTGATGAATTAGGAACTCTATCTCTGAAACTAATAATACACTATATGTTAATTAATTGAATTTAAATAAAAAAAGCTGGAAAAACTAAAAACTAAAAAAAAAAAAAACCAAACACAAAAAGCAACTAAAAAAACTTCCATTAAAGCAAATACCTTGTGACATGACCACAATATATATATATATATATATATTTGGTTTTTTTTAAAGAGACTTCAGGAGACAGTTTAGAGCCAATGACTTTGCTTTAATGTTGATAACCTGTTCACTTATGAAATAGTCAAGAATGTGACTTATTTACTATATGACTTAAATAATGCAAGTTCTCAAAGGAAATGTATTTTCTGTTTATCTTAATTGTTATTTGTAGTTCCCTGGATCCAGATCTTTGAAATTAGTTCCTTCTTTCCTTCTCTTTCATATTCATCATGACTTTTATAGTTCCTTATCCTCCTCCCTCATTGATCCATTTCCTTTTGTGTAGGCCTCTGTGCCTGATTGATAACTGATTTTTTGTGGGGCATCTTTTGTTTCTCCTTTTTTCTTCTCATTTTGTGTCTGTTATTATCTATATGTATAAATATACATACACACATACATACTTACGTACATATATATGTATGTTAGTATATATTTGTCTATTAAGCTTTATCTAGTTAAAACAAAAGCATTGAGTTTAACAAGACAAGCATGAATACCACCATTTCACCAAGAGGGAACAGATTTTAACTGATTGATCTGTAGTCTCTTAATTAGTCAGTTCCCTGGGAAGCAGTAGAAAAAAGTTCTTGATGTATGTTCCTAATAAAGGTAATTAAAAGTTTTTGTTGGGACGCCTGGGTGGCTCAGTTGGTAAAGCTGCTGCCTTTGGCTTAGGTCATGATCTCAGGTCCTGGGATCAAGTCCTGCATCTGGCTCCCTGCTCAGGGAGGCTGCTTCTCCCTCTCCCTCTGCCTGCCGCTCCCCTTGCTTGTGCTCTCTCTCTCTCCCTCTCTCTGACAAATAAATGAATAAAATCTTTTAAAAAAAGTTTTTGCTTTTTATGTTTATACCTATGCTATTAGGTGCATACAATTCATGAATATTATTTCTTCTTGGTGGATTATTTCTTTTATTATTGTATAGATTTCTTCCTCTTGGCTAACGACCTTTGACCTTATTTTGACTGATGATATTATTACTCAAGCTTTTTACAAGACTAGTATTTTTTTTTTCAAAATTTATTTAAATTCAAATTAGTTCACACGTAGTGTAGTATTAGTTTCTGGGGTAGAATTTAATGATTCATCAGGTGCATATAACACCCAATTCTCATTACATCAAGCACCCTCCATAATGCCCATCACCCAGTTACCCATCCCCTCACCCACCTCCCCTCCAACAACCCTCATTTTGTTCTTTGTTTTAGTTTGGTTTTTTGAAAGCAGATTATAACTTGGATTTAAAGAAAAATCAATTCATAATTGCTATAATTAGAAATATTGCAGTTTTTTTGGTGGCAATTCATGTATTGGGCTTATTTCTACTACCTTAACTTTGTGTTTTGTGGTTATTGTTCTTTTTCTTTTAAATTGATGAAATTTTCTTTTTTTAATCATTCAAAAGCTATAACTTCTGTTTTTATTGTTTTAGTGTTACTCTTAAAATATAAAGATACATTTTTAATTATAACTTCTCCTAAACAGGGCTTCCATTATTCCGTATTTCTATTCTTTTCCTAAGCATGAAAAGGTATTAATATGCTCTGAGTATGCACTGGGAATCCTTCTGCAATCTTATTACTATTTAGATTTTTATTTTTACCATATTAATCCTACAGATTTTGTATTTTTATTTTAATATTATTAAAATAGCTGACATTTTATCAACTTCTGTGGTTTGTATTTCTTTTGGTTATGTATATCCTTTAATAGTTCTTTTAGTGCAGGTGCATGGATGGTAAGCTCTCAGAGTCTTGAATGTCCAAAAAGTTTTTTTTGTTACTTTCACTACTAAACGTTGGTTTAAACTATGTAAAAAATTCTAAATTGATATCTTATTTTTTCTGTCTAGTTGGTATAGCAATGACTAAGAGGGGTATTAAAATTTCTAACTAAGATGGTGCAATTTTCTATTTCTCCTTTCCATTCTGTCAGTTTTTGCTTTATATATTTGAAGGACTGTTATTGTGTCTAATGAATTAAGCCCTTTATCATCACGAAATTTCCTTTCCTCTTTAGCTATTGTAATAGTCTTTTTCTTGTTTTCTCTTTTATCTGATACTATAGACACTTTAGCCTTCTTAGGCATACTGTTTGCATGGTACATCTTTTTCCATTCATTTACTTTCATTTTCCACTTTTACATCTTACTTTTTATCTTTATTTTTTAGTATAATGTGCATCCCTTTAGAGTGCCTATGATTTTTTCATCCATTCTGAAAATCCCTGCCATTTTTTAGTACCTTAACAATTAATGAAATTACTGTTATGGTAGATTTAGGTTTGCCATTTTGTTATTTGTTTTTTGTTGGTTCCTTCTGCTTTTTTTGTTTGTTTCTCTGTCCCTCCTTTTCTGCCTTAAATGGGATCTTTTGAATATTTTTTGGAATTCCATCTTAATTTACCTATTTTTCACATTTGTAATTTTGCATTATTTCTTTTAAGGGGTGCTCTATAATTACATCCTTAATTTTTCACAATCTCCTCAGATTTAATATTATACCACTTCACATGAAATGAAGAAAGCTTTCAATACTATAGGTTTATTTACCCCTGTTGTTTATGCTACAGTTGTCATATATATTTCATTATACTTTTGAAACCAACATTGCTGTAATTTTTGTTTTAAATAATCCTGAGTTTTAAAGATATTAAAAGGAAATACTACTCTTATGTTTACCCAGATATTTACCATTTCTTATATTCTTCATTCCTATCTATCTGAAGATTTAAGTTTCTATCTGCTATCATTTCTCTTCTACCTGAAAAACTTCTTTTACTACTTCTTGTAGTACAGGCCTGCTGGTAATATATTTTTTGTTTTGTTTTCTTTTATATAAAAATGTCCTTATTTTGTCTTCATATTTGGGGACATTTTCACTAGATATGGTATACTGAGTTGACAGTTATGTTTTCCCCTGCAGCTTTTAAAGATGTTGTTTCACCATCTTCTGGCTGTCAGAAGCTTTAATAAGTTAATGGCAGTTCTAATTTTTCTTGCCCTACATGTAATGTGTCAATTTCCTCTGGCTACTTTCAAGATTTACTTGTCATCTTTGGTTTTCAGCAGTTTGAGTATCATGTACTCATATATAGTTTTCTTCATAGTAGCCCTGCTTGGGATCTTTGAGACTTCTGAACCTATAATTTTAAATTTTTACCAAACTTGGTAAATTTTCAGTAATTTTTATTCAAATTTTTTTTTCTGTTTTATTTGCTTGTCTGTTGCTGTGACTGCCCTTCTGTGTATATCTGTGAGGCCTTTTCATATTGTCTAACAGGTCCCTGAAGTTCTTTTATTTTTTTTCAATGTTGTGTTTTTGTTTATATTTTTTCAATTTTGTCTTTTGTTCTTCATGTTGAATTATTTCTGTTGACCTAACTTCAAGTTCTTTGACTTGCTTCTGTCATCTTCATTCTGCTATTAAATCCATCTAAATGTATTTTTTAAAAATTTTAGATATAATATTTTTCAGTTCTAGAATTTCCATCTTTTAATATATTTCTCTGCTGAAATTTAATTATTGGGTACATATTTTCTTGTATGTACTTGAGCATAGTTATAGTATCTGCTTTAAAATCCTTGTCTGCTACTTCCAATTTATGATCATCAAGGACTGGTCACTGTTTATTATACTTTTCTCTTGAAAATGGATCATATTTTCCTGGTTGAGTAATTTTGGATTTTATCCTAGATATTGTGAAATGTTATGTTGTGGAAACTCCGTTATATTCCTCCAAAGAGTGTTGACTTTTGTATTTTAGCAGACATTAATTTGGTTGGATTCAAAATGCAAACTGACTACTGGGAAGCAGCTAAACTCTTATTTGGGTTCTTTTATCTTTAGTGGAGTCTGTGCAATGCATGCATGCATGGTTCAGGAATTAGGCAGAGATTTGTGCAGAGTATATACAAAACTTGGGGATTTCCTTGTCTGGTTTCTTTTTCACAGACTTACCCTCCTCCCAACTCTCCACTGTTTGTGATTTCTTTGAACTCTGTCCTTTGGTTCTTCAGGTGAAAGAGACTGTGTTTTTTCCTACTGGATTTTTTTTTTAAATAATTTTTTTAATTTTTATTTTTTATTGTTATGTTAATCACCATATATTACATCATTAGTTTTTGATGAAGTGTTCCATGATTCATTGTTTGTGCATAACACCCAGTGCTCCATGCAGAACGTGCCCCCTTGAATACCCATCACCAGGCTAACCCATCCCCCCAACCTCCTCCCCTCTAGAACCCTCAGTTTGTTTTTCAGAGTCCATCGTCTCTCATGGTTCGTTTCCCCCTCTGACTTACTCCCCCTCATTCTTCCCCTCCTGCTATTTTCTTCTTTTTCTTTTTTCTTAACATACGTTGCATTATTTGTCGCAGAAGTACAGATCTGCGACTCAACAGTCTTGCACAATTCACAGCGCTCACCGTAGCACATACCCTCCCCAATGTCTATCACCCAGCCACCCCATCCCTCCCACCCCCCACCACTCCAGCAACACTCAGTTTGTTTCCTGAGATTAAGAATTCCTCATATCAGTGAGGTCATATGATACATGTCTTTCTCTGATTGACTTATTTCACTCAGCATAACACCCTCCAGTTCCATCCACGTCGTTGCAAATGGCAAGATCTCATTCCTTTTGATGGCTGCATAATATTCCATTGTATATATATACCACAACTTCTTTATCCATTCATCTGTCGATGGACATCTTGGCTCTTTCCACAGTTTGGCTATTGTGGACATTGTGGCTATAAACATTGGGGTGCATGTACCCCTTCGGATCCCTACATTTGTATCTTTGTGGTAAATACTCAGTAGTGCAATTGCTGTATCATATGGTAGCTCTATTTTCAACTGTTTGAGGAACCTCCATACTGTTTTCCTACTGGATTCTTAGCCACCTTGTACAGCATCAACTTCTACCTGCTTTTGGGCTAAAAGTTGTAAAAAAATGGGGATCTCAAGCCTTACTTTTGTTCTCTCTCTGGTGCCTTCAGCTTGTTGCTTTTTGTATTTTATTCAGAGTTTAGAGTTGTTACTTGCAAGAAAATAAGGTGTGGTATGAGCTTACATACCCACATAATCTTTTTAAATATCAACTTGTTCTTATATCCTTTCTGCCTATATTGGTTTCATGATGTCTTGTCATCTCTAAATGGATGTTGTCCCTTCATCTCTTTTTGAAATACTCCATACATAATTTCAAGCTCATTTTTATGTTTTATAAAATAAATTCCACCTCCAGGGTAATCTGTTTTCCTCATGGTTTTTGTTTTGTTTTCAGCTTCTCTCTCTCTCTCTCTCTCTCTGTCTGTCTTTTAGAATTTGCAGGCTTATTTTGAATGCTTTTGTTTGTTTTTTTTGTTTTCTTTAAACCCCTGTACTATCGACTGTTTTATGGTTGCTTCCACTTAGTTCTCTGGGCCCCCAGTCGAAAACTAGTAAACTACTCCACTGATATGTAGGAGTATGGAAGACCCAGTAAGCAGTTTAGCTTAGCTTCTAGCACCAAGGTTGTCTTTTTCCTTAGGCTCACTGTTACTGACAAAGCCAAAGTCCCCATCAGCAAGTCTGCCACCTTTTCTCTTAGCTTCCTTTTACATGTGAGAGAACTCACATAAGGCCCTGATGTTAGGCAGTGACACTACTGTCCCCATCTTGCATGAAACACTTTCAGCATCCCTTCCTCCACAGGAGTCAAATTCCCAGTGGCAACTGCTCCCTTCTGACATGGATGGCAAAACACTTGACACATCAGACCCTATCTACTCTTTGGATAGTATGGATATTATCTTTTACATGAATCTGAATGCATTTTTTTTGTTTCTTTTAATATTTCACCGTTATTAGGGGCACCTGGGTGGCTCAGTTGGTTAAGCATCCAATTCTTGATTTTGGCTCAGGTCGTGATCGAAAGGTTGTACGTTTGAGCCCCATGTTGGGCTCCATACTGGGCATGGAGCCTGCTTAAGATTCTCTCTCTCTCCCTCTCCCTCTCCCTTTACCCCTCCCCCCCTCTTAAAAAAGAGTTCACCCATTATTGCTATGTGCTTTGAGTAGATGGTGTTTACAAAGCATGATCCTACTGCACAAGTTTGACCCTGAAATCAGTACAAGTTCTTCTATCC
This sequence comes from Eumetopias jubatus, assembly GCF_037043125.1. Taxonomy (NCBI): domain Eukaryota; kingdom Metazoa; phylum Chordata; class Mammalia; order Carnivora; family Otariidae; genus Eumetopias; species Eumetopias jubatus. The sequence continues at coordinate 76,384,765 of NW_028274811.1, read as the reverse complement.
TCTCTACTACATACCACAATGCCTCTATATATTCTTTTGCTTGTTCCTTTCTATGTCTATCAGAAAATACATTAAGTTTTCTTTTCCATTGTTTTGCTTATGCCAGATGATGTAGTCTTGCCTGTATGAAGCCAGGCCTCCTAACTTTAGATTAAGGTGAAGAAGGTGAAGTTGGTATTTACATGTAAGGTAGGGTATCAAGGGGAAGAAGGGATAGTACTTGTGAAGAAGACAAGTTAGAATTTCAGGCTTAAGATAACAGTCTGGGGAGTCCAAGTGTATGGGCTACAATCCTGGCTCCACCGTGTACTGGCTCTATGGTACTGAAAAGGTACTAAACCTCTCTAAGTCCCATATTCAACAGCTGGCAACAGAATTCCTATTAGGGAGAAAACTTTTACTTTTGGTTCAGGAAAAGACCTTGGTAGGCCATTGGTATAGATGATGAAACTCTTAAGGTATGACTTATATTGCTCCAGGATAAAATAATGGGATAGTAAACTTCTCTATAGGAGACAATAAAATATATTTTTTGCTCCTGAGGGGAAATAGATATGGAGTATGGTGTTGTGACACTAAGGAATGATGGAGGAGGACTAAGCTCTGAAAGTTCTCCAGTGGTGGTATGGATAAAGGATATCTCAAGAATAAGAAAGCATATTGCTTACTGAAAAGTTGCTTGTTTTCCTAAACTGTGATCCTGTCTTGTTCCACAGCTCCCAAACTTGAGCAGTATCACCAACCTCATCAATGGCTTATATGAGATTTTTGGGTATTTATAATTTTTAATGGAAATGGCCTGGTAAGGCAGTCCATAGACGGAGTGGAATCCTCAGAGCCAGTGGAATGAGCCCCAGGGATGAACAAGAAAACGTATACTTGGGTATTTATAGAAACCCCAGGGAGGCTGCAGATTTCAATTAGGAGACCCCAAGTTAACAAATGGTCAAAAATGAGGTAGGGATAGAAGGTAAACCTAGCAGAGCTCTTGGTTGAGTGGGAGGAGGCACTCAACTGAAGGCATCTTGTACCCTTCATCTGATCATTCACAGACTAATTCTGACCACAAGTACTTACAGAAGATTCTCATTATTTGCAGTAGGGATGTTCTCTCAAGTTGCCACAAACACTGAATTAATGAATAGTGAACAAAGGGAAAACAAAGTTAGGTCCCTGTGAGCCTCTGATCACAACACTGATCAATGTTATGATTGACCAATACATACTTTCTTTTATATGTGTTTCCTTTTAGAGACAACTTACTTAACATACATTGTTGATGCATTAACACTGAACTCATGGCCTGCCAGCTCTATATAACTCACTCCTTAAAGAAATTTATCTCACACATACACTGTCTGTGTGAATCACATCAAGTCTTCCTGTGCTTAGAAACACTATACAGAACTGTATTACCTTACTTGGGGGCTATTTTAAACAGCGAAATGACCAACAGAAAGCACAAAAATGTGAAACATATGTGGCACTAAATAGACCACAGAAAGAACACTTGTTTATAGTATGAGAGCTGAAACAAGAAGGCAGAGTGTCACCTTGTTCAACTTCAGTTAGGAATGTAGCCATCAGATGATTCAGTTTTTTGCTGCTCTGCGCATGTCTCTGAGTGACCTCAACAGCACAGCAAGTCTTGATTTTGGGGTTACAAATAAATTTTAGTGACTAGGCAAATTAGCAAGTACAGATTCCATAAATAATGAAGATTGCCAGCATTTTAATTTTGACAGGTGTCAACATGTGCTTAGGACTTGGCAGTCACAGTAAAATCTTCAGTTGTATTCCTAATATTCCAAATGAAAAGAAAAAAATAGAACATGATCTTCAATTATATACTCCTATTTAAAATCCAGTTAGATAAAATAGGACCAGTTCAGCAACTCTGCTTCTTTCAGAGGTTTTGCTTTTGTGAAAAAATATGCATCTTCTCCAGAAAATTAATGGAATAACCTAAATTTTAAAACTCAGAAATTTACAGATGTGTGAGTTCTTTCTAACTAAGTAAAAACTGTAGAAAAATTTGGAGTAATTCGATACATTAAAATTAGTTTTACTCTCTATTCCCAAAAGTCTCAATTCCTTTTTAAAATTGAGCACTTAAAAACATTTATGAAACTATAGTAATTACTAACAATATCTATAAAAATCTGCAATTGCTGAAGATTATTCCCTTGCACCCTCAATTTCAAAGTAAGTCAAACAGTTATTTAACATCACAATTCAGACCACATTAACTGGATCAGAAATATAACATTCAAATAAAAAATAACAATTTAAAGACATTAGTGATAAAAATGCAGTATTAGGTATCTGCCTTCAGAGAAAGAATTATATTTTTAAAACTTTGGCCACCAGAGTCTATCAACTGTTCTGGCACCTCTTTTTCTTCTTCCCTTTTATTATTCTTGCAGATTCAGCCAATATAAAAATTATTTGCAGCAACGGGGAACACTGTTATTTTTTAAAAAGTATTTGTATGGGGTGTTCATTAGGTAAGCTGTAAGGAAGGATATAATGAAGCCTCTGTTTAAATGATGTCAGCATAAGAGTAAGACAGTTGAATAGGGTTAGAAATGAAGCTCCTAGGTCCTGCCACATGTTCCATTATTAGAATGTGGCAGTAAATCAAAGAAATTTTAATCTCAATAATGCTTTAAAAGGCTCAGAATTATAGGCACCTAATTAGTGATCAGAATTTCTCTATGAGGTGTGCAGAGGGGGAGAACTTGATGGAATGATAGTTGGTAGATGACTTGTGTCTTTCCCTTAGAGGGTACTTGCTCACACTCTGTAGGGTTTGTGCCTTGACTCTTTCGTCTAATGGAGCTTACTCTCTTCCTTGGTTTTCCTTTTCTCCTAGGAAAGAATATCTTTAATTTTGTAGTGCCAGGATTTGGTAAGCAGTCTGTGACCAGATAATAGGTTGGGAGCTTGATTTTACAAATGCGGTCCCACTAGCACCATGCGTGACCTGAATAAACTACATGTGGCACCTAATATCCTTGTCTGCACATGGGAAGAAATGTAAGCAATAAGTGTTTGTTGATATTACCCAAACTAAAATGGACACAATATATAGATTAAAAACCCCAAACCTTGTTTATTTTTTTATTTATTTACCACTATTTGGATTATTAGATATTAGAGTAGGTGACCAATGAAGGGCATTAGCTATTTGAAGAAGTTAGATACTTATTGATTTAGGACTTTTCTGCCTGTTGGGAGACAGAATCACACGCTTCCTGGTGATGGGTATTAAAGAGGGCACGATCTGCACGGAGCACTGGGTGTTGTACGCAAACAATGAATCATGGAACACTACATCAAAAACTAATGATGTCATGTATGGTGATTAACATAACATAATAATAAATAAATAAATAAATAAATAAATAAATAAATAAATAAAAGAAAAAAAAGAATCTTTGGAGGTTCCTTTCCGCGATATAACTCTATGATCCCATTTTACAGATGGAGATGGAAATATATATATGGAGACACTATGTGATATATCTGAGAAATGACATATCTATGAGAAATGACACTATGTGCCGTATCTTAATCAGAAATAGAAACTGGTATAAAATATACAAAGACAAAAATTGTTAAGTCCTTTACCTTATTATTTACCTAACTCCTCTGTTTCTAGCCTAGGAAGTGGGTTTTTGTTTATTTTTAAGGATTCTGGTTGGAGACTATCAAAACTAACTGACCCAAGCACCCTAGGATCTGTTAACCAATGGTAAAATACAAGCTCTGACTTGGTTAGAAATCTCTTAAAACATTAATCACACTCGTATCACTTGACTAAATTATCTACCTCCCTGTTTTATTTCAATCACCATGCAGTTGTCAACGAAGAGAAAGCATCTTGTGGTACAGTTTGTTTTTTACTTGCCTGACTTAATGCATTCTGTTTTCTCTTTGAAAGATAAATGCAGAAATTTGCACTGATTTAAAGGAATAGAGAAGCTTCCAGGCAAGATTCTATACTTCCTGGAGCGATGGAGAGAAAAGGCAAACCCATTAACGCAGGATTTGATTTCCTAGGAGAAGCACTGGCCTTATCAAAGCAGACATTTGTAAGCAGTCCATTTACTCAGATAGTAGGCATCTCTCCTGCCTCAGGACCCTCACGTGCAAATGGCAAGAATAGTTTCTTACTTGTGGTCAGATATGATCAATCTTTCCTCATCATGCTTAGCATCGACTCACAGCTACACTTGTCACAGAGAGATGAAGACCCTGGAAAGGGAGGGACCCAACATACTCTACCGAGTATCTACCATATGACAGATCATATGTTAGAACAATCGAAGCACATTATCATATTTGATCCTTCCAACAACCTATGGAAGTAAATACCATTCACATTTTATGGTGAATGGTTGAAACTCAAACAATTTAATTATTTGTTGAAAATGATATGGTTAGTAAGTTGAGATGGTTGCTAAATTTGGGCACCAAATAAGGATAGAAGCTTGGTATAAAGAGCTCCGAGGAAGAAAGCAAAGGGTACCACACCTGTGAGGAATCAAATCTGCTTGGAGTCCTTTTTCAAAAGTTCAGTCACTCCTTTGGCAGAATCAGAGGAGTAGCACTCTTATCTATGTCCTTGTTCTTTTCGACTAAATTCATCCCTCTCTCACAACAGGGGAAGTTTCTGTTTATTTAAAGGCCATGTTTTTAAAGCTATTGACCTAGAGTTGTCATCACATTCTTCCTACTTCAAATAGTTTGAGTATTAAGATAAATACATCGCCCTCATTTTACTGCTAAACAAACTGACCCTTCAAACATAAGAGCTAACTCATGAAAAATAATATATAATACTTGCCTCCACGAAGGAAACTCTTTCCTTAAAATATACATGGGTTAGAATATTGCCACTCTGGGATAGAAGTAGCCCATATAAGAAAGGTGGGATTTTAGAAACATTATATATATATATATATATATATGTATATGTATACACACACACACACACACACACACACATATATGAAGTAAAGAAGTACACTGAATACAATGGATAAGTAGAAAAAGCATAGAGCTGCTGGGTTCAGGAGAGGGAAAGCAGTGGAGAGAAGTAGAAAATCCCTCTTTGGACATTTTCTTCAACACATGTTAGAAGAAAAGGAAATTAGCAGAGAGGGCTTCTCTAAATGTGGAGCTGTTTCTCCAACCAAGGTTGGTCTCCCTATTTCATGTTTCTCAGTGGTCAAGTCTCATGCTACAGGGCTCTAACTCCTTAGCATTTCTAGGTTGTGCGGTCTGCCCTGCAGTGACCACCTAGGAAGCTAGGCACTGAAGATTCAGTGTGGCTTTTCATGAAAAAGTAGAGAGGATGACCTAGCAATAAGGAGTGTCTGGGCCATGGGATATATCTGAAGAACCCTCTAATGTACCCGATTCAGATCGTTGGCCTCATACGGTTATCCCTACCCCTTGAAAAATGTCCTTGGCTTCCAGATTCTGTTCTACTAAGACTTCATTTCTGGCAGCTCTCATACATCACTCTCCTTCCAGTTGTCTCTCTGCCTTGCTTCTTTTGTCTGTGGAGATGAAAATACAAGTAAATTTTAAGAATTCTTCCAGGTAATTCTGGTACTATTTAATTGCAACACAGTGGATGATCTTCACATAGGCTTTCTAATTTTCTTTCATCAGGTTGATTAACATTTTAGTGCGTTTTTGATTTTCCCCTTTTCTGATTCAATTTTGCTAAACTTTTGCATTTTGGTGAGTCAGTACATGAAGCTTTCCTGCTTAATTTTAAGTGAGAGAAAAACAAATTGGTGATTTAGGGAGTTCTTTTGGCTTCTGATGTGTTATGATCTTTCTGTTGTGGGGAAAAGGTCTCAAATCTAGAAGGACATTTTATAACTTCTGCCTTGTCATGCTTTCGTCCTCACCAGAACACATCCTTCAAATTGGGTGGGGGGGGCAGTATTGGTAAGATTTTTTATATATTTGCGACTTTCTTCTTCTTCTCCTCAGTGCTGCTTGGGGGGCAGGAAAAGGAGATACATCATTCCTAAGAGCCTTTACTTTCTCAAATATAATAGGGGACCATCATTGAGATCGACATTTTTAGATTTACAACAGTACTTGTAAACAATTGACCCACATTTAATGATTGGGAAAAAGGCAAACTAAATCCAATAAAAATTTAATCATTTTCTTGTCCTTTTAAGGTTAGTAGATGTAAATAGAATCATTTAAGTCTAAAATTATTTAACTTGATGAATTAAAATTGCCACTTGACATCATAACACAGTGACAACTATTCACAAAATTAAAATGTTCTTTTCAGAAAATGAAATTTAAACATTTGCACATTAAAATAAAGAATACTCTTGTCGAGCTCTGGTAAAAGCAGCAGCTAAAAAACAAAACAAAACACCATTTCTTTTTTTTTGAAATGTTCTCTTTGGTAAAGAAAATTAGATATTTAACATTTTGTCCTCTTAGTTCTTTTAATAATGTATCATGGGAGAATATGGAAATTGTGCTCCTCAGAGGTTCTCTAAATAATGTGAAAGTAAAAGAGTGATTTATACAACTTTTTAAGAAGAACGAGAACAAGATGTTTGAGGAAGAGAGAACCAGTTGTGTCTGATTCTTTTTTTTTTTTTAAGATTTTATTTATTTATTTGACAGAAAGAGAGAGAGACAGTGAGAGAGGGAACACAAGCAGGGGGAGTGGGAGAGGGAGAAGTAGACTCCCCGCTGAGCAAGGAGCCCGATGTGGGGCTCGATCCCAGGACCCTGGGATCATGACCTGAGCCGAAGGCAGACACTTAATGACTGAGCCACCCAGGCGCCCCATGATTCTTAAACTCTCTATACTGTAATAGGCCCAGAGAACAGAGCCACTGCCTTTTATAACTTTTGGAGGCACTGTTGACATTGACATCATAGTTCACATGAACATCATCCTATAGTGTTGTACGGGATGGTGTGGTGGGTAGCCTAAGCCACATGGCTGCATGTGGATTCCCTGCCTTAGAATCTCTTTCATATTACCTTTAGAATAATAACAATAAAACAACAATAACAGAAGAAAATGTCTTCTGATGTCCATTAAATTTTAGCTTCTTCTCACTGAAGCATAAAAAGTTAGGGAGGAAGCCTCAAAAAGACTGCACCTCAGGTGCAGCCTGGAGAGCTGTCAGGAGGGCGGGTTGGCTTGAAAAATAACTGAGGGGAAGCAAACGAGATGTGTGGGCCTGGCAGGAGAGGAAACGATCCTTCCTGTGCCAAAATAATGGCAGCTGGCCTCCCTTGGGTTTTTGCAATGGATGAGAGTGCTCAGAATTGGGCAACTTCGCTCTTTCCAATTATGGGTGGCAGCTTTAATGGTCAGCTGCTGGTCATTCTGGACCAGATCCCCAATAGGTAGACACTGTTCACTCTTCATTTTTAGATCTTCTCTTTCCCCACTCCCCTCTCTCTCCACAATCCTGACATTTCATATTGAAACATGGACTAGAATAAATTAAGTTACCTATAGTTGGCCAGATAGGTTTTTCCTCTTCAGCTTTTATGTTGGTAGGAGGATAAGGGAAGAAAAGGTTAAACAGACTTGCTTTGATGTTATGAAATGCTGGTGGTGTAAATTCAAAATGTAAAGTATCAACCTTGAATAAATAACTTAAGATTTAATATAATGTTTTCCATTTGCAAAATGTCCAAAACAAGCAGACTTCGGTTTATGAACATTTTGGTTGTCTTATTTTTCTTCTGTGGCTTAGACTAAGTTTCCCTGCTTATGGTTTAGTTTTTAAAAGTCTTTGCTACTGGAGTCTCTTCAGCAATGTCAATTCTAATGGTCTCTCTCCCCTCATAAAATGTTCCCTCAAAGCTCACTGAGGAAGAGGAGTTGGGAATACAGGAACAAGCTCACCTTTCATGTAGAGTGGGCTCATATTATTGCCATTCTTAGCTATATTCCTTCATACTAAGTTTGTATCATAAAAAACTTGTTTATTTTTGCCTGATGATATCAAGATGAAGCTTTTGGTTATGATAGATTTAAACAATGTCAACAAATAGGTCTTTTGAGCTGCTTTCCCAGGGGAGATGATGCATTTTCCTAGAACAGATCACAATTATTCTTAGTGGCACTTCTCCATTCCCAGTAGAATGTGTTTGTAAGATACCTGGGTCCATGTGAGTCTGGAATTCCTGGCTTTATTCACAGTACCACTGCTTTTGACAGGGGACCTTGACTCTCTTTGGTTTAGTACTTTCAGGATTTTAGATTTCATCTAACTGCCATTGTAGCTCAGTGGTTCTTCTGCTTAGAATTTAAGAACTCTGTAATACTTGGTTATTTGGATTCTTAATGGAATTATTTATCACAGTGCATCTCATAGTGATAAGGTGTCCTGTGTCATTTTTTTCAGTTCCTAGTCCCGGTCTTAGCCTGTGCTTAGATCTCTCTGTAAAAGATTTCCTGAAAAGAGAAGTAATTGTGTCCTCCTTAATTGAGACTTCCCAGGAGCTTGATATAAATATTATAATGAGGCAGACCATCCCCCCGCCCCCACTTCCCAACTCCCTACTTCATTTTTGTTACTTTTCTAGGTAGGAGATGACACACAATATCCTATAAGAGATGACCAAAAATATCATTAGAAGTGATCATTTAGAAAATAAATCAGTCAGGAACAGCTGGGCAACAGTGACTCGGGGAGCCAGTAAAAATGTAGGAGAAACATATTTTAGTACAAAAGAAAATTAAATAATGGTCACTATAGACGAACAGGAACATTTTCTCTTCATTTGATGTTTTTACTAAAAGAGGTTCAAAATAATTTACAAGCAGACATTAATAATTAGCTCTGCACATCCCCATTTTTGAATGCTTAAATTGAGGCAGATGGCTAATGATTGATTTATTCAAAGCACTCAGCATGTCAGTGGTTGAATTTTGTTGAGATCCCTTTCACTGTAGACCACACCATTTCTAATGACTTATGTATAATTCATCTCAGCTTCGTCCGAATTAGGAGCTGACATTTTTTGGTAACACAAATCATAGCTCCTTGTCAGTAAAAGAACGCCAGTGTGGGAAACTCAGACTGCTAGGAAGTTCAGCATGCTGCTAACTTTGTTGTTTTTGTATAGAATTGAGAGAATCTAATAGTTTGCCACCATTATGTTGGCACATGAGTGCATATGTTTATTGATGAAGTTGATTTTTCTTCAACCCAGGTATTTCCTGGGCAAGCAGGAAAGGAGATCATTGTGAGGATTTTCTCTTGGGTGGTTCAAAATGAATTAACAATAAGAATGCATTAAAATGCTTTTGGTTCAGTAATCTTTCAGTACTGATCTTAGAATGATAACTATGAGCCTAAAAAACAGAATCAGGTGGTTTTATTTCAATTTCTTCAACATCTTTTTGGAATTTAAAAAATTTTTCCCCTCTGCAGCTGTGTGGCCCTTCTCTTTTAGTCTCTCCCTGTTGTGAGTGTGCATACTTGTGATCAAAGGCCCAGTTTTGCTTCCTTGGTGTGCAGAAGTCCTTGATTTCAAGATCTTTTGAGATCAAGCTGAGCCATGCACATATGATGGGACGAGAGCATGATCCCGAGAAGACAAGCGATACTGGAAGACATATTTGAATGTTGATTCTAAATGTTAACCAGAAATTTTCCTTTATCTTTCTACAACATAAGAAATAAATGTATTAATTACCTCTTGACTTGGATAAAATTATGCCATACCCTGAATACTAAATATTGTAGCTAGAAATGCTCTAGATGATTGCCACATATACTTAGTAGCATAATATTTTCTAATAGATATACTCTCTTTGAAGAACTTGGCTGGTTCTATGGTTTTTTTCCATAGAATAATTTTTTACTTGGGGTGCTTGGGTGGCTCAGGGGGTTAAGCATCTGACTTTGGCTCGGGTCATGATCTCGGGGTCATGGAATCAAGCTCCACGTCAGGCTCTGCGCTCATTGGGGAGTCTGCTTCTCCCTCTCTCTCTCTCTCCCTCTGGCCCTTACCCCACTCGGGCTCACTCTCTCTCTCTAATAAATAAATAAAATCTTAAAAAAATAAAAGAATAATTTTTTACTTTAATAGCCTGAGAAATATCCATGGTTAAATTCCACTTAAGTTTAGGAGTCTTTATAGATACTGCCTAATTAATTATAGTTGTTTTAACTTATTACAAAACTAAAAGGAAATGGAACTAAAGTAGTGCAGGTTTAATCATACTTACAGTTTTTTATAATAAGACATTGATTGGTTTTATCTAGTCAGAATTCTTAATGAATGGGAGTTTAAAAATGTAACTGTCTTTTCTGGGAAAGAATCAAATCAACAAAGCTGCTATTTGAAAACTGAATTTAAGAAAATCAACCTAGAATGTATCTTGCTTATTATGTGTCCAGTACTTTTATATGATCAGTACATGTCTACATCTTTTATATATGTCATTCTCTATAAAGTCATTGATGTTGACAGAGATAGCCCTGATGGCCTGGAACATACAAAATCAAAAGAAAGATTATATATTTATTACATTCTATTGACTAAGGTAACATGAATGTTAATACAATTTTTTTTAAAGATTTTATTTATTTATTTGACAGAGAGAGACACAGCGAGAGAGGGAACACAAGCAGGGGGAGCGGGAGAGGGAGAAGCAGGCTTCCTGCTGAGCAGGGAGCCCGATGCGGGGCTCAATCCCAGGACCCTGGGATCATGACCTGAGCCAAAGGCAGATGCTTAACGATGGAGCCACCCAGGTGCCCCTCAAGTCAGTGTTTAACTTGATAAACATGTCTGAGACCATGCATCCCTGGCTGCTAAGTACCATGGCAGACAGGGCTAGAAAGGTAACAGCTTTATTTTCAGCAGGGGGCAAACACAAGGCAGCACTTTACAACTACATTGTAACTAGATCCTGCATCATTAATACAATTTTTAAAGCCTTTAAATAAAAATCTTTGAAATAAGAAAAAGGGGGGGGCTTAGGTTAAGACTAAGATAATTAGAAAATCATCCATGACCTTAAGAATAAGAAAAAATGAATATCAGTGTTTGTCAGAATTTTTTATTATCTTTTAGCTCTCTAACTTCATATACATGTGCTTATGACACATAAGTAAGATGGGCTTGTCTATTCCTTATAGTGTCATAAAAATGAACTCCAAAATGGTCCCAGCCAAAAACAAGAAAAAAAATTAATCAGTTCATTCAGGATCACCTGGTAAAATACTAATAGAATTAGTATTTTTGAATTAACATTCAAAAATCTATGTTCCTTATTAGAACTTTTTCCAAGAGATGTTAGGAATGCTACCATTTTAATATCTAAGTATACCATTTAAATATAACATTAATATAAATATAATATTATAAATATAATATCAAAAGTCATAAGCCAATATTTGGGAGTCAAAATCAAATACTAGCACTAACACTAACATGACTCCCACATGAAATTATACACATTATTTATTGTGCTGATATTTCACTATTGCTTAAAATAAGAAGACTGGAACTTAAAATATTTGTCGATAGTATAGAAATTATTGTTGAACTCACTAAAACTATGGGATCTAATTAATTACAAATAGAAGTTTAATGCCTCACATATTTTCAAAGATGAATGATACATAGATAATCTGTCCAAACATCCACCATTTCATCAATCTGTCCAGTACTGTCCAGTACTCTAATATTGATACACATATTCTAATATCAAGAGGATTATAAATGCTGAGATAAACATTAAACATTATTTTATCAATTGTATTTTATGTTTACTCTGTGCTAGGCCCTGGGCTTAGAATTAGGTATATCATAATAAGCACAGTAAATAAAAAACATCTCAAGGCAAAAATCTTCAAATCCATTTCATGAGAAACAGGGAACTGATGCAAGAGAGTAGTTGCATTTGTCCATGACATGACTAATTAATCCAAATATCTGTATAATTTTCTATTATCTAAATAAAAGGATATATTGTTCCATTTTTTGCAGTTGAAGAGAAGTCCTCGGGACAACCTCACGATTTAAATTTTTAAATCATGTTTGTGGCCTTAATTTAGCCAAGTAATTCTGGTAGTTGAGTAGATACATAGGAAATACTGCATAAATTGGCTGTGTCCATAATTTTATTAAACCCTCTACAGGGCAACAGGGATGAGGGTAGTAGACAGAGAGGACAGTATCAATTACATCTCAAAATGGTTAACAAAGCAGCAGTTTTGCAGGATAATATTTGATGACTGCCTTTTTCAAGATGCTTTACATTTTTAAAATATAATTTAATTATTAACATTAAATTACACAAGACACCCTAAAGGAAAGTTCTGGCAATTATTTTTAACTTCTACTCATAATGAAAGATTTGTGAGTGACAAAATAAAATATAAACTTGTTCACTGGTAGGTCAGGTTGTCATTGCCTTCTGTATTTCACCACAGAAATGTACATTGATCATTTCATAAAATATTTAGAAGTTGAAAGATTCGAATAATTTTTATGTTGCCGCTGAACAAACATGATATCAACCATGAAGATATAAGGATTGCCTCAAGTTAAACAGAAAAATCAAATTAATATATATTTATTGAAGACCTTCTACATATAAAGAATCTATATACACTGGATACAACTCAGTCCTGATTTTTTACATTGACAGAGAGTTTTCAGATGACCGTGAATCTAAAATCAATACATTTTTGTTGTGTTAGGAGGCATTCCCTTTGCTATTTGTCTATGAGGTATAGCTACCATCAAAATGAAAAGATTCACTTGTGCTACATATAAAATAGCACATGCAAAACCAGTATGAAACCAAGTGTAGTGGAAAGAATAATGGGCTCACTTAAACTTTGTACTAAATTATTTTTGCGATGATAGAATTGGCCATTTCTCAGTTTCTCCAATTCTAAAATAAGGAGTTTGTAATACTCAATGTCTCTTCGATAAACATTTTCAAACATGGCCTGAAGCCAGAAATATAACTATATACAATAAGGTCTATCAAAATTTCCTTTATTTGGTCTTAACCCATAAAAAATGGATATTAAACTTCTTTTTTTTTTAAGATGTCAGAGAGAGACACAGCGAGAGAGGGAACACAAGAAGGGGGAGCAGGAGAGGGAGAAGCAGGCTTCCCGTGGAGCAGGGAGCCCGATGTGGGATTCGATCCCGGGACCCTGAGATCATGACCTGAGCTGAAGGCAGATGCTTAATGACTAAGCTACTCAGGTGCCCCTGGATATTAAACTTCTTGTCCAATATTTTCTGCAGACACTTTTATAGAAATGGGCAAAACGGATCACCTTATTACACTTCACTAAGAAATAGAAACATTTCTTAAAAGTGACAGAATGTGCACGTAGCATCTGTACTCAGTATTAGTATTCCACAAGTAAAAATTATACCTGATATTCCACAATTTTGTTTGAATGCTTGGTGGTCATTGTATTGAATAAAATTGTGATTAAGCAGTAACAGCATAAAGTAGCAAGTGGAAGGGAAAATTGTGCCATTTATGATTAGTCCTGGTGCTACTTATCTTAATAGTTTTTTTCATCAAAAGAGTAATGCATGGGATGGGTGTATCTAAGACCCAACCTATACTAGAAGTTCTCAAAAATTTTGAGAAGTGCTGATTTTTATTTTCATGAAGATGTGAAATCCCTTTTCAGAGGAATAAGAAGGGAGGTGCTAGACAGCTTGGCAGGTGGGAAAGCAGGTACTGAAATTTGTCAAATGATACCAAGAATGGGGTGCCTGACTGGAGATCAACCAGGTAAGTCATCAAGATATATCTGTAGAGCCCGATTTACTTGTTGGAAACTTTTGTCCCATGCTATGTCATGTTTTTGGCAATAATATTTTATTTCATATGCAATATCCTATGTATGAGAAGAACTTTGTTGAACACATTTTATTAAATACATAATTTAAAAAATATATAAATCTGGAAAACTCACCTTTCTTCCCTCTCTCCTTCCTTCCCGCCCACCTTCCCTCCTTTTCTTTCTTCCTCCGTTCCTTCCTTCCTTCCTTTCTTCCTCCCTCCCTCCCTCTTTCCCTTCCTTTCCTTCCTTTCCTTTCCTTTCCTTTCCTTTCCTTTCCTTTTCTTCCTTTCCTCCTTCCTTCCTTCCTCCTTCTCTCTTTTCCTTCCTTCCACTATCATTTATTGGGAACCCATTTTGTCCAAGAAGTACTGAGCTCTAAAGCATTCAGAAATATCTGAAAGATCTAAAGGACATGATTCATGTCTTGGGGGAAATGTACTATGCAGATACCTGTAGCACAAAGTAGGCCATTGTTATTATCACTGCATTAGCATGAAGCTCCATGAAGAGTCAGAGGTTAGAGGGATCCTTTCTAGCTTTAGTGGTCATGAATCAGTCATTTCTGCAAGGTGTCCTTTTCTTTTTCTTTCTTTCTTTCTTTCTTTCTTTCTTTCTTTCTTTCTTTCTTTCTTTCTTTCTTTCTTTCTTTCTTTCTTTCTTTCAACATTTTATTTATTCATTTGACAGAGAAAGAGAGCATGCACAAGCAGGGGTGTGGCAGGCAGAGGGAGAAGCAGGCTTCCTGCGGAGCAGGGAGCCCGATGCAGGACTCAATCCCAGGACCCTGAGATCATGACCTGAATTGAAGGCAGATGCTTAACTGACTGAGCCACTCAAGCGCCCCTCTGCAAGGTGTCTTTATTCCTTTTAATACACCATGGTATTTAGAAACCAAGATCTGACATGGGATGCTGCTGCTTGTTCTTGATACCTTTCAGTGGACGGAGTTAGGGAATCTATCTATAAATATAAATATAAAATGTGCAATAAGCCCATTTTAAAAAAAAATATTTATGAGAGAGAGAGAGAGAGAGAGCTCTCGAGCAGTGGGAGGGGCAGAGGGAGAGGAAGAGAGAGAATCTTAAGCGGACTCCACGCTGAGCATGGAGCTAGACTCGGGGCTTGATCTCATGACCCCGAGATCATGACTTGAGCCAAAATCAAGAGTTGGGTTCTTAACCAACTGAGCCACCCAGGCACCCTGCAATAAGCACATTTTTATCTCTATTTTAAAATCTATATGTATATATTTAAAACCATAAGTTTATATTGATACCTCCAATTCCAATTCAAACTCTAGTCTTCTCTCTAGATTTCTCCTTTTTCTTATTGTAACTTTCTTCCGTAACACTGAGAAACTTGGCTCTCATTGTCATTGATATTATTAGATTAGTGTCTCCTGTATATAATCAATCTTCCTTTGCAGCTGCTAGTCCTTCCCTCATGCAGAGGATTTCCTCATCCCACCCTTGCTCTGACATTCTATAACCAGCCACCTTACCAGGTGATACCCTACCCACCCTGGCCAGGCCAGAACACCTTGCATCATCAGGTCAGCTGACATGTGTGGGGCTCAATAAAAATGATTCATTAACGTCTCAATAGCACAATGTTTATGATTTTCATAGAGCAGCATATTGTCACAAGAAAGCAGCTTCCTGTACTGCTAACAATTCTAGGTTTTATTTCTGTGTTAAAATTACGTTGTGTTAGTGTCCAACAAGTCTAGTTATTTCATTCCAGACAACAGAAAATGAAGTATGCAAATATATTTTGGATGATGAGGTTTGAAAAGGCTCAGGATCAATGAAGAGGATTCATTTTCTGTTGACATTTTAAACTGACTCATTTAGTAATTGAATTCTCCCTGGCTTGTAAAACAAACAAACAAAACAAAACAAAACAAAACACCAAACATGAGGTGTTTGAAGATACAATGTAAATGAATGCAAAGGATACAGAGAGGAAAGAATTTTTTTTAAAAAGCTATGGTTAATTCATGGTATTTCCTAGCCATAACTTCATATACAATTGGAAAGAGAAAAAAGTGAGAAAGAATTTATTCTTAATTAATCTTACAGTTTAAATGTAGGAAAAAGTGCTCTGTTATGGAAAAAACAGTAGGAAATGAAAATCTATTAAAAATGTATTATATATTTTTAAACTAAATTATGACTTGGGAAACATAGACTAATATAGGTTGTAATCATATACTAATAACAATCAGCATCTGTAAACCACAGCAATATGGATCAGTGTATGTTATAAGTGAAATGTCAATGACTTGGTGATGGCCAGTAGATTGATGTCAATTCATTGAGGCAAAGGAGTCCATGATAGTTGATCTTTCAAGGATATCCCCATTGCCCTGTTCTTTGCCCTGAAAGACTCAGTTTGTTTGGAGTATAATCATTAGTAGCACCCTTTTTACTTTACGTAGAATTTGGAGAGAGAAAGCTGAGGGGTCTCTCTGCAGTTCTTGTCACTTTGACCTACAGGAAATAGGCAATTTTAAGTAAAGCTGCATAGGCCTAGTTCCACTCTGGACTAAATATGAATGCAAATTGGACCAATCAGCTGTATTTTACACCAGCTGTAACTTCTGGGTGGTCTTCAAAGAAAACCCCATTTAGAGTGTGTTTCAATGATGCAAAGGAAATTTCACAGACTGCTAAAATGAGGGTGGGAGGTCTGCAGTTGAAATAGAGGGTTTCAATCACTATGTTATGGACAGCAGGAGAAAAGCTGTTCTGGCTACAACTGCCACCTGAAACTTGGGCCACTAGTTACTCACTAATATATATTGTTCACAGCATTCTACTATTTCCCCATAATATCTAGACGAATGCTGAACACTGTTATTCAAGGTGATGTCATGGATTAAAAATGTAATTTAGTACTTTTTGTCCACACAGTATTCAATGTTGACAAAATACGCTGTCAATGCTGTCTTTTGTGTAATGAAGGGAAAACAAGCTTTAATAGGATTTCATACTTCAGTTGTGTGATTCAATGCTAATAGGGTATGCTCAGGTGCAAAATTATTAGTAATATAATACTTTCACACTGAGTATTAAGATAGGAATGGGATTTCTGTCTGTCAAGATTAACTGAAAAATTCAAGACTTGATTGTAAAACATAATATAAAGTTTTAAAGACCACCTTGTTTGATCAAATCCACTGGAAGAAAATGCTATGTATACAAATAAGGAATATTTGCTGTAACAACACTTGATCGTAAAGATGCTATGAGAACTTTAATCCATTTTGGATGAAGTGAGGAAAATATAGATGAGGTGGTGTCAAGACATGAAGAATGAACAAATAAGTTCAAAAGATGAGAGGAAGAAAAATAAATCAAAGCAAGGAAGAAAGAAAAGATAGTGGCTGAGAGTCTCCAAAGATGAAATAAAAAGGGAAATGAGCAAAAAAATTGAATCAACACAACCTTTACATTTAAAAAATACAGATTCTCGATGTGTGGGTGTGTGGTCACAGCCTTTACTTATCCTAGGCAATCAACCTGCAACTTGCTTCATAAAAAGTAAATGATCAATGAGCTGGGGAAGACTCTGTATGGCCATTCCACACTTCCAAAAAATAATTCAAAGGGAATGTCCCGTCTTGGGCCAGTGGTATTATCCTCATGAATAAAAGGACTGCTCATTAATCATTAACTGTCATGCTGCTGTGAATGCTGCAGAGTGGCTAGTCTCCCTCCCTGATCCTTGATCATATTATTCTTGCAGTAGAAGTTGCTTAGACCTCATTTCTGGGCATCAGTTAGCTCAGATATAGTAGCCGGGACAGGAAGGGTAGAGTGCAAGATAAGGAGATAAGAGGTGCTGAGTTTTAAGAAACAGGCTGTAGCATTGTCTTTTCTCTTGAACCTTCCCTCAATACCACTAATTCTTCTGTAGAGAGGGAATCATGAGGAGTAAAGAAGTCTTGGCTCCAAGGACTGTGGGTTCTGAGTCTTCCTATCCTGAGGGAGAATTTGACCACTTTTAATCTATTTTAAAATGTTAACAGTACAGATTGGAACAGAAGGTTTGAAGACTGGGACAAGGACCCTGGAATTTCTAAAAGCCCTTGTATGATGGGGTGGGATCAAAGGATTATCAGGCGAGGTTGGGGGGAGTGGGGAAGATGGACAAAAATACGGTATGAAGCAGCAGAAGACAAGGGGGGTCCTGATGGTGAAATCCAGGAACATTATGCTTAAACTGAAAGTAAAGATTGCAGTGTTCATGTCAGATGTCACACAAATAGGGTAAAAAATTTAAAAATCAGAATTTAAATTCAGGCAGGGTTGTATGTTTAAGATTGGATTGTCATGATTCTCAGAGTTAGTTTGAATATAACCAGAGAAGACCATTGTCTTCCCTTTCACAGAAGAATGATGTATTTTTCGATTTCTCTGTGTCTCTCAAAATTTGTTGGGATGTTGGTCAATTCGATTCATTTTCCTGAACTTAACTTTAATAATGTTATATTTTTAAAATGACAACCAAGATCATCTCTTATCTCATAAATGAGATACAAATATGCATAAAATTCATTTCCACAAGTCTTTAAAATTTGTCATAGGTCCTCCTTTTAACTTATGTGGATTCAAATATGTCATGAGTCCATAATGTCTCCTAACACAACAACTTATAATCAAAGCCTATAATCACATCTTTAGCCTATTCTAGACATGTTCATTCTATTTACCCCATACACTTTCAGCATTAATAAAATAATTTCATTTGCTTTCCGAATAAAATCTAAATCATTAAATAAAATAGAGATTAGGTAATATACAGGGTAAAGTATATAATGTATGTAATATATAATATATAATAGAAATTAAATAAAAACTGAAATGTTAAGTAAACAACAATACCCTTTAGGAAACTGTGCCATTTCTATTGATTTTACTCCATACAAGGCATAAAAAGACCCACTGTTCTCTTTGTCTCATTCATTCATTCATTCATTCATTCAGTTCTAATTGAGGGCCTTCTGTGCCAGGTGCTTAAAAAAAAGTGCCAGGAGGAATTACAAATGTTTTGGCAAAACCTCTATTATTGTTATTTTTTTTAAAGTCTTTTTTTTAAGATTTTATTTATTTATTTAACAGAGAGAGAGAGAGAGAGTGAGAGAGAGAGCAGGTAGGGAGAGGGAGAAACAGGCTTTCTGCAGAGCAGAGATCCCAATGTGGGGCTAGATCCCAGGACCCTTGCAATCATGACCTGAGCCTAAGGCAGACACTTAGCCTGAGCCACCTGGGCGCCCCTTGGCAAAACCACTATTAAATCATGCTCTGGCACATAGTAGGTGTAGAATAAAACTTAGTTGAATGAAATAATGAATTTTCAAGATTTTTTTCTATATAAACTTACTCTTACAACTTGACTTCATCCCCCACCTACCTGTATTCCCAAATATCCAAGAAAGAACCAAGTACAAACAAAACACAATGATTAGTCTAATACCATATTTTACCTGTATTGGTCCATGCACTAGATAAATCATGAAAGATACTGATTTTTTTTTTCTAAATACAAAGGGATTTTGTATTCTTCTATGATCAATTTTGCCTTAAAACTAATCAGGTTTACCAAACAACAAAGCAACATGAAAATATGTTTAAAACTCAGTTGCCCAAAATTTTCATTGCATTCTGTTTCTCTAAAAATAAACAGGTAATAAACTATAGAATCAACACTTTTCCCTTTTTTTGCTGAGCATTAATTGGCCCTTAGCCTGCCTATTGGTAAGTTGTTTAATGTGCAGAGAGAAATAATATTAGTAATTACATGACAACCTGTAATAATAATAATAATAGTAATAATAAAAGTACAGTTATAGAGTTCCCAATAACATATTACATATAAACCGGTTTAAATTTGATGAGACTTTTAGGGAGAAAGAAAACATCAGGAAATCATAATCTTGTAACAGCGTTTCAACAATTCATTAAGTAGATTTTAACACTAAGATGCAAAGGCCCATGTTCAAGTATTCTCTTGATTTCATAGCAATTTGAAAAATGTATTGTGTTAAGTCATCTTAGAAGGGCAAACTTTTCATTAAGCATATTGAGAATTCTCTTAAAGATCACAATGGTGACTACTTTACTTCCCAAATAATGATGGATTTAAGAATAGATTTTAAAAGCCGGCATTGCTATTAGTAAAGGATTTCAACCTGTACTTCTTATCACTTATGAATCAGATGGGGTCATTACTGCTTTTGGAGTTCTGACAACTCTGCAGGTGTCTTCTCAATTGTCGACTTCTCATACAATCCAGAGGGATTGGACAAATTTCTCCAACCACAGCTGTGCTTGGAAAGAGTAAAGGCTCTCTAATTCCAAGGTTTGGAGGCTTTTTGGTTGAAGAAACTGCAATTGTAAGCTATTTTGAATTTGCTTGGCATCTTGGTAGGTCCTCTTGCAGTTTACTCTTTTATTTTCCCATTTTCAAAATAACTGAAATAAAGAAGTACAGCTTAGGGAGAGTTCAAGCCATGGAAGTAAAAGGAAAATCTGTCTTAAGTTCTCCAAAGACCTCTTGTTCAGGAAAGTGGGAAATCTTCTACCTTGGGGTGCAAATAATTGATGCCCTTGGGGGGCGATCAAACAAGAGAAGGGCAAGTGTACTTAATGGGAATTGACTCAAGGGTCTTGAATTTTCATCCACTGTGCACAATCCACAGTTCTTTTCTTCTGAGGTTCCTTGTGGCATGCTCTCAGAAAGTTCTTTGAGACTTCTCTCAGGCGGTCTTTTAACATCCTTTCATTGCCATGCTGAGTTTGCAGTGTTCCCATACAGAAAGCTGTACAAACTCTCCAATGAATGATTGCTCAGCTTTATCAGCCTTGTGGGCCTCTCCAGGATGTGAGCAAACAACACTGAGGAAAGACATTTCACACCTTCCAGTTCCTAAGCCTCTATCTTTATACAAAGCCAACGTATTGTGTGCGCCTTGAGCTTTTGCGTGAACAATGCAAGTAGCCTGGCACCACCATATCAGCCTTTCCCCAAATCCTCGTCTAGGGAAACAGTTATCCCTTATCACAGGAACAAGAGTAAATTTATTTTTGCTGCTGAAAAGAAAAAAAAATCGTTCAACTTAAAGGATTAACAGATATTAAAATAATATTTGTATAAGGTTAAGCCCACAGACTGGCAAACAGTGAGCTCTCTTGAACATTAATAATCTGGAGATAATACCTGTTTTACTTCAAAGACTTAAAAGGAGCCTCTCAGTAGCATGTGAATTAATATGGATGATCAAGAATTCATTGTAGAGTCCCAATTTTTAGTTGAATGATCAGAGGGCCTATGTTCAATCACTATGTTTCATAGCAATTTGAAAATCTGTAATCCAAAAACATCCTTTAAAGAAAAACTTCTGTTTAAGTCACTCAGCTTGAACAAAGAACATCTCATATTAACTGTCACAAAATTTGTCATTCAAACTAAAGAACTTTTTGTGTCATGTTTGATGTGTTACTGAAAGGTATGAGGGTCAAGTTCATTATATAATCACACACTGCATTTTACATTTCAAAATATCTGCAAGCAATATTCTGGATAGTAAATGTGCAGAACTGACAAAATAATCTATATAAGAAGGGGAATAGAGGAAATGTAGGGTCTGAGCTTGAGTCATGAGAAAGTAGAGCTAAAGAGAAGAGCTTGTTTATTTGGGGAGGTGATGTAGGGAGATAGGAGTGTAAGACGGGCGAACAAAACAGGGAAAGAGAGAAAGCCAAAGGCAATTCAAAATGGTGTGTTCTTTAGCTGAACAATGCTGCGGTCAACTCTGCTTGACCTCGGGGGACGTTCTGAGGAACTATATGGATTACATCACAGAACTTACCCCTTATTCCACCAGGGGCAGAAAATAGCAGATATCATTGACAATCTCTCTGCCCTCGCTGGAAAAGAGGTGTCCTATGAGGCATTAATGTCTTTGCATACAGATTGTTCATATACGATTACTAATGGTCCTATATCAAAGATTCTATATCACAAAGATTCTATATCACAGAAGCCCTGGGGCAGAAAGCAAGAGATATGTTGTATGGCTGAGGTGAGATGTTTCCAGGTGCTACACAAAGCTCCTTGCGGCAGCAATGGCTGGAGTAAAAAATGGCTGAGAGGATGTGAGGTGGAGCACAAAAGGTGTCTACTCCTTGATTGGTTCATATCTGCTCATGTTCTCCATTAAATCCAATTAGTCAGGAATCTTTAGTGGTAGGACTAAGCTATGATCTGTATAAAAGACTTATGACATGGGGCACCTGGGTGGCTCAGTAAGTTAAGTATCTGCCTTCAGGTCATGATCCCAGAGTCCTGGGATTGAGCCCCAGGTCGGCTCCCTGTCAGCAGGGAGCCTGCTACTCTCTCTTTTATTGCCCCTCCCCCCAGCTCATGTTCTCTCCAAGTAAATAAATAAAATCTTAAAAAAAGAAGACTTATGACAGGAGGTCATTTGTATGGGAATGTATGTGTAAGACTCTATGATTCTTGTTACAGTTTTCTGACTTTAGTTGGTATTCATTATTTTTCTTCTCCACTAATTGTTTTAGATTTCTGTCATTCACAACTAGCTCTTCAACTGGTCTAGGTTGTCTACCTAGTGGGAAAACACAGACCTTCATCCACAAGGCACCTGAGCCCTTATTTGCCTTACCTTCATTGGGCCAAAAGTTATAATTTCCCACCTACATTTATCATTGAGCACATAAGCACCAAGTACCACCCTGAATCCCTTTGGTTCCAGAAGTAGTTCATTCTCATTGTGTTACAGAAACTGTAGCTCTTCATGACAATCTTTATCTATTAACACTGACAATATATGTTCTTTGCATAAATTCCACCAGCACAGCCATATGCATAGGTGGTAGTTATGTCTTCAAGTCGATGGAACTCTTATGGTGGAATTATTCCTAGTGGAAGCATTCTTCCAGAACCTCTTATTTGTAGGGCCCATGTTGTACGGGTGAGAAGCACAACTTGTGCAACTGGTTCACTGAGTAACGGTTTAAGGGGCTACCATATCTCCACTCCTTGGTCTCTGGGCTCATGCGTTCTAGCTGCTGGGGATGCACTAATATATTTCAGTTGCTGATTCAGTGTATATACTGTATGCTGAAGAATATGCCCCAAGTCTGAAGGGTGTCACCCCCAAGACAATCTTACCCGAGCTTATACCAGCCCATTACATTGCTGTTTCAAAGGTGGCATGGTATGGTGGAGCATGTGGATCCTTCTTGCACTTTTTTGGGGTCATAAAATGTTCTAAATTGGTTTGAGGCAATGTTGTGTGAGACTCCACACAAACAGTTAAGCATTCTTTAAGTCTCGGGATGGTGGTGCTGGTGGGAATTCCTGTGCACAGGGCAGGTAAACCCATGTATGGAGTAGGTATCATTTCTGTTAAGGATACATTTCTGTCCTCTCTAGGATTGAAAAGTCCAAGGTAATCAACCTTTTCAATCTGTAGGGCCCACAGCAATTTCTTTTCATCATATCACCCTGTATATTTCCTTTGAAACACTTTTTACATTCTGAAATTATATTGTTTGTTTGTTAATCCCAATAAGGATGCAAACTTGTTGAGGTTAGAAGTGTTGCCTCTTTTATATAGTATCATATACTCCGGAGGCCTGGCACATAGTATGGACTGGGGAAATACTCCTCTTTGCACTCTAAATTAGTACTTAGTCTTTACTTCCTTTGGGTGCCAGTCAGAAGGGAACTTGCATTTACTGAATTCTTTTTTATATGCCAGATAACTTATGTACATTATATATGATGTGGGTGCTGCAATTCTTCCCATTTTATATTTGAGGAATCAGTTGACAGTCAACTTGCTTAGAGTCATACAACTATCCAGATAGGTCTTTGGGTCCAAATTCAGGTGTATCTTGCTCTGGCACTACTGAATCAGGATTCTTCTTGGGATGACAATTTGGCACCAATTCCTTTGATCCCTTTTTGTGATGATGTGTCAGACTTCTAATAAATGTTCCAGACACGACCAAAACAGAATAGACCGTCTTTCCCAATGATTGTTTATTTCCCACTCAGGTAAATGGTGGCATTCTTCATTGGATAAATAAAGTGATTTCTAACTTCTCCCTCTTTCTCACCTCCCTCCAAAACTTTCTTTTAGTGACTAGAACTGTAAAACAAAATGCCAGACACACCTGCATTTTGTGATGAGGTTTCTCCTATTTACACAATTTCTATTCCTGACAGAAAATTCAAATGCCATACCATCCGGTTCAAAACCAGTTACCCACAATCCTACTGGCCACTTGCCAAATCCTATCAATTTGCCTCCTAAGTATCTCCTAGTCCTGTTCTTTTCTTTAACGGACAATTCCCCAAATTATTCATGTCATTGTCAGTTTCCACCTAGCTGCTAAGCCATAGTGGACATTTGCTGTTTCTGTCTATATAAAATTTCTTTGCACTTTCTGCATATTGTCCCTCCACCTTCCTTTGGGTAAAATTTCCTTACCTACTACCTTTCCAGGTGTTTTGGGCTTGCCTGTCATAGTCCTCTGCCCCCATGGCCATGGAGATGAGCACCCAAGCCTGGCCAATTAGAATGCTCCATCCTCCGGACCACAATGCTTGGTGAAAAAAAGCACAAGATCCAGCCAGGCCATCTGCATCCAGAGTTTTCTGAATTGAAAATAGAGTGGGGTCTCTCTTTTTACTTATGTTTTCTGAGCTCAAAAAGCATGATCCTCACCGCACAGAGGAGCCTAAGAAGGTGAGTTCAACACATAGGCAGATGTAGATGGGATGAAATGAGTTCTGATGACATGTTTTGATCCTGTTTATTCAATCTTGAGTAAATCTAGTTTCATTCTTGCCTTTCTAACTGTCAATATTTGGTGTTTTTCTTTGTGGCTTAAAATGGGCTGATTTTAGTTTATTCAGTTGCAAATTAAATATCCAGTAATGAACTTGTTTTCTTGCCCAACCCTTGGCAAGGCCCACATACCCTCTTGTGGCATAACTCTTCTTATGGTTTTACCCCCTAATTCATTTTCCATGCTGCTTACAGAGTGAGCAGTCTAAAATAAAAATCTGTTCAAGTTACTCCTTGCATAATGCTCCAGAAATTTCCTTCAACTTTCAGGGAGTTAGAAGTAGACTTCAGTTCAAACTCCTTAATTTATCACACAAGACTAATCTTTCAACTTTCTCATCTCATGTCCTCCGTTCTCCATTCTCCTTCTCTCCCTTCCCAAGGTAGTTTCTCAAAAGCACCAGCAGTCTCATACCTCTACACCATTGTGTATGTCAATACTACTGCCTAGAGCACCAATTTCTCTTTTTCATCCAGCTGCTTGATACTTCAAGTACCGAGGCACCCAGGAAGTCTTTCTTGAGTACCAGCAATGATTATATTGCTTTGTAATTATTGCTTTTCTTGTCTGTTTTTTCCAAGAGACACTGAACTTTAGGAAGGCATATGGGATGGTTTGTCTCTATATTTTCTGTGCTTGTCACAATGCCTGGCAAAAAATATGTGCCCAGTAAATGTTGGTAAATGAAGGAATAGAGTTACTTAATGGTATGCCTTGATTACAGAGCAATTAAAACATATAGGCCTTAACGACACTGGGACAGATTCTTAGACAATTCAGTTAAAGTAAGATATTAGCTTCCAAAAAGAGAATTCAAAATGAAAATCATTATCAAACAAAGCATGGATACTTTCCTCCTTTTCTCTTTCAAAAATTGTTTCTTACTTTTTTAAAAGATGAATTTATTTATTTGAAAGAGAGAGGGAAGGAGGGAGAGAGAGAGAGAGGGGCAGAAGGACAGAGAGTCTCAGGAGACTCTGTGCTGAGGAGGGCTCATTTCCATGACCCCGAGATCATGACTTTAGCCAAAACCAAGCATTGGTCACTTAACCGACTGTGCCACCCAGGCGCCCTTTGTTTCTTAGTTTTTGAAAGACTAAGACACAAGAGGGTCCAAAGTCTATCTATGTCTTGAAATATTCATTCCTGAAATGAATTATTTGATTTTGAAGTATAAAAATTATTGTAATATGATGGCTCTATCTGTATATAATTAAGTCAGATGTTACAGCACACATTAATTGACAGGAGGCATAGTTGCTATAAAAGTTCTCATTCAGTTTTCCCATAAAGCTGACTCAGTTTAGGAGAATGGAAAATTTGATGGGGAATGCAGAGACAAAAGAAATGATGAAGAAATTATTTCTTTTTAGTTTTTTTAGTTTCAAGTGATTAACCTTATCGAAGAGATGTATTTCTTCAAGAGTTGCTGATTCAAACAATATGATATTAAATATATTTTTTGACAAAGGTTAGCTAACATCCAGCCCATGTCACATTTCATCTCTTTGATGAAAGGGGCATGTCAAAGTCTTTCACTAAAGGGTAGCATCCAAAAACAATTTTGGTCACTGTTCCCTGTGTTCAACTTTAGCTAAATTTCAATGTGTGTGTGTGTGTGTCTTGTGTGTCTGTGTGTGTGTGAATGTGCATACATGCATGAATACATGTGTGCTGAGGGAGGAGGAATTTCTCTCCAAAGATACCATGTGTGCCCCAAGTCTTCATGTTGCAGCCCTTTAAACTGACTAGCTTCCTCCGGATATATATAGTTTTTCCTAGGTCTCTAACTTAACCATCTTGCACTCCAGATCACTATGGAACTTTCTTATAATTTCTTTATATCCTTCAGTAGTAAGAATCTTCTTTTTTCAAGGCACAATATCCAGTTTTATTTGCAGTTCCTTTTCTAGGTATTAACTGAATTCTGATCTGCGAAAGTTTCTAAAAAATATTACCCACATTGCCTTGTCTTTGTTTTTGGAATGCAGCATCAGATTCTACTATGATAGTCCCAGGTTGACTGTTCTCTTAAATTCTTTTTGTATTTTCCATCAAATAGCTTTAAAATTGGATTAAACTATTCTCTCAAAGCTCCAGGTTTTTTCTGCACTTCATTCTTCAGAAACCCTACCTTCATCTAGAACCATCTCTGAAAACTCTGCCCCTCCACTCTCATCTTGCCAATCCTTCAACTCTTAATATACTCATTCTCTCATAACTTCACTTACCAGTCCTTTGTCTCCCTTTAAGATAGTCATCTATGATTAACAGCTCTACAACTAATGGTTTAATTTCTCTGCTTCAATGCAGACTGGAGAAGCCTTCCATATTTTTGTTTATATTTATCTCAGGAGAATAAAATCTACCAACATTGTTTAACATTGAAAATATGGGTTTGGTAACAGTTCTTTAAAAGGCATTTTGAATTCATATTTATTTTATGAAAGACAGTAGTTCATTATCCATGCCCTATAAAAGTAATCTGCATCTTGTACATGGAAAGCAAAGAATGAGAAAGACTTTCCTTTATCCCTGTGAGTGTGTTTCCAGTGCTAATAAAGAAGCCTAGACTAACATGCAGAATGGAGCCTTCACTCTATTTGATGCTTTGTTGGCTTCTAGAAGCACAGCTTCTTCATCTAGCCGACAGTATCTATAGTTCATCACATGTAATCCTCTATTTAATTAGATCAGCTCTTTAAGCAAATTTCTTCCTAAATAGCACTCTCTTTGTATTTTCACGTCATAGATGGGAACAACTGTGCTCTTAGTTCTTCCTGGTGTTTAAAAGGACACTAGCAAGTTGTCCCTGGGGACTAGTTAGGATGGACAAAAACATCCACTCAAATCTATCAAAACCCACACAAGATCCTGAAAATTGTATAGCAAACTAACTTTTCTAATTGATAAAAAAAATAAAAATAAATTCAACAGACATGGATTAAAGTTATTAAATAATGGTTTCTTAGAAATTTTATAAGATATTATTTGTCAGTGGGGTTGTTATGAAAGTATAACGTTCAAGAATTCTTCAGGGGGAAGGGAGAATGCTTAATTTCAAGCCAAATTTAATTAGGAGCACTTTCATTAAAGTGTTGTATTCCCCTGTTTTTATATTCTTAGAATAGAAAGATAGCCATTAAGATTGGAACAGCGTCTCCAGTAATTAGTGTTTATAAACATTCTGCATGTGAAGCCTATTTTCCTTCTTGTATTTAGTAATGGATACTATTAAGAAAACTCATTAAGATCACTAGATATAAGATATTAGCTTGATAATGATGCCCAAAAGGTTATCCTTCTTCTTATTTTAGCCAATAGGTAGTTTGTCTACAGTAATTTGGTTTCCAAATTCAAAGATCATATCACTAATGGAAGAAAGTAAATAAAAGGAAAGGACATTTTTTTTTCAGTGTGAATTTTCTCTTTACAATTTCTAGCACTCACTGGCATATAAATTTAAGTAAATTTGCTAGATTTTCTTAGTAAATTTTCTTAGTAAATTTAGGCAACTGATCAATATTGCAGGCTTCAGTCCTGCTTGTCACAGGAAACACCTGGATCTTTTATCTGTCCATAGTATGGAGATTTCACAGGTAATTTCCAACTTAAGTCTCTTTGGTTGCCCAGAGCCAGGTAAAACACATTGGATAGCTGGAGCAATAATTTTGACAATAAAACTTACTGTGTAAGGAAAACAAAGATTCTAATTGGGCCCAGGTGTTCCAGTTTGATGTTCCTTCTTTGGAGGTCATGAAGAGTGATGAGTTCATTCAGCTTCATTCTGCCAGGCAAAATGGGGGACCTTAGGCTACAACTGCTTAAAAAAGAGTTTAGTCCATGGATTTCTCTCTACAACCAGCTTATTAATTTGTGTGGATCTTAATACTCAGGTGGGTTGGCTGGAAAATGTTTACTCTATAACTGAAAATAAAACTACTTGATTTAGTGGACTGAAGAGATAACTCCTCTCAGGAGGCCATGTTTTGTTGGTGTCAGGATTTTCCTCTTACAGTGACTTCTCCACAGAATGGCAGACTCTAGCAACCTTTCTGAAGGTAGTCCAGGTATGAGGATGTGCTGACCATGGTAGACAAAGCCTGCAACTCCAGGCTGAACTGGTAAAGTTTGTTTCTGTTTCTAATTCTGCAAGACCATCTTTGAAGGCACCTGGGAGAGGCAGACTTTTCCGCTGTCTTTCAAATCAATCCATATTTCCTGAGCTTCTGTGTTCTGGAGACCATATTGCTTTCAGCAAAAGAAAAGACTTTAGTGATCATTATCCAGACCCCCTCTCACCTCCTATTTTATAAATGGAATTGAGGTCTTGAAAGGGCAAATGAATTGTCCAGACTACACAGTTATCCAATGGCTTTGCTGAGATGAGAGCCCCATGTTCTTGGTCCCAGTCCAGAGCTCTCTGCGCTGTGCTATGCTGGGAAATTCTGTCTCTCTGCTCTGTTGTAATCACTATTTTCCATAGACTCTCGAAATCTGAAATGTATTTTCCCGTAAGAATTCCTAAAATCTCAGGTTCTGTTTTGACTCTCAATGCTGGTTCATTATGCTGATTCCTCAAACCACTGCAATACAAGTCCCGTTCCAAAAGTCTCCTTCCTTGTCCTCCCTTTCCCAGAAGCTTTTCTCTTCATTAGAATTTGCAAAGAGAGAAAGAGCAGTTTGTCTTTCAAGACTGTGCTTTCTGATTCCACTTCAAACACTACTCAACTTTTCCTTTTCTGACCCTCTGCCACAACGGAATGATAACTGTTTCCACTAAAATGCTATGGAGATTTGTATCTATCTTGTGGAATAATCGCTGCTGTGTACTTTTCTTCTGTTCACTATTTGTGAGTTATATGAAGACAATGAGCATGTGTATAGTCTGCAGAATCTTTAAAACATGTTTTCTTCCTTCATTCCTTCCTTCCTTCCCTCCCTCCCTCCCTCCTTCCTTCCCTCCCTCCCTCCTTCCTTCCCTCCCTCCCTCCTTCATTCCTTCCTTCCTTCCTTCCTTCCTTCCTTCCTCCCTCCCTCCCTCCCTCCCTTCCTTCCTTCCTTCCTTCCTTCCTTCCTTCCTTCCTTCCTTCCTTCCTTCCTTCCTTCCTTCCTTCCCTCCCTCCCTCCCTCCCTTTCTTCCTTCCTTCCTTCCTTCCTTTCTTTTTAGAGAGAGAGAGTGGGGAGGGGCAGAGAGAGAAGAAGAGAGAGAGAATCTTAAGCAGGCTCCATGCCCAGCATGGAGCCCAAATGGGGGCTCGATCTCATGACCCTGAGATCATGACCTGAGCCAAAATCAAGAGTTGGATGCTTGACCGACTGAGCCACCCAGGCGCCCCTACAGACTTCAGATTTAAAGTGAAAGCTCATTATAAGTCATCATAGTTGGTAAAATATTAAAAGTGCTGTTTTGGGGCTGTATGTATGAATGTACTAGTTTTTCAAGGAGCATGTTCTCTCCAGGACTAATCTAGGATTAGCACATTACCTCCTCTCTGCCCACTTGTCCAAAGCCAGGTTCTAGGTTTTTTTTTAGCTCCCCTGAGAAGTGAGATTTCTATATTCACATGGATCAGGTCATCCAGATTCAGACAAAGGGAGCCCAGAACTTTAGTTTGCCTTTGTACCCACTCCCTCAGATGCTATTCTCCTTGGGTTCCTATCTCTTCCCTGCACCTGAGATGTCTCCCCACTAACCAAGAGGCCTATTTGCATATGGATCCTTCCCTTTATTGTCTCTATCCTTTGGCTTCTGAGTCTGGCAATGTTTCTTGCACAATGAATAGCAGATTCTTCCTTAAATGTGACACTTGCATTCCTAACACATTTTCACATGATGATGTCGGTCCAGACACCACCCTTTGGGACTTACTGGTCTAGAAAAACATTTGACTCTTCTTTTGTTTTAAAAACTACTTCTATTTTTAAAAAGTGTTTGTCTTGAAATGATTTCAAATTTACCAGAAGTTGTAGTAAAATACGGAGTTCCATTATACCCTTTATTCAGATTCCCGATGGTTTATATTTCTGAACCACATGAGCATAACATTTCTGTATCTAACCAGGCCCCAGTTGTACCTGCCTGATAGCAGAATGCTAAACTGTTACCAGCTCAGCTATTAACATCTTTGTTTTTTTTTTTAAACTACTGTTTTATCTTTTGCTTTTAAAATGTGGGAGGTTATAAAAAAGGAATTTTCCCTTTCTCCACATCCCCGCCAACATCTGTCATTTCCTGACTTGTTAACTTTAGACATTCTGACTGGTGTGAGGTGGTATCTCATGGAGGTTTTGATTTGGATTTCCCTGATGCCGAGCGATGTTGAGCACTTTTTCATGTGTCTGTTGACCATTTGGATGTCTTCTTTGGAAAAATGTCTGCTCATGTCTTCTGCCCATTTCTTGATTGGATTATTTGTTCTTTGGGTGTTGAGTTTGATAAGTTCTTTATAGATTTTGGATACTAGCCCTTTATCTGATATGTCATTTGCAAATATTTTCTCCCATTCTGTCGGTTGTCTTTTGGTTTTGTTGATTGTATCTTTTGCTGGGCAAAAGCTTTTTATCTTGATGAAATCCCAATAGTTCATTTTTGCCCTTGCTTCCCTTGCCTTTGGCGATGTTTCTAGGAAGAAGTTGCTGTGGCTGAGGTCGAAGAGGTTGCTGCCTGTGTTCTCCTTTAGGATTTTGATGGACTTCTGTCTCACGTTTAGGTCTTTCAACCATCTGGAGTCTATTTTTGTGTGTGGTGTAAGGAAATGGTCCAGTTTCATTCTTCTGCATGTGGCTGTCCAATTTTCCCAACACCATTTGTTGAAGAGGCTGTCTTTTTTCCGTTGGACATTCTTTCCTGCTTTGTCAAAGATTAGTTGACTATAGAGTTGAGGGTCCATTTCTGGCCTCTCGATTCTATTCCATTGATCTATGTGTCTGTTTTTGTGCCAGTACCATACTGTCTTGGTGATGACAGCTTTGTAATTGAGCTGGAAGTCCGGAAGGGGGAGATGAACCATGAGAGATGATGGACTCTGAAAAACAAACTGAGGGTTCTGGAGGGGAGGGGGGTTGGGGGATGGTTTAGCCTGGTGATGGGTATTAAGGAGGGCACGTTCTGCATGGAGCACTGGGTATTATGCACAAACAATGAATCATGGAACACTACATTAAAAACTAATGATGTAATGTATGGTAATTAACATAACAATAAAAAATTTTAAAAAAAGGAGTTTTCAATTTTGAAAATCCCCTTAAAATCTCCTTTTGAGGGAAAAGTTTTCTACTTTCATCCAATTTTTGAAGAACAGAGGGTCAAAGGTAGAACCTCTAGAAACCAGACCTGGTGAGTTTGAAGCCACTGGTGGAGCCACTCCTGCAATGTTAAGATGAGCATTTGCATGAATGTGGTACTTTCTACTAGCAAATTGCTTTATCTTCAGTTTTCTTGTTACTTATTTCAACAGCTACATGAAATATATAGGAAGCTTGGATCTGTTAATTGAATTTCCTTTACAGAATCTTTCCTCTACAGAAAAAAGTCTTTCTCCCATGTTGAGATGGATTTGCCTTTCCTTTCGTGAATCCAAGAGGTATCTCTAAATATTGTTTTACAGACAGATAGATTAAAGAAAAAATTAGTTGTTAAGAAATTTTATTAATCTACAAAATTGTCCACAGTCTTTCTCTCACTTAATAGCATCAGGGTCTGTCTGATTCCAGTGACTATCACATACTTTGAGAAGTCTAGCACAGTTGCTGAGGACAATAGTTTTAATTTTCATGAAACAACTGATCTTCTTGGGATGTGATTTATTTTAGGTATGGCCCAAATTCTTTCAAGCTTTAGACCCAAGTGATAATTTGGAAAACTTGGTGAGATACCTGGAATTCTCCACATGTCAATGTAGGATTACTGCTTCTAATTTTGCAGACAGAAAACCAGGGGATATAATAAAGTGAAAGGTTGCACTATAAATTAGCAGAATATCTAGAATAGACCTCAGTCATTTAACTCACTATCAAGTCAGAAAATCTCTCCCTTGTTAACTTCTTGTTCAGTCTGATTTCCCTCCCAATGCATGGATCTCTTCATCTATTCCATGCACAAAGCTTCATTTACTTCAAAGGCTCTCCTATACGGAGTTGAAAGAATGAGCACCTGGCTTGATTAGTATTCTACCTCCAGATTTGTAAGGATGTTTGTTGAAGACTAATACTGTGAGCTTGGTTAATGACGTGGACTCCATGAAGAGGACTCAAACCTTGACCTATTATTTAAAATTATATAAGCTACAAGACACAAACTTCATGGTTAAAACTGTTAGCAGTGAGAAACCATCTACTGGTTTTTAAAGCCAACTAATCTTGCATGGTAATCTTCCCCCTACGGACACGAGACTTTATGTTGAGGGGTATCTGCCATCTAATTTTAATAACTCCTCTTGTCCCCTAGTACTCTCCTAATCCACCTGATACACTGATCAATTAGTCTTCAGAGGCGAAAACCCATTTTAATGTTGATCCTGGTGACATATCATCCAAAAGATAAAACTACCATTCCTCCCTAATGCCTCCTCAAATTCAAATTCTTTGAATTTCAAAGAATTCAAAGTGAAATAAAAATGACATCTATTTTTATTTTCACAAACCTATTTCTATCCCTGCTTCCCTCCATCATTGAAGATCACCCCAAATTGGAGGTTGACTTTGGGTTTCTCTGTTATCATGTTTTCCTTTACCCCTTAGTGTGTTCTAAGTGAACTGTACTGATTCCGTACCACTCCTGCCGACCCCCCCTTAGTGATTCATATGATAAGCACGAACTGATAAAGGAATAGGCTGGTATAAAATTTTGCACACCTATTTATTTATAAGGACAAAGATCAAAGATGTTGACTTGGAAGCAGATAAGGAAAAAAAGGATAATACTCCCTTTCTTTATGCCTAAGACCTCACACTGAGCACTCTCCTTGGGGGAAGCCACCTGAACACCACTTAGGCAAGAAGAATTCCCATTGAAAAGGGACACATTCAACTTCCATACAGTAAGAAGATCTCCATCTGGAATGCCCTGTCTGTCATCCTCCCTTATTATCTCTCAGCTTTCCAAAGCGATGTGGATGAGCAAAGATGCTGTGGTTGGTGGGACTCATAAAACACTGGGCGGTTGGCGCTCACCCAATAAAATCCAATTTAGTGCTCAGTTGAAGGAAGACTTGTAGAGTAAGATGGCAACTTGAGTTTTAGGATCCCCACACTAATTCCATCTGCCCTTCTACTGATTTGATGGCTGCTGCCCTGTTGTGTTCTTGTTCAAGGCTGTGTGAATAGAGCTTTAGAGGAAATCATAAATACTTGATTTAATTAAGACCATCACCACCACCACTTCTAGCCTCCTTTCCAAGGTATACTTTTGAACAGTGGGGATATAATAAATACTAGGGACAAAATGCAGTTCCTCTTTTGTGGTCTGTAAAATATAGAGCATCACAACAAGCTGTCCTGTAGCAATTAAACATTTCTGGTCAGCAGTTTCCTTTGGAGTTGAGGTTTCCAGGACTAGAGGCTAGGGTGATACCATCAAACCTTTTCACTTCAGTCAGAAAAGAAAAGGAAAAAAAAAAAAAAAGGCAGTCCTAGTTCAGCCATCTGATCCTAGGCTGAGGTATTCAGTGCTGTTATTTTTAAAGCCACAAGCCACAGGGACTGTGCTATTTTCTGCTCCAGCTGGACAATTTTGACTTTCATGCAAATCTCTGCATTAATGCCAAGAAGAACCATGTTAATCCTGTTCATCCCCTGACCCTTATATTTAGTTTGAAGAATGCGTAATGTTTGGCCAGATGCCGTTACTAATATTGGGTGTCACTGGATAGAGTGAATAAATTTTATCCACGTCTGGATCTTTCTTGGGGTGAAATATATTCCTCCTTTTTCTTATGGGTAACTAGCTTATCCTGGTTTTCCTGGTTTTCCAACCGAAATTTCTGCACGCTGAGAACCTGCTTAGTCCAGGGCAAACCCCATCTGTTGGTAACCCTAGTTATGAATGACTTTCAGATTCTACTATTTGATTCTTCCCTTTGGGAAATTTCCTTTTGCAAAATACTTTAAATATAGCTAACTTTTATTGAGTGCTTTAATATATGCCAATCAAGTACTGTCTGAGTCCTTGAAATGAATTTGCTTTTTTGATTCCCTCAAATTCCAATGAAGAGAGTTAACTTATACAGTTGCACGAGATGTGTGCTACACAACTCCAGAGGGCACCAATTACATAGATGAGGTGGTCCTGCTGAAAAGGTAGATACTATCATTATCCCACTTGATAGATGAGAAAACAGTAGCACAGAGAGATCAAATAACTTGGCTAGGATCAAACAGCTAGGACGTGGTAAATAGGTTTACCCTGGCAGTCTTGTTTGAATGCTCCCAGTGGGCCTACTTTTAATTACAGTTGCAATTGCAATCCTTACGTTGGAAATGCGTATTTACACATTTTACATACCTGTTCTTTTTCTGCCTTGATTTGCCCAAAGCTGTCCTGAAATTGTTGGCTAATCTAGTAAGTTTTCTCCAACTACATTGCTTAACTATGTCTTTTTAAATTTATTTATTGTTTTTCTGTTTCCCCATAATGACTATTGGACAGAATGGCACCTAAAAATAAGCATATCTTTCCTGATTCTTTATGAAAATATAGTAACTTATAGAACCATCACTGTCCAACAGTGATGATGGAAAAATCCTATCTCTACGCTGTCCAGTTATAGGAACAACTAACTGTGTGTGGCTATTGAGTACTTGAAGAGTAGCTAGTATGGCTGAAGAACGAGATTTTTAAATTTTATTTAATTTTAATTAATTTTTATATTAAATTTAAATAGCTGCATTTGGCTAGCAGCTACCATATTGGGCAGCATAGGTCTTGAACCATTCACTTATTAAGGTCATCTTAATATTTATTATGAAAATTGTACTTATTGCTTCATTAGTTATAAATATCGTTGTCCACAGCTCCTACATGACTAGATTTGAAGGAGAGATAATGTATGGGACAGGAAGGAGAGAGAAACCACACCAGGGGGAATCCATAGTCTTGATCTTCTGTGCTTCTTTTATCCAACAATGTTTCTCTGGGTGCAAAGAGGAGAACAAAGTAGATTATTTGGGAGACCATAAAACCCATACTTAGGCATTTTCACAGGCACTGGACACAGTAGGTCTTTGAGTCATCAAGATGAAGATAAACATAAGAACCAGGCCTTTTTTTATTCTTTCTTTTTTCTTTTTAGAGAGGGAGGGAGAGAACTCGTGTGCACGCATACATGGTGGTGGGGGGGGGCAGGGTGGGGGAGGGGTGGAAGGGGCAGAGGGAGAGAGACAATTTTAAGCAGGCTCCTCACCCAGCATGGAGCCCGATGTGGGGTTTGATCCCACCACCCCGAGATCACAACCTGAGCTGAAATCAAGAGTCAGTTGCTTAACTGACGGAGATACCCAGGCACCTCAAGAATTGTGGTTTTTAGGAAAATTGCAAAAATCATCTCTGAACTATCAGTTAGCCTTAATCATTTCCTAGCTCCTTCCACCATCTTTCTACATTCATCCACAATTGTATGTGTTACATGTGCAATATAAACACAGTTTGTTTTCTACTGTTTTAGTACATTTTTAACACAAGATATATCTGAGATTTGTGCTAAAAGACTCAGGAAATTTCTTCAAAACAAAGTTGGCTTCAAGTCAGAAATGATTGCCCTTTGACCTTTGATTTCTTTGAATGATTGGGTAGAATAGATTCCTAAAAGAAGAGGAGGTAATTATGAAAACAAGCTGGATGGCTAATTTCTCCATTTAAGGTCTTTTCCTGGCCTTGCTTGATTAATTTGGTTGCACATCGTTAGTCTTGAACACTTGCAGGGAAACCACCTTATGGTGACAACGCATTTGGAACAGGTGCGTGCCCTTTATTGAGAGCCCCTGAGCACTGCTGAGGCCTTTGTTGTTGGCCACTGCTCTCCCCAGGGCTTGGCCTCTCTCCAGAGCCTAGCTTCATTTACCTTGCCAGCCAAATCTCCCTTTGCTTGCAGGAAGTAAGTATCTTTAAAGGCTTCGTGCACTACCTTACTTTTAGCTTGTAGTGTCAGCTGCAGCCATTGATTCTCTCATCTGCTGCCTCGCTGGTCCACTTAGAGTGGTGTCATCTGGTAGATGTGCCCGCTGAAACACATAACGTTCAGTTACGCTTGGATTTTAGATAAATAATGAGTAAATTTTCAGTATAAGTATCTTTCAAATTTTGCGTGGAACATAATTTTTAAGTATATCTCAAATTTTGCATGGGACATACTTAAACTAAAAAATTATTTGTTGTTTAATGGAAATTCAAGTTTGACTGAGCATCCCTTATTTTTATTTGCCAAATCTGGCCATCTTACATCAGGAGCATTCTCTTCAAATCTTAGCAGTGAGGAAAGGGCTAATGCAACTCAGACTTTGTGGGAAGATACCATGAGTCATTTAAACAGTGTGCTTCATCTTTCAGAAATACCAAATATGCTCTTCTTGGAGTGACTAGGCTTGGGTAATGGGAATAATCACTGAATCTGGGTCTTAGCTCTGACAGAAGAGTGTTGATGGGATGAATGACTTATTGATGGTGCTGGTTGAGCACCTCATGGAGCTTCATTTAATCACCACAGACCAGTAATTTAAACTACGGAAGGTCAATCACTAATTCAAAGTCTGGAACTCTGTTTTGTTTTGTTTTGTTTTGTTTTCCTATGGAAGTGTGAAGAGCAGAACTAAAATGAAGTAGCTTTCATTCAGGAAATCGCTTGTGCTCAAGGATAAGGCATGCTACTGTTAATAATTTTTAGTAGTTTTTTTGGGCAGGTAGCTAAAGCTACAGAACTTGTGGTGTTATACTTTAAACTATAAAAAACAAAAACCAAAAAACCCAAACATCCTGATGGTGATTTCTGATGCACAGTGCAGAGCTGAAAAAAGAGAAGAGAATGTGCCATGGTAACATTTGTATTAGGTAAACTCAGTGATGTAGACATCCATGTCATTGTTCATCATCCTGCTAATGATGGAGCGGACAGGGCCAAGAAAGCAGCATGACTTTGCAGCCCACCTAGCACCTTCTGGTTCTTTCGGAGGTAACCCTAAACTCTAGGCAAAGCCACAATGCTCAGTCCCAAACAGAGCTCTTTG
This sequence comes from Eumetopias jubatus, assembly GCF_037043125.1. NCBI lineage: Eukaryota > Metazoa > Chordata > Mammalia > Carnivora > Otariidae > Eumetopias > Eumetopias jubatus. The sequence continues at coordinate 76,346,796 of NW_028274811.1, read as the reverse complement.
ATAGCTGTCTGAGTTTGTTTTATTTCCCCTTTATTCTTGGATTAGTGGCTTTCAAATGGAAATGTTGGATTTATTTCAGTTATTAGGCTGATGTAAGCATTATAACTCTCTCTCTTGAATTCTTAAACGTGTTGATTGTACTCTGGGAATTTTATGGTTCTTTTAAAAATACTGCAAGTGCTTTGCTCCATTTCTCTGATGTAATTGCTTGTACTATTTCATTCCCAACTCTATTATATTTGAACGTTTGCAGAGGAATCAAAGAAACACAAAAAGCATGCTAAATGAAAAATTTCCGTTTCTTCTTTCAAATTACAAATAAAACTAGTTTGTAAGAAATCGTAGGAAAGGGAAATTGCTTGAAGGTGGAACTTCTCCTCAGTCTGAAGTCTTGCTTTTTTTTTCAAAGAAATACTCTGGTGACCAAAACAAATGGTGGTGAGTTGGTGACACAATAATAATTGGCAATCTCTGGTGTCTAAAGCCATTTGCTTGAATTATTTATGTCTCAAAACTGACAGGAATTTCATAAAAGCAAATAAGGCAAGTCCAGCGGGTGTCGTTTACGTGATGCAATCACACATCTGATCGACTGCAGGTCTCATCTGCCAGAGCTGATGCCTTAAAAACCCAGGGGAGACGTTTATTTCAAGACAGTCCCATACCCATCAAGGTTTGATTAGTCTTCACCAGCTTGATTCCACTCATTGTCAAAAGCAGGTTGACAGAGAAGAACAATTCACCTACTGTTGTTTGCTTTAAAGTACCTCAGCACCAAGTAGTGTGACTGGATTGTAGCCTTAGACTCTGAAATGACTGTTTCATCCCCTAAAAAATATGTGTAAAAATGATCAGGAACCGACTGATATATGAGGGTTTGCTTTATAGTACTTGAGATGTGGCTATTCCAGTCTGGCAACCTCCTCGGGAGCTTTATCTGCTTTGTGTTTGGGACTCAGCTGGTCCTGAATATCTCCCCCCCGCCCCCACTCCTCATTAACTTGTTTTTTTCTCCCACTGCCGTGCCCTTCTGGCAAGGTGGGGGGAGATGGGCCTTGGTTCCATTGTCCTGGCCTTTGGAGTTGGAATATAAGGGAGGAATATTAATTGCCCTAGGAAAACTTCCATAGTCTTTGTTATATACAGATGAGTGGCTCATCCTACCCATTTTAATGAGGACTTTTGGAGAAATGCTCATGGAATTTATGGTCCTTAAAATTTAAGTTTATCTTGTACATTCTAAGAAAAAGTGTTTTCACGTTCAAAGTGAGCTACATATTTATAAATTTTCTTTGAAGTCTGTGTTTATTTTTGCCTTGGTCATTACAACAGACTTTGGGAATTAAATGAATGACTTATAATACCCTCCAGATTTTTGGTATTTTATAGAATACTTACTATTCCATATTTTGAAATACTTTGAATATGTATTTCATCCAAACTCTGTGAAAATAAATTGTTCAGAACATTATGGTCATTGTTCACAATTAAAGTGCTAAAGTTATTTCCACATCAACGGATGCCAGTCACATTATTTACTTTGAATCCTGACTTTTGTGACAGCATGGATGAAACTTGAGGACGGTATGCTAAGTTGTGAGTCAGACAAAGACAAATACTGTACGATCTCACTTACACGTGGAATCTAAAAAAACCAAACTCAAAGAATCCAGAGAGTAGAATGCTGGTTGCCAGGGGCAAAGGGTTGAGGGAAACGGGGAGATGTTGGTCAAAGGGTACAAACTTCCAGTTACAAGATGAGTAAATTCTGAGGATCTAACGTACAACACGGTAACCACAGTTAGCAATACTGTATTGTACACCTGAAGGTTGTTGAGACAGCAGATCTTAAAGGTTCTCACCACAAAAAATAAATGTTAATTAGGTGACATGATGAAGGTGTTAAGTAATGCAATACATAAGTGTTGCACTGAATGCGTCACATCGGACAACTGAGAGTGACACCATGTTATATGTCAATTACGTCTCAATAAAGCCCCGTAAAAAAGAAAAAGTGCAGAGATGGATGGTAGTGATGGCTGCACACCAGTGTCCATGCACTTAATGCATTAGCACCGCACACTTAAAAATGGCTAAAAGGGGTAAATTTTATGTTATACATATTTTACCATAAAAAAAGAAACATAAAAAAGGTTATTTTCTTTGGACATCCATGATGTAAAATGAATTAGTGGTTAACAATTTATGATAAAGAGGATCTGCATCCAAAGGTTTTCGGGCAAACTACTGCTCTAATCCTAAGTAGAAGTTCTGAGGAAACACATTCAACTTTTGCTCCTTGGTGGGGCTTGCAAGACTGGGGAACTGTGACAGGCTAAGGGGAGTGTTAGCTCATTTTAAGAGGAAAGAATGTCTGAATCCTCCCTAAAAGAGAAATCTTTCATTTCCAAAATAGTCCACTGGGGGGAAAAAAGGCCTATTTTTTATCCTAATGCATTTCTCTCTTCCTCCTAATTCACTTTTCCCAAGTCTGTGGTAGTTATTTCTTCTCTTTTATCCGAAGACAAATATAAAATGTCTTATTGTTATTCACCCAGGTGTTCCAGTGTGCAATTGCATCAGCAGGAAAAGAAAGGATTTCCTCTTCCAACAGGAGCCTTTTTAGTTTTTATTAAGCAAATTATCTTTTCGGTGGTATGTAGCTTTCCTGACCTTCCTAGAATGTCCCACACTCATCGCTTCAGAGTGGTAGAGGGAACTGCTTCTCCTGCCACTTCATCTATTTAAATGTTTGTGGTCTTGGTGTGAGACAGGAAGCCTCTCTATAAATCACTCTGGGATTTGTTCAGATTTTTCAGAGCTCCTCTGTTCCAGGCACATGTGAAAAGCTTTCAGACATGCAAATATCACAAATAAATGAATTATATTCATCTCTAACCCCGGTGTTTACAAAGATGTGCTGGACACCTGGAAAAGCAGTCAAACCTCACTCAACACTTGACATTAAGTTTAACCTCCTCCTAAGGAAATAAGCACTTAAAATCTGCTGAATCATCCGACTCACACTTTTCATGGGAACCACACACTCGGAGGTTTCAGATAGAGCCTTTCACTGGGTGTGCTCACAGTTGGAAAATATCTCTTATTTTTTCACTGCTCAGCCTGGGTTTTTGGAACATGGCTCCTTCTTGTAAACATATTAAGATACCTTAAATTCTATGACTTTCCCTCTCTTAGCCATTCTGCCCTTCTAATCCTCTTTCCAAGGACAGCGAGAGATGACATCCAGGTCACATTCAGGTCAGGAAAGGCAAGCCCACGACTCTTCTTAAGAACAAGGCAAGTACTATTGCTCCGTAAAGCTGCAAGATATTTTACATCATTAGAATACTTATTAAGGAATATCTTTAATTGCATTGTGCTTAGTCAATCAGTGAGCATTGTCTCAGCACCGACAGATAATGAACGTGTTAGTGGATGAGGATCTAGGAGACTGGACATGGTCTCTGCCACCAACGAACTTACAATAGGTGATCATCATAATAAAGACCCAGTGAAAGTATGTGCAAGTGAAAAAAATATAACCAGGAAACAGGAAGAACATCTACTGTTGAACCAGAGTGTTTGATGTTAGTAAGGAAAATCTTCCAAACAGCGTTATTGCTACAGAGTGAATATTAATTCGTTTCAATATGATAGGAGCTGTTGCTGAATATTCAGAATGTATCCATTTCTGAACTGTAGCCATCACAGAACTGACAACTGCATAGCTAGCTCACATTTTGTGTATGTGAGATACATTGGAGAAATTAATAGTTTTTACTACAGCGAAAATACACATCTTCTCCTCCAGAGGAGTTGTGGTACATTTACCTAATTTGTTCTATTTCTTTTGGCAGCCCTAATAGTATCTTTGCAGTAGTTTGCGCGGGAGAGTGCCCGGGGAGAGGAGAAATACCCCCTCTTTTCTCCTCTTACTACTAGATAGTGGCTCATTCAGGAAATATGAAAAAATGGTATAGCTGAATTGTAGACAGAGGTACTACTATACAGATTTTAGCATAAATACCTGTTATCAGCAGAGAGTAAAGAAAGTTGGTTGAGAGAGAATTTTCTTATTACCCTGGTGGAGGTATTATGTGTATTCTGCTAAGTGAAGACGATATTCAGGTCCTCACTTTTTTTTTTTCTTTAGGGGATAAAGTGTAGTTAAATTAATATCAGAAGAATGCAATTGAAGATTACAGGGAGGAAAAAAATCCAGATGCCCTGAAGGGTGATACATTTCTTTAAGCTACTATGGATTTATGAATTGCAGTCACTTCTTCATGCCATATTTTATTGTGAAATGTTACAGGAGATATGACTGATTTAAACTTTAATTGTATATTATTTCAAAATATTAGGTTAAGTCACAAATAACAAGTAATAATAATAACAATAAAAATAATTTGCTTTAATTTGCCCTGTCCTAAATTCCTGAGATTTCATTTGGAACTTTAAAAATAAGTAGTTATTTCTAGGGGCGCCTGGGTGGCTCAGTTGGTTAAGCGTCTGCTTTAGGCTCAGGTCATGATTTTGGGGTCCTGGTATAGAGCCCCCCCCAGGTCAGGCTTCCTGCTCAGTGGGGAGTCTGCTTCTCCTTCTCCTTCTGCACTTCCCCCCCATCACTTAGGGGCGTGCTCTCTCTCCCTAATAAATAAATAAAATCTTTAAAAAAGATAAGTAATTCCCCCCCCCAAAGATTTTATTTATTTGACAGAGAGAGAGAGGAGAGAGAGAGCAAGAGAGAACAGCAGGGGGAGTGGCGGGCAGAGGGAGAGGGAGAAGCAGGCTTCCCACCGAGGAGGGAGCCCAACGCAGGGCTCGGTCCCATGACCCTGGGATCACGACCTGAGCCAAAGGCAGAGACTTAACTGTCTGAGCCACCCAGGTGCCTCATAAAAAAATAAGTGATTTCTAAAGCCACCTTCTATGAACAAGCCGTGGAGAATACTAAAAGATAATGGTGAAAGAGAGTGCTCGCTTCAATTGGTCAGTAAGATGGCATATTCAGTGCCCAATATTCAGTGTAGCCCTAACTTAAGATCTGCTATAGATGGGATGCTTATATTCTCCCTAAATTCATATGTTGAAGTCCTAACCTTTACTATGGTGGTTTTGGGAGGTGAGGGCTTGCGGAGGTAATTAGGTCCTAAGAGCAGAGACCTCATGAATGGTATTAGTGCCCTTATAAAAGAGACCCCAGAGAGTTCCCTTATCTCTCCTGCAATGTGAGGTTATAGAAAGAAGACAGCTGTCTATGACCCAGGAAATGAGTTCTCAAACATTGAATCTGCCAGGGCCTTGATCTTGGACTTCCCAGTGTCCAGAACTGTGAGAAAAAAATTTCTGTTGATATTTCTAAACTGCCCACTCTATGGTATTTTGTTAAAGCAGCAGGACAGACTAAGATAGTCTCTTTTTCTAGTTGGATTTCACATTTAGTAGCTACAAGCTGATATAAATAATTTTGTGTCAATAAACAGAAAGATTCCGAGATTGAGACAAGCAAAAATATTTTTCTGAGTAGCATATAGCCAATTCAGGTAGAATTAGTTTTGTTCATAATAGCCATATAAATAAAAATAGGTAATACTATTTTCTTTGAAATACATAGTACATTTCCAAAGTACTTCCTATCCAGTTTTCACATAAGTTATTTCACCATGTACAATATTCTGGGGAAGAAGGGATATCAACGTCACTATTTACTAAATAGGAAAAGTTATGGCTCTAGATTAATTCACTAAGAAAACTATTTTCCTAAAACCAATTTGCTGAAAGCTACTTTTCCACAAGCCAATTCACTAAATGATAATTCAATAATAATTTGAATATAATAATAATAATATGTTTATAACCATTAAATGCATTTTAAAAATGTTCCTTAAAACATGTTTGGTAAATTAGTGAATTTGATGAATTTATTATTTGGCAAATTGATTGTTTAGTAAATTGACTTGCTTTCAAAGTGACAGATTCATTCATTCAATACTAAAATAATGCATTTAATGAGCACATACTATATGTCAGGGATTGGACGTTTGATACTGAATGAGGTAGCACTAAAGAAATTATAGTTAGTGGAAGAGAGAGTCGAGAACATCATCACAGAACAGAAAGTGCCACAATAGTAATGTTATGGGAACAAAGAGGAAGACCAGAGGGGAGAAATAGCTATTTCATCCAGTCACAAGAGGCTTCTAAGAGGAGGTGATACTTGAGCTGACATTTGGAGGCTGGAAGCGATTTCCCTAAGGGAGTGAGCAAGTGATCAGAATGTAGGTCAACGGATCGGGATGCGCTAAGGCAGTTGTTTTCAAACACTGGTGACAATGTTCGTGAAATAAATGTCAAATGAAAATAAAATCAAAATTGACATTTAAAAAGTAAAATAGAATGGAACAAACAATACCAGAAGGAACTGGATGGGGTAAGTATTTTTTTGTGCAAATCTGTTTTAAATATGTATATGTCATATGTATGTCATATTATCAAATATATTTCTTACTGTCCATCACAGTCAATAGATAAGGCACAGAAGAAAGGGAGATTATGCTTATAAGTGTACTACATGTAGACTGTTAAGGTGGGGAGGAAAAATTCAATGTGAGAGACCTCGGGCAGAGAAGCCTGGAGAAATAGAGACCAGATTATGGAGGCACTAAGAGGCATTCCAAGAAGTTTGGACTTTATCCTGAAGATAAAAGGAGACACTAAAATGATTCATGGCTTAAATAAACCAATTTTCTTTCACTCAGGAAGTTTGAAAAATTCAAATGTTATAGAAGAATGAGTATAAGAAAGAGAATTATTTTTTCCAAAGCTACTACTTACCCTTCAACCCAAGCTTTTATTTCTTAGAAGCTCTAGCTACTATCAGTGTCTGTTTTGGTACAAATGTGCACGATACATTCTATTTTGTGATTTTCCACTTTGGACAAGGTCATTTAATTTCTTATTAAAAAAGATGAAGAATCTAGCATAACTACACTACTTTTCTCTTTTCCTTCTACCATATGAATTGTGTTAGATTTTTTTTTTTCTTTTTTGGGGGCGGTTGCCTTTATAATTTGAGGCATATATACTTAATTAAGTCTTGATATTTCAGTTACATTGCATGTCTATCGACTCTTTATTATGGAAATATGGAAATTAATATTATAAATACTTGATACAAAACTATAGATTGAACCTATCTGTTACTCCTAGAAATTTCCAATTTAGATGATAGAAAAGATATTTCTCTCAATCTCTCTCTCGTCTAGAATATCCTTAAAAATCCAGAAGGTGACAGACATAAAACTGTGGGAAGAGAGAAAGCAAATGTAATCATATTGGTAAGTCATCAAAACAGAGAATCCGTCCTGGGCATTCTATAATTCCCTGCTTCCATCTGAGCAGCTCAATTCCTTCTTTAAGCCTGTGACTTTATTACACCCATTCCATGTTGGTTTCCTTGGGACAAGAGATCTGAATCTTTTCCTTCTTTTCTTTACCTCCGTTTTGAGTACTGAATGCTTTTGAACTGAAGACATTAATAATCGCTTCTAAAGCCGTTAACGTAAGCTGGCAACTACACGTTCTTGAATTTACAAAGTGCTTCCACACATGTTCCTGATTAAATCATGACAGTAAGCCTGGAAGATAGGAGGCTAGACATTATTATTGTTCAAGTTTTATAGGTAAGGCCCAGAAAACACTATGTTCCTTGTTAGAGGAACCTGGATGGCATGTGGTGGCCCAATGGTACAACGGTTAATGACAGTGAACATTATTTGGAAGCTTACTAAATTGCCAGGCACCGCTCTATTATTACAGTGTTTGCCATTGCTAACAATATGCCTTGGAAAATTCAACCTCTCCAAGTTTTAAGTTCCTAACTTACAAAATGGGGAGAATAATAATGATCTACCTCGTAGGCTATTCTGAAGGATAAGGATGTCATGCAGAGAAAGTACTTAGCACAATGCCTATAATATGGATAGCTCTCAATAAATGTTAGCAATTCTTGTTGGCCTCTCATTACATCCACCACTTTCTAGCTATTTAACCTTGACTATGTCACTTAGCCTGTGTGGGCTTCAAAGCCTCCTTATTAATAAAATGGAGCAACTGGGGCTTAGGGACTTTAAAGACTTAACTGAAAGTCACACAGATAGGAAATGATATACTTAGGACTTGAACTCAGCTCCTAGTACGTCGTGTATTTAACCATTAGGTTTGGTTTAGGCTTCCTGTGTGTCAGTTAATGAGAGTCGCATAGAATGTTAGCGATATTGCCATCCACTAGACATTCTATTTCAGTTACAACAAATCTGTTATGAATCTATGCATATCACATCCCTGAGAATGACTAAGTTGAATGAAGAGTAAAAGGTGAGTTCTAGTACAGATTCTTGGTGTTTCTCAATTTCCTTTGAGTGTTTTATTTATTTATTTTTAAAGATTTTATTTATTTATTTGAGAGAGAGAGAATGAGAGAGAGAGCACATGAGAAGGGGGAGGGTCAGAGGGAGAAGCAGACTCCCTGCTGAGCAGGGAGCCCGATGCGGGACTCGATCCAGTGACTCTAGGATCATGACCTGAGCCGAAGGCAGTCGCTTAACCAACTGAGCCACCCAGGTGCCCGAGTGTTTTATTTAAATAATCAAGCCAAAGATCACCTATTAATGGTTCCCACAGTGGGGTATCTTTGAGTTCAAAATTTTGTTTGAGTTTTTGGGGGAATGATCTTTGTGTAAGAGAGGTGATAGAAAAGTGGGAAGATTTTGTTGTTGTTATTTTATTTTTATACTTCAGAAAACAAAACAATACGATCAAGAATAAAGTATATAGTATATAACGATTCTATATGAGCCACCTCTTTTATCTGGTAGCATTAGGAAATAAAATCTACATACATGACTTTTTGCAGATATGTCCATCTTATTCCTTTATTTTATTTTTTTAAAGATTTTACTTATTTATTTGAGAGAGAGAGCAAAACTAGGGGGAGCAGCAGAGGGCGAAGGATTAGCCGACCCCCCCCCCTTGTAAGAGCAGGGAGCTGGACTTGGGGCTCAATCCCAGGACCCTGAGATCATGACCTGAGCCGAAGTCAGAGGCTTAACTGACTGAGCCACCCAGGCTCCCCCAACTTATTCCTTTAAACAATGGCAATAAAAAAATCTCTTAGTTCAATTACTTTTAAAAAATGGATTAAGAACCATCTAACTTCACCATTTTAAAATCTCACCACGTTTCTTTGTTTTTATGACTTGGAGAAGATGCTACTAATTAAGGTATGAGCTTTGCTTTCTTTAATCTGTAAAATGAGGGGGAGTTTGTGATAATGATGTCTGTCCCGCTTACCTCTCAGGGATCTTCTGAAGCACTCTGCAACGTTATGATATAATTATTATTATGATCCAGACTCTTCAGTTTAAATGCACATACATAATTATCATGGCTAACCTCTCCATACAGCGTACGATATGCTAGGCACTGTTCAAAGCATGTTACCTATATTAAGTCATAGAACTATTACAACAATCTTCTGAGGTTGATACTACTATGATCCCACTTTTACATCTGAGAAAACTGAGACCCGAGGCACCAGAGGTCAAACCCAGGCTGTGCGTCCCAGAGTCTATGCACTTAATCACAATGCTATCCTGCATTCTGGGAGACTCGTCAGGATTTTTGTGCCATGTAGATTTTTTCTGTCTACATCAGACACTTAAATACAATGAAGAGACCATAAGCTTTTGGAGTTCTTGATAATTCTAATACCCTTCCCATATCACTCCGTGATGGGTCACTTCTCTCTGTCCATCTGCCTGCTTCTGTGAATCTTTCTTTCTATGACCATTTTTGTGGCTTCTAATAATTACTGAGGGGCCCGAGGCTCAGTTTAAGTAGATCCTCAGCTCTGTTGCTTACACAAAATACTTCTGACACCAACTGCGTGGGTTTGTTTTTTTCTTTTTTCCCCACACCAACCAATTCTCCAACTCTCCAGACACTAACTGTGTGTCCTAAAATTCAGTTCACTTCTGACACTAACTTTTCAGGGGTCAGTGCAAACCACAGTCACATAAGACTGCCTCCACGTCAGACACCAGGTGCAAGTCTGGGCCACCAGTACTTCTGACCAACTACCTATAATATATTAATTATATTATAAACTATTCTTTATGACAAAAGTTTCCCGTGTTACTCAGGAAATTAACAAGGGTTTTAGAAGCTCTAGGCCAGGAATAGGGGACAAAGAACAAATATTTATTTCTTATATCACTAAATTCCATTAGGCTGTTAGATTTAGGTCTAAAATCATTGAAACGATCATGGAAGGAACCTGAGGAATATTCTGTGAGTGAAGTACTAGAGTCTTCTTACATGGACTTGGTGGTATCCTGATTTACTGTGCTGTTTTTCTTTGACTTTGTTGTGGGTAGCCTGATTTAGCAGCTATCTAAGGTGATCATAATGCCTGGATTTCAAGCAGTTGGCCTCATAGTTAGAAATAATATCAGTCCATATGTTTCAGTTTTGGCCAAAAGCTTCTGTTCCTATACAAATAAGGGACTTCCAGAGAAGAGAAACATTACTGAATTTCATTAGATCAACAAGAAAATCAGGCTTCTAGATTGCAAATCATATAGGTTTTTCTGTAGCTACTCGTAGCCTTCAGTTTAATAATACAAAGAACACACGTCCAGAAAGAATCCAGGAATTGGAGAAGAAAAGGCCCATTTGGTTGGGGTTGTTCAGCCCCTTTTCTGATGGTGCCAGTGTCCCCCAGAGCCAGTTGCAGTCTGGTTTTAAATGAGTCAATCGGCAAAATTTCTTAGGCTTTCCTTTCACGAGAGCCCAGAGCCTAATGACTAGCACATCCAGGAATGTTTTCCTGACTTTTAGCACAGACATCTCTCTGGAAAACACTCATGGCTCTGGTAATGCTAACTCAGGACCGCAATATTTCTTCATGTTTATGGGTTCTCATCCATCAGGTGAAGTGCTTAGTAATTATGTAAATACCTTGGATGGATTCCAGACTGAAAGTCTTCAAAAAGCACACAGATTAATCATACACTAAAACAAAGCACAGGACCCACTTGTACTCTTATTAGATAAACAGGCCATCCTGAACAACATCTTATTCTGAAAGAAATGCCCAAGCAGGAGGAAAATCAGTGAAGCTTGCAGGGCAGTCCAAAAGTTTCTGTTTTCTCCAGATTCTAGATGTTCTTCTTTCCCCCTCTCCGATCTTCCTTCCCCAATTCAATCAACCACTGATAATCATGTTCACCTACACACATGTATACTTTAAGCATACGTCCATTCCTACACACTGTACTTCTGCACTCAGTTCTTAAATATTCCCATGAGTCCTGTGCTCAAGGCTTTTGTCTATATTCAAAGCATTTCTGGTCCTATAGTTTATTTTTGATGCTATGCACACTGGGCTAAGAAAAATGTCCAGAAAGTGTCTTGAGTATTCTTTTGGATTTTTATATCCATTAGGAGAGACACTGGCTAGATAGAGCTCCTTTTGCGTCTCCATTAAAAAAATTTTTTTTCCAGGAATACTCAAGGTGTCATAACTCCTAACACCTATAAAATTTGAATTAATCGAAACAGATTAGCAAATCAACAGAACTTTAAAAATCTTTAGAACACCAAGGGATGCCTGGGTGGCTCAGTTGTTAGGCGTCTGCCTTTGGCTCAGGTCATGATCCCAGGTGCTGGGATCGAGCCCCATATTGGGCTCCCTGCTCGGCGGGAAGCCTGCTTCTCCCTCTCCCACTCCCCCTGCTTGTGTTCCTTCTCTCGCTTTGTCTCTCTCTGTCAAATAAACAAAATCTTAAAAAAAATTTAAAAAATCTTTATTACATCAAGAAGAAGAAACAAACAACAAATAACCCTTCCATCTTGAATAAAAACCTACAAAATGTATTCTTCTTAATTAGGTTAATTAACTACTTCCTAACATATATTTTTAAGAGATTTTATTTATTTATCTGAGAGAAGAGTGAGAGAGAGAGAGCACGAGAGGGGTGGTTGGTAAGGCAGAGGGAGAGAAGCAGACTCCCTGCTGAGCAGGGAGCCTGATGTGGGACTCCATCCCAGGACCCTGAGATCATGACCTGAGCTGAAGGCAGATGCTTAACCAACTGAGCCACCCAGGCACCCCTAACTACTTTCTAAGATGTTTAATCTTCAGTTTTTCAGGGCCTGGTTGTTATGTTCAAGAGTTTTAAAATCCAGGTATGGTTGTATGGTTCTGTTAGCATCTCTATCATATCTCCTGATTATTTAATCTTTGGAGTCAAAGAAGTGTTTCAAGATCACTCTGACTGCAATATGTCTGTTCTTGGTCTATTAGCAGATTATCAAGAAGGTTTAGAGATGATACAAAGTAAAATATGGAGCACTTTTTACTCTTGTTCTTAATTAAGACTTAGTGGGAGAAAAAAAAAAAATCTGGTAGGAGAATCCCTGGCATTATTTTGCCTTTTTCAGCAAGCAACGAGAATCTAAAAATGCCATAAAAAGATCTACATGTATTTTTCTTTGAAAGTAAAGACATTAGCACCTATGTTACCTGCCTCTGAAATGAAAAAAGGAAACAAAAAACAAAAAACACAGGGGTGGAGTGGGCAAAATGGGGCTTCTACTCGTTCACTTTTCTGCAACTGACCAGGACATATGCTCCATGAATGCAGCTAAAACAAAAGAATCAACTTTCTGATGTCATTTTAGCTCAAGATCTCATTTTTGAAACTAAACAGAAAATTGTAAGGAGGCTCAGGGGTTCCTGGTTGAGCAGGTTTCTGCTCAGGTCATGATCTCAGGGTCAATCCATGCTCAGTGTGGAGTCGACTTGAGATTCTCTCTCTCCCTCTGCTCTCTCTCTCAAATAAATAAATCTTTCTTAAAAAACAGAAAATTGTAAGGAGGCTCAATTAATATGCAAATCAGTACCATCATCAAGGAGAGATGGGAACCTAATCAGTTTCTCATTACATACAACAGGACTATTGATTAATCTTAGTCATATCAACAATAATGATAAAAATAGCAAACATTAAATATTTATTATGTGTTAGTCATAATAAACGCATTAAGTGCATTATCTCATATATTACTCACAAAAACTCTATGAAGTGATACTATTTATCCCAACTTTTTATTATTTATTTATTTCTAAAAATCAATTTTAGTGAGGTATAACTTAAGTGTAATAAATTCAATGAGTTTTGAGAAGTATATATTCTTGTGAAACCACAATCGTAATCTAGATAGAGAACAATTCTGTCACTTGTAAAAGTATCGTTGTGCCCCTTCACTGTTCATTCTTCCTTTTGTCCCTAGCCCAAGGCAACCACTGTTACTATAGACTGGTTTGCATTTTCTAGAATTTTATATAAATTTTTATATAGGTGGAATCATACTGTATGGTTCTGGCTTCTTTCACTCAACATCATGAGTTTGAGATTTATACATACAGTTGTCTCTATCAGGAGTTAATCAATCAATTAGTTATTGATGGTTACAAATGTCATATTTTGTTTATTCATTCACTTGATGAGGGTCATTTTTTTTTTTTCCCCAGTGTTTGGCTTTTGCTCAGTTTTTACTGGGCCCTTTGTCTTCTTATAAAGTTGTAGGTGTTCTTAATATGTTCTGGATAAAAATCCTTTGTCATACAGATGTATTGCAAATATTTTCTTTCAATCTCTCTTGAATTTTGATTCTTTTAACAGTAGTTTTCAGAGAACAAACATTTTTAATTTTGATGAAGTCCAGTTTATCAATTTTCTATCAATTATTTGTGTGTAGTATTTAACATATCTTTGCCTATTTTAAAGTTACAAAGATTTTCTGTTATAGTTTCTTTTAGAAGTTTTAGAGTTTTTGGTTTGACATTTAAGTCTATGACTCATTCCTGGTTAATTTTTGGTAGGGTGTGATGTCTGTTTTTTCCCCTCATAGATACCCAGTTGTTCCAGTACCAGTTTGTTGAAAAGAGTTTCTCTTTGCCATTGAATTGCCCTGGTACCCTTGTCAAAATCGAATGATCATGTGAGTCTATTTCTGAGTTCTCTTCTGTTCCATGATTTATAGGTCTACTCTTTCACTGATACCACTGTGTCTTGATTATTATAGTTTTATAGGAAGCATTGAAATCAGGTAGAAGGAGTCCTCCAACATTATTCTTTTTAAAAAATGACTGGCTATTTCAGATCCTTTGCATTTCCATATAAATTTTAGAAACAACTTGACAATTTCTACAAAAAGCCTGCTGGGATTTTTGATTGGGATGGCATAGAATTTATGGATCATTTTAAGGGATAATTGATACCTTAACAATATTGAGTCTTTTAATCCATGAACTAAAATAATTTTACATTTATTTAGGTTTTAATTTCTCTTAGAGATGTTTTCTATTTTTTAGCGTAGAGGTCTTGTGTTAGATTTATTAAAAAAATTGTTAAATTTTTTACAAATTTTTGTAATATTTATTCCTTAATTATGTTACATTTTTTGATGTTGGTACATAGAAATATTTTTTTATCTTATATCCTAATTGCTGATGCTATGTAAAAATATAATTGATTTTTGTATATTAACCTTATATCTTGGGGCACCTGGGTGTCTCAGTCGGCTAAGCATCTGCCTTTGGGTCAGGTCATGATCCCAGGGTCCTGGGTTTGAGCCCTGCCTCAGGCTCTCTACTCAGTGGGGAGTCTGCTTCTCCCTCTGCCTGCTACTCCCCCTGCTTGTGCTCTCTCTCTCCCTCTTTCTCTCTGTCAAATAAATAAAATCTAAAAATAAAATAAAATAAAACATCTTTCTTTAAAAGAAAAAACCTTTTATCTTGTGACTTTGACAAATTCACTTTCTAGTTCTGTTAGTCGTTTTGTAGATTCCTTTGGGTTTTCTATGGAAAGCAATAAAAATCAGAAACTTACCATATGCTAGTCATTTATTTAAAATTTCACTTTTCTCCAACATCTCTAAAGCCTCAAGTAGTTGTTCTTTGTGTTTTTTCCAGTGCTTATAGGTGTTATCAGTACAGAAACTGGAATTCTTTAATATTATTCCAGTTTTATAATGAGGAAATTGACACCATGGGACATTAATAAAGTTGCCCAATGTTGCACAGTAGGAAGTGGGAACCATATTTTAATTCCAGGTCTGTCTTAATTCAGAGCTTTTAATATATATGCATCTATAAAATTTGCCACAGTGCCAAATGAGTGCCCGCTAAATATTAATCAATAAATTCAAAATGATGTTTTCCTGTTTACTATTGATTACTGAATTCTGATGTTTCAGGGAGAATGGGAAAGTACCATCTGATTGAATGCCATTTGTTTTTGTTCATTTTGCCCTTCACCTGGTAAGGACATGGGCAAGAGACAGTAATCACGTCTTTGCCTCACTCTTACAGTGCCATTTGCTAAAATAGAGAAAAGCATTTCACTTCACTAAGTAAAAAGAAAAAAATAATTTATCACTTAAACTTAAAAAGTGGATTTTATTCCAGGAAGCAATTTTCAAAGTCATATTTAACATAAAGATGAAAGATATGCATCCAAATAAATGTTCCTATATTTTTACTTTTTCAGGTTTAGGATGTGACAAAAACACAAGTAACATGCACATCTTTTGAGTCTAGGAGTGTTTTGGGGGCATGCATATTTTTTTCCCTTTTTCTAGAAGAATGAATGTATTAAAAACAGTGGACACCCATTTCGTTCTTTGCTTTAATCATTAAATGAGCTTGATTAGACTTAATTACACTTTATTTAGGTTATTGGTCTTTTCAAAGGGCTAGCTTTATTTAGAGTCTTGATTTTTGCTACTAATTTAGGACTTTCGTTGGTAGTGTCTACATTTCTGTTTTCTTTTTTCTTTTTGTAAAGATTTTATTTGTAAGTAATCTCTATACCCACCGTGGGACTCAAATTCACAACCCCAAGATCAAGAGTCACATGCTGTATCGATTGAGCCAGTCAGGTGCCCCTCTTTTTTTTTAATCAAATTTTGATTTTATCTTTAGTAATCTCTTTTTTGGCACTTTCTTTGGGTCTGCTTGGTTGTTCCTTCTCTGGCTTTTTGAAATAAAATCTTAGTCAATTTATTTTCATATCTCTCTTAATATCTCACATATGTACTTGGCTGTAGATTTTCTTCCAAGTTCTTTTTTGGCCATCTCCCACCATTTTTTTTTTTTTTTTTTTGAGGTATAGTGTTCTTATTTACGTTCATTTCTAAACAGATGCGAATTGCAGTTTTGATTTACATTTTATTCTGGGTTTCCTTGAAAGCAGTGCCTGAGACAAAAGCTTGTGTGTGGGTAGTTTGGGAGCGTGACTCTAGGCATCAGGTGTGTGGGACAGTGAGAATGAACAGGGAAGAAAGAAATGCCAAGGCCAGGGTGCATCAGCAAGACAGGCAAAGGTGTTCAATCTCATAGGACCTTTTGAGGAGCCTTTTGAAATATGTCTTAGAATTGTCCACCTGGGAAAAAAAAATGGGGATATGCTGATCCATCAGCTCCCAATAGCTCAAGGGTAGTTCTATGGGTCTCAAGTCCTTTGCACTTCAAGACTGAACATACCCAAGTATAGAACAGGCTCCTATGGGCATCCCATGCGAAAATATCTGAGAAGTCCCAGGGCAAGAAGAGAAATGAGTAGTTTGTCACCCTAGGTCATGTTGCTGTCAGGTGCTTATGCATAAATATACCCAAAGCTTGTGTGACACACATTAGCACAGGTACGGCTGTAGTAAGAGAGGGTGCCTGGAGGCTTGAGAGCACACAAGTGTCTGGTACAATTTCTTCTGTGACTAAAGAGAGGTTCAGGGGTATATATTTTTTTTTTAAATGCTCATAGAAGAAGTACTTGCTCTGCTTTGCTGTCAGTTTTACATTCTGTCCATCAGTTTTTTAGGGCAAATTCCATACAATCTGGGGATTGCATCTCTTCTAAAAATCTAATCACTTTTAACTTGGAAGAGATTCCTTTTTGAGGAGAGAGTCTTCTTTACCCGAAGGAGATATAGAGCCAAACTGATTTATCCTAAGAAATAAAACTGATAATATCCAGAATATTTCTCAAAAGCCCCCCAATCTTACCTAATAAACCAGTATTTATAGTACATTGTGACCAATACTACAGAGAAATGTTCAAGGGGCAATGGGAGGAGAGGGGAGTGAAAAAATGAAACTAGACTGCATAGTTCAGAAAGGAGTCAGAGGTGATGTGACTTTTGAGTGTGGTCTTTATGAGCAGGTAAAATTTTCCTGGCATAAGGTATAGTATGCACAGAGGCACAGATATTTGAGTGAACTCTGTGTTCACAAAGAATGTATGGTGCCTACTTAGTAGAGAATCAGCTTATCTTGTCTGTTCACTCTGGGCCCCAGAATTTTCCCCATAATTTCCATGTGAGGTCTACCTCATCTAATTACCTACCTAAAACAATAACTAAAATGATTTTATTATATGCAGTTTATGAATGCAACAGAAGATTAATTAAGAGTTCCTAAAAATACTGTGGAATGAGAACTATATGAAGTTTATTATATAATCCAACTATATATAGTACATATATGTATATAATACATATGTTGTACATATATACATATATAGCACATATAAAGCTGGAAGTAACTTTTAGTTTATTTTGCTAGAGAATTGGCAAAAACTTTACCTAGGTATGATCAAGGAAAATGCCTCTTTTCTGGTCTAATTTTTATACGCCTGGTTTTAAACACTGTGATTTTTGGCCATTCTGAAGGTTCCAGGGTGGTATACTCTGAAACAATTGCTTATTTGTATTGGTGTCTTTTATAGAGCTTGAGGTTGCATAAATCTGATTTTGCTAAGAACCGTTTTTATTGACTATATTTCCAGGCAGGTTTTACTAGCCTCCAACATAATTAACAAATATCTGCCTCAAGTTGCTTATTACCCAGGAAAGAGCTTCCCTTTATACATAGTTCTATATGTCTGTCCATTCAATTAGAGCACCCTAGTATTTCCATTCTTACGAACCAAGTCAGAGGAAAGGGGATTGACAGCCATTTTTGCTTTTTGGAAAGTCAGAAAACTACCAAACATAGTCCAATTTGAAAAAAAAAAACTAATTTGCAAAATATGAACTCGGTAATTCTCTCTGTATCCTAAGGATATACAACTTCTAACTACAGCAGCCTGTGATTTAATTAAATTAATTATTATTGGGGCACCTGGGTGGCTCAGTCATTAGGCGTCTGCCTTCGGCTCGGGTCATGATCCCAGGGTCTTGGGATCGAGCCCCGCATCGGGTTCCCTGCTCGGCGGGGGGGCCTGCTTCTCCCTCTCCCACTCCCCCTGCTTGGGTTCCCTCTCTTGCCGTCTCTCTCTGTCGAAAAAATAAATAAATTATTATTATTATTTACCATTTCATACCCATAGACACATAGATGATATCTTGTTATAGAGACACTATGGGTTTTAGAGAATTATCATACTATACCTGTAGTTTTAGAGGATTAGTCTGATGGTAGTATAAAGGAGGGTATGGAGAGAGCCTAGTCAAGTGAAAGATGAGGAGGGGAGAGAATATACTAAGATATAGAGTACTAAGATATTCTAAGATAAGATAGTGAGGATGGAACATATTCAAGAGATATCCAGAACATGGACTGACCTGGACCTAGTTCCAGATTAGATTTGGAAGATGAGAGAGACAGAGGAGACATGGATTCTGGGGAAAATAACTCCAAGATTAAAAATAGGAAGTAATTTTCTATTATTTGAAAAAAGGTAATTCACCTGCAGAGGCTGTTAATTGTTCAAGTTACAAAGTAAAGTACTTCAGCTTCACACTTTAAAATGGGGGGAAAAATCTCAGTGATATGCATAACAAAGTACCACATTTCAGAAACATGATTCAGTGAATCAAAGGGCTCTGTATGAGCCCTACTGTATTTCTTTACTTAAGGAGAGCTGCAGGGAGGCTTATCTAGAGAGAAATGGACTCAGAGTCAGCTCAAAGGTAGGGAATATTACAAGGAGACTACATCTCTGACAGGACTGTAGTATGTACTGAAAGAGATTATACAGAACAATTGACTCTGCTTAGTGAAGAAACAAAAACAAAACCAAAACACAACTAATTCTTTCTCATGCTTTTTAAAACCAGGCTTTTTTCCCAAACCAGAAAAAGCTGTTTCTACTTCTCAGGAAAAAAAAAAAAAAAGCGTTGAGACAATATCATTTGTTCGTTGGATCTTTTAGTGAAGGATCCCTGGGAAGTTATGAATTAATATATCTTTCACCCTTACAGTATAATTTCACTTCATGACAACACTTGTGTATACTACTGTTTCCGTCCCCTATGCCTCTTTTTACTTTCTTTCCCTGCACCATTTTTTCTTCACAACAAATGTCCACAGGGACAAATTGGGTGAGGTGTATTAATAAATGTTTCATAGACAGGAAACAATAGGGTGAATTGTTCACAAAAGATCTCCTTATCATGAGGATTCCCTTAGAGACTGAATACTTATCCTGATAGAGTGATGAGATTTCCTTGGAAAAAATACTTCACATACTGTGAAATATGGGTGTGTGTGTGTGTGTGTGTGTGTGTGTGTGTATGTGTGTGTGTTTGGGAAAGAGATGTATTTGTTCTGGCTGAAAATCAGATGCAAGCCCTTATTATAGCTAACCATGGGAACATCTTTACACAGCTGACCAACAAACGTCCATAATTCTTGTACTTTTCATTCCCAATTAAAAGAAACCATTAACATTATTTGTATTCTCTATCCTGGAATTAAATGCATGGACTATGCTTACAGGCAATGCGTGTATAAAACTACTTTATCTTTCTCTGATACTGGTTTTTAGAGACCTTGTATGGTCCATAATTTTGGGTTGGTAGAAAATATTTGTATTGAAAATTGTCAGAGTCTGTATTAAGGGCTAATTACTTTTAATAAATTAGGGAAGACATTCTGGTGGGTAAAGAACACTTTATAATATGAGGATTAAAACAATTATCTGGCTACTCCACAGCAAAGTAATCCTTTCTTCTGTCCATATCTGGCTAATTTGAATTTTTTTTCTCTTAAAGTCTCCAAATAGTTTCTTCACTCTTCTACTGCATTTTATCTGTGTGAATATACCACCTTAATGATCCTAGTGTAAGTAGATAAAAAGAGTCCTCCTTGTATTATTAAACCATACTTTTAGGAAATATAAATAGTTTAATGTGTAATTTGTTAAAAAGTGAGATATAGCAAATAATGTTGTGTAACTTCTACATACACTTTTCTCAATTAGGGTAAAAGAACTATTCATTCTGTAAGTAGAACCTAGCCTTTCTGTCATCAAATCTGCCACAAATATCCTCACTGCACCACTGACCTCCATCCCTACAAGGAAAGCTGGAAAGTGATTTTAGAAAGCGACAGTGGCTCTTCCCTTCCCTTTTCCCTTTCCCTTTCTGTTTTCCTCTTTTTTCTCTTAAGCAAGTGGTCTAAAAGCCCTTTAGGAGCAGAGCAAGGTAGGGGTCTAGCTGCGGGGCAGGGAGAGGTGCTGGGAGGAAACAAGGTGGGGGAGGGTGTCAGTGGCTGGGAGCAAGCAAAGCTTGGGAGTCTGAGGACTTCTGTACAGTGTAGGGGGTCGGAGCCTGAGTGTGGCAAGGAATGCACGTATGCTCGGGGTCAGCTTCACATGGAGCTTGGGGCTGACCACAAGTAGGAGGACATCTGTACGGGAAGGCAACCCAGAGCAGGTCGTGAAACCCAAAAGGGTGAGTGAGCTCCCATGCAAGGGAGGAGGAGGTGGTGGTGATGAGCAACTGGGTAATTATGGGGGAATTGATCAAACAAATAGTATGTTAAGGATAACACAAACCAAGTTTCTCGCTGTTAGAGAAGAGAGTTACAAATACGCAAAGGGAGGAAACTAGAGCCAACCCTAGACAGTAGATTGGAATTGGTGTAAAAAACCGTTTAATACATGGGTTTCAGCACGTAGACAGATAATAGAAATAAACATCACTGTAAATAAATGTGCGCGCGTGCGCGCACACACACACACACACACACACACACACACACACACACACACACGTCTTCCTGAGATTCGTCCACAAAGTGGATTCGGGAGCAGCAACTCTCCAATGGACAGTGGCACATCTGATGTACAGACCTTGATTTCTAAATACAATTTATTTAAAGGACTGACATTAAAGGAAGGAATGGCTAATTTCGGGGCTTGGATGGGGGGATTACAAGATGATGCTGGAACATCGTGTGCATAAACTAAGGGAGTGCTCAAAGAATGACAGGGACATCTCAGAAGGATGTCGGATCCAACTGAAAGAGGTTGTCACTAACTAAATTTGGGATAAACTGAACATCTATATAGGTAATAGTAATAATGGGTGTAAGCCATTTAGTAAAATTGGAATGCATGAGTCTATTCTGATATAAATAAATGAATACATTGACAGTATGATAAGAAATGAAATTCTTACATAGTTTAAAAGAAGTTTCTCACAAAATTAATTACTAATTACAAACAGAAAAGAAGTTACAGCCTCATTTCTATGGTATTCCTGCCAAAGATGCATAATCTAACTTAATCACGAGGAGAAAACTTCAAAATTTTCCAACTAAGGGACTTTTTGTAAAATAACTGGCTTGTATCTTCAAAACTGTCAAGATCGTGAGACCAAGGAATGGTCCCAGACTGAAGGACATTGAAATGACATAAATAAATGTGATGTGTGTTTCTTTTAATATAATAGATACTGAGACAATGGGAAAAACATGAATAGGATGTGAGGATGAGATGGCAGTAATACATCAATGTAATCTCCTGAGCCTGCTGGTTGTATTGTGATTATCTAGTGGAAGAACGTCCTTCCTTGTGGGCACTACCCCCTGAAGTATCTGAGAGTGAATGGACACCGCAACAACATCTTACTCTTCAGTGGTTCTGGAAAAAAAGTTCTTAGTAATTATTTGAAGCTTTTATGTAAGCCTGAGAATATTTCAAGATAAACATCCTAAAAAAAGCAACTCAAATCACAATATTGTTCAAGGTTCATTACTGGCTTTGCCCAACTATTTTAGGAGAAAATACATCAGTATTCTGAAGTTCACTTTTCTTTCACCCTTGAGCTTTGACTCAGCTTTTCAAATGTCATTTTATCATGGTAAACAATGTCATTAAGAGGTTTTTTTCCTCATACCTTATTAGCAGTTAATATTGTCCAAATCAAATTATTGCCAACTAGCTAAAATAGTTCAAAAAGGCTTGCAAAGATATCTTACTTTCAGGTTTTTGCCGATTAAGTTACGAAGGAGAGCTTTCTCTCAGGCCCTATGCTTCGTGAAATTTTAAGAAGTCCTTCTGTGTCAAGCTTCAGCTAATTTTTAAGGCACTTTTTATATCTCAGAATCTTGAACTGCAGCTAATTAATGCCAGTCATCTATTTGGTGCTGAACCTGAGCAAGAACTTGTGGACATCTGTGCACTTGACCTGTTTGTTTCTCCCTGATATTTGAAAATCTTCCATGAGTGAATGTTCCAAAGAAGAAGAACACTGAAAACTACAAAGACAAATTTACTTAAATCACCGTAGTTCCCTAGAAAGATGGTAGCTTGAAGTCATTTTGGTAAGTTTTTCTCATTAAAACTCCTGAACCAAGATCTGTCAGAGTATGAAATGGCTCACATTTTTTAGAACCCACTATGGAAAATGCTGCTTCATCACATGTAGATAAACTTAGTTTATTTGTGTGGGTGAATTGTTTTCAGGATTTTGGTCCCCATGGTACAAAATTCTTATTACTAAAATTAACAAACACTTCCAAAAATATTTGCTGGAGTAGGCATACCTATATGTTCCAATTTGTGATGATACATATGTGGAACAAGTCCTACTGATTTGCAGAATAATTAACAACATATATGTATATCTGCCTTACCCGAAAATATTTAGATTCTTAATTTTACATTGTAAGATGTTAAACCATATCCTTATTTATTACATCATATTTACTGAATACTGATTGTGAACAAGAACTGTCTTGTCTGACCAGATGGTATATGTATTTTTATGCTTATTGGGGGTATTTTATCCAGTTTATAGGCAAAAAAAAAATGCATGTTCATTTTACTTGTTTATTAAAAAATTAATTAAAATATAAATCAGTTGGGTGAAATAACTAAATCTGTGAAATATTCATTCTCATAGGCAAAGATCAGTGATAATCAATGATTAAGTTAAAAAATTATGAAGTGATAGTTGGGCATTAACCGTGCCTGTTTTTCTTATTATCCTAAAAGCCAGAGGAGTTAGGGGCTTTGGAAAGCAGTGGGTTCTTATTTATCCTCTTTGTTGTTTTAGTGTTGAGGCAGAGAAGAAAATATTGATCCAGAAGAAGATGGTTGCTTTATTTGACTAGAATGGGAATTTATATTGGTATATATTTTGTTATATCCTTCCCCACTTTCTTCCATGTTTTGATAAGAAAATTTGTGTTTCTTTTCTTCTAATTCCTTTCTCACATTCTTATCCATCACTGGTTTTGAAATACCAACCATAGGTGCATTAGCACAGGATTGTTGGAGATTTTGAGACTGTTGATTAGTAGAGTTTACTCTCCCCACATCAGGGAAGACAAAGGGCCCAGAAACATAGATAAGGGAAAGAAAGACTGGGCTACTGTGGAAACAGTATGTATAATTTCTATGTCTCTACTGGAGTTTGGTAGTCCAATAGCAAATGAAAAATCTGTCCTTATATCAAAGCTGGGTTGTGACAGTTGCCAAAGTTTTCAACGTAACTCAAATTGCTGTTAACATTCTCATAGCTGAAGTGAAGATTCATAAACTCTCGCATTTACTCAACACTTCCGGTATACATTGTGATCATGCTATGAAAAATGACCCAAATAAAGGGGGAAAGACAGAGGTAGCTGTAACCCAGAAGAAATAAGCAGAGACAATAGCTTTTTAAGGATGGGCTGTGAAGGCATGGTATTGAGTGTAGGGAGTGTTTCCTTGGGCATACAGGTAGCTAGGACCTCTGGACAGGTAGGTGGGACCAGGTTCACTGTAAGGGAACAGGGGTTACAAACAGGAGAGGGGGAACGCGGCAGTGAGGATAAGCGTTGTGCTCTTTGTATTTTGATGGAAGAGTGCAAGAGTTTTTGAAGAAGTTTGGACTCTACTTGAACACGTAAAAATGTCCAAAGAGCTTCTGTTCAAAAACTGTCCTACAGTTCCCTCTGACACTTGAATATGCTGCAACTTCTTTACCATGGCTTTTGAGACTCTGAATCGGGCCCCCAACTATTTCTTTAATTTCCTCTTGTGTCTGTCTCTTCCTCCCTACACTTGAGAAACATTAGGCACTGTATACTCCCCTAAGGACGCCAAGCTCTTTCCGGCTGCAGGCTATTTGCACATGCCATGTCTCCAGCCTAAAAGCTCTTCCACCCTTTCTTCACATGGCTGTCTTCTTAGCATCTTTATACTTCTGTTATAGCACAGGCTCTGGGAGGCCCATCCTAGTCATGCTGAACGAAGCAGAGCCTTCCCCGCCCTCCACAGCTTCCTTTCTATTGTAGCTTCTGTAGCTTTATTCCATGATACCTTTATAACTTGTAATGATTTTATTTTTCCTTTTTTAAAAAAGATTTATTTATTTATTTTAGAAAGAGAGAGTGTGTGAGAGTAGGTTGGGGGAGAGAATCTCCAAGCAGACTCCCAGCTGAGGGCCAAGCCTGACCAGGGGCTCGATCTCAGGACCCCTGTGATCATGACCTGAGCCTAAACCAAGAGTCCAACTCTTAACTGACTGAGCCACCCCGGTGCCCCTATTTTTTCTGTTTACTATTTGTTTCTTGTTCAGTGGAACATAAGGTTGGGAAGCCAGGGTCCTTCTTGTTCACCAGGCAGTGTTTGTCATGTAGACCTCGATTAATCAACAGGTAAGAAGTAAATGAATGCAAGGAGCCAAACGACTCTGTGAGCTGGGTTGCCGCTCTGTAATTGAAGCACCGTGCACTATCACGCTGGTAAGCTTTTTGGCATAAAGTGAATCTCATATACATAAAACCCTAGATGATCATAATCAAATGCATCTACTATTATTTTATAGTAGATAGAACTTTACAAGTCACATTTTGACAAGTTTCAGATAACTCATCAATGTTTTGACCTGAGCGAGTTTATCCATATGAAGCCTTTGTTAGACTGTGGTTTAAAAAACAAAACAAAACCAAACCAAACCAAAGATCTGTTCATCGGCCTGAGGTCTTTCTATTTTAGTGGGAAGAAGTGAATTCGATATTAGGAGAATATGGTAGCAAATATCAGTGAGAGAAAGATGTGTTCAGAGGGGCAGAAGTAGGCATGTTCCCTGCAGGAGATTTGGGGCACCTGAAATCCACAGGATGGCAGGGTGATCATTGTCAAGTATCATTTATCCTCAACATGTCCATATTTCCACAGTGAAATCTAACCAATCTAAACAAGGGATTGTTTATGCCATGATAGCTTTTTGCTCTTCCTGTGCATTGTCACTGAAAATGTTTCAGGTTACTTTTTTCCCTTACTAATATATGGCATCCTTTATTAGATTCTCTCATTTAAGGTTAGCTCCCGTAAAGGATTCTGCTGTTAACTTTGCCTTGCCTTTGAACTGCATCTGAAATAAAGCTCTCTGAAATAGCTTGATACTCTAGCTGGTTGGATTCTGAAGGAAAAATAGAAAATGTCTCTGTGTTGGGAGGAAATGATTTTTTAGAAATTTTATGGTTAGTACAAAGAGAGCCAGATATTCAAAATTTATATTTTTGCTTCCAGACTTGGACTTGATAGTTCATCACTAAAATGAATTACCTGTTATAATTGAGTCACTCTATAATTTAGTCACTCTATAGAAGAATTCTATTTCATCGGCATATAACCACCATTCTGTTTTCTATGTTCTTCTACTAACAATATTTTAAGTGCCATACAATTTGTGACTAATTATTTAAATAAAATGTGACCTCTTAAAACAATCAATGCTGACATCATGTAAGACTTATTTATTTATGCCAATAGAAACTAAACAGTAGGAGATATATAGATGGGTGGAAGGAGAGTTGTTGATAGGTTTAAGTAGCTTTTCTGAGGTTGTCATGATTTCTGCTTTAACTTTTATCCAAATAAGAGACGCTTCTGGCAAGGTTCAATGGTTGTGTCAGAGACTTCTTTCATGCATGTCTTTAATATTTTCCTTATACTTAAATTATTATACCAAACATGTATATATATGAATGAACATACATCCCTACATGGTGGTTTTCAAAATTTAGTATGGTGCAGTAGTACTTTGTAAAATTGCAGATGTCCAATCCCAAATTGCAGAGTCAGATGGAGTAGCCGGAGGGTCAAGCTTCTAAAAATAAGCATTCTGGGTGATTCTGAGGCCAGTGACTCATACTTCATTTTGAGAAATCCTGCTGTAGGTGTTATTTTTGGAAGCAAGGAAAGGGATCCTAACATTTTGATGATACAATATAGGGTCCCTGGGAATTGGACCCAAGAAGTTAGAAAAGTGGCTTTCAGAGAACTCTGTGCTCCCAAGTGTGACTTTGTTTCAGACACTCTCCCTCTCCAGAAATTGTCTCCAGGCTTGAAGGAAGCCTGCAGCTTTCTATATATTGTCAAGGCCTTAGCTGTCAGTCGGCTTTTGGAGAGCTCATTGAAGAGCCTGACTTAGAGGCTCCAAAAAGATTACAATATCCTCTCATATTTAATATAAAAGAGTTCAGTTTTCCAGATGTCATGAAAAACTATATACATGCTGAAATTAAAATAGCTTCTTAAAGATCTCTGATTGCAAGAATTAGAATTGTGAGTAGCTTCATCAGGGCAGAAATGTTTGCTTTCTTTGTTTCTGTCTCTGCGTCCAGTGCCCCATTGTTGGCGGGAGCCCTGAGCGTCTGCTGACTCTGCCTAGAGACTTATTTAGCCCTCTCCTGATTGGCCATCCCATTTGTTCTGAAGCTCTACCTCTCATTCAACAAGAATAAATGTTGTAGTGTAGGCATTAGAGTCACAGAAGGCAACAGAGCAGAGGAAAGTCAGAGTGTATGACCTAGAGAGGTGCTGCTCAGTTCAGCTGGGGTGAAGTTTGGGATGGTTGCTGCATGAAGCCAGTCTGGGGACTCAGGCTCCCTATTTACCACTTTTATCTGAGAGTAAAACAATGAAAGTGAAGAATAGGAGTGTCTATTATCTCTATTTCTTTTGTCTTTTCCTTTGAGAAATTTAAATTTAATTTTTTAATATTAGAAAGAAATTTAATTTTTCAATATTAGAAGCAATATTAGAAAGCAATTTTCAATATTCGGGGGGTGCCTGGCTGGCTCAGTCGGTAGAGCATGGGATTCTTGATCTGGGGGTTGTGAGTTCGAGCCTCATGTTGTGGAGATGGCTTAAAAATAAAATATTAAAAAAAAAAAGAAAGCAATTGGGAAGGGAAAAGTGAACACTGGAAGAATAAAAGGGCCCCACAAAAGAAATGTTTTACTGAACTGTTTCAAGTGAATCTGACAGCCTTCTGGAAAAAAGAGAAACCATAACCCAGTTCTCTTTTTGGATTCTGTTCACCATTTGTCTTATGTTTAAATTTTAATAGTTATATATATATATATATTTTGCCTTTTACTGCAAAGGTATATATTCACTATTCCTGTAGGATTTTTGAAGGTAAGCAAAGTGTTAAATGAGGTGTTGAAACTGTAAAAGAACACAGGCTTTTCAGTTCTTGTTTAAAACCTACCCCAGTGAAGCACAGACTCTTCTTTTCCACATTCAGTACAACATAAAGGACAGGAACGAACTATTTCATTTGTCTGGCAATACTGGCTAGGAAGCTAGAGTTTTAAAGAAAAGGAAGTAATAGACTTTCAGCTGAATTTTTACTGCTATAGGACGGCCCAATAGAGGGTTTCCTCTTTCTTTAAGCACAAAGACAAGATTTAATTGCATTATAAACCATTTCATCAACATATCCTTGAAATAACAAGCACCCACATGCTTTGTTCTCTTCTTACCATAATATGTCAGAGAGTCAGCTAAAATTAAAAGGAAAAAAAAAAAAGGGTTTTGAGATGAAGAGGCAACCAGCAAGTTAATATTCCTAGAGACATAGAAAGAGACAATCATAAATCAGATCAGGGCTTTCTCTCTTTTGTCCTTTTCTCATAGGGAGGAACTTGTTACAAAAATGAGATTGGTTCTTTTGTGGGATCTTCAACAGGCTTTAAAAGGATAAACGGAGCACTGGGTACTATTGCCGCCCTACCTCAATCTAAATCCAGTGTATCAGAGAGAAAATGGAAGAAAATCTAGATGGACAGGAGTTTGGAGTTGGACCTGACTTAGAAGGGAGAATTGAGGCCTGCGTCTCTTTCTCATTCACCTCAAGAGCAATCTGGGACAAATGTACCATGTCCATTCCCTTCCTTCCTGAGCCCCCAAAAGGAAGTCTCTTCGGAGGAATGTGTTCATTTATGTTGTTACCACAGCAGAAATAGATCTAGTTCTTCCTACAGGCTTTTAACCCCTAATATAAAATATGCTCCAAGAGTAGTGTCTTCTTCTTTTTAATGTTCAAAGTCTCATCTCTGTTCTTTGTGGATCTTAATTGTTTAGCTGCAAAAATACAGTGGTTAAACCTCAGGTTGTTCAGCAAGAAAGTTCAGTTGTCAGAGCTCCTTCCTGATCATGCCACCTGGCATTTGTGCACTCAAGCTCTGTTAATGACATCCTGAATTGTTGCACCCTTGGCTCCAGGCTTGGCCACGTAGTGTGTAACATTGCTAAGATGCACACGATTCCTTCAGGGGCAGGCTTTGACCCAATCACAATGAAAGGACTTAATGAGATTCTTCCTAGGACTGCTGGGCTACAGACAGTAGTGATTTCCTGCTGGTCTTGGGTAAGTCTGGCTATGAGGCCAGATCTGCTGGAGACCTTCTGACAACAGGAGGGGATGTTTGAGAATGGAGCCAATGCAGAGGCACCTGGGAAAGGATAAATAGAGGGAAACTGTATGCTGGTGACATGGTGTGAGTTATTTATTACGTTCCTTCTGGAGTTAGCCCCTGTCCAGCTCTTGGACATTTTAGTTATGGAAACCCATAAAGACCCTTTTTCTTTAAACTGGTTGTGTCTGGGTTTTCTGTCATTTGCCAAAGTATGAAGCCTAAGAGATACAGGTGAATTCTAATCCCAGCTCCATCACTTTCTACTCGGTCACTTTGGACAAGTAAATTATCTTCTATCAGTATTACTTCTATTATGAGAAAAAAGAGCACACTAAAATTCCCCACTTGATAGTTTTTTTTTTTTTTGAAGTTTAAGTGAAGTTGTGCTTGTCAAGTGCCTGCCTATAGTAAATGCTCAATAAATATTAACTATTGTTACATGCAAAAATTAAATTGTACCACAACCCTAATTTCCAGGACAAAAAAAAAAATATCTCCAAAGAACTTTAAAATTCGAGTGTCCTTCTTTTGCTAATATTACACAGTTTCTTATAGTGCTGAAGGGTCATTCTATTTCAAATTTCATTCTTTCTTTCTCCTTATATTTCATGGAAAGAGTTAAATTCCTTAAGCCCAATAATTGCTACTTCCTAACTTCTCAGCTCATCCCAATATGTGATAGTGACTTAATTGAAGTTTGTGGTAACAGAGAAATGTGTTAATAGAGAAGATCTTGAGAGACATGAGATTTTTCAAGATGATAGCCTTAGAGGTTGACCAGTAAGGAAATGAGGATAGCAAATATCGAAGTTCACTGATCATGGTACGTCCAGAAAAGGTGAATTTCAACCTTGGTTGTTCTCAGATGACCTCAACTAATAAAGGCGAATCAAGTGATAGAGGTGTTCTCTACTCAGAGTTCTCTCTTCCACCATCTTTTTTTCGACGCATCTTTCTCAGCTCTTACTTTTATGCAGATGATTCCCAGGTGTATCTCTCTAAGCTTTACCAAGTTCCCAGGCCCAGTCTGTCACATCTCCAAGTCTCCTCCAAATCCCTGCTGGCTCTCACCCACCTTTCTGTACAGGAAGCCAAGTGGCTCAGACTCTTGGACAATAATATAATCTTCACTTATACTTTTACACAATTGTCAATCCTGTAGATCCTATCCCTTGCATCCATTGCTTTCTTTCAATTCTCTATGTCAGTTTTCTGGATTAGGTCCTTACTGCTTTTTTTTTTTTTAATTTTATTTATTTACGTGACAGAGAGAGAGAGCACAAGTCAGGGGAGGGGCAGAGGAGGAGGGAGAAGCAGACTCCCCACCAAACAGGAGCCCATTTCAGGGCTGGATCCCAGGACTCTGGGATCATGACCTGAGCCAAAGGCAGACACTTAACCAACTGAGCCACCCAGGCGCCCTGGTCCTCATTGCTTCTTGCCCTAGATTTCTAACTAGCTTCCTTGTATCCTTACACTAATTTATTGTCTTCTCTCCTTCCTTTTTTCTCTTTTTCCTTTATTTTTCTCTTTTCATGTTATTACTTTCACAGTTGTGTCTCCTAGAGAACAATATCCATCCCATTATCTCCCTTCCTAGGATCCACATTACCTTTGGAAGTAGCCCCCAAATTTTGGATCACATGGACCAAGTAAAACAAAAATATACTTGGGATCCCAAAACAGTGTTGCCAATTTTTATCTTGCCAAGTAAGAGCATTAGAACCTCCTACCAAGCTGCCATCTAGTCTTACCATCATTTCGAAACAGCAATTGTATTTGATTCCAAATATAGGAAAGATACAATCCCATGTTAAAGGAAAGACCTTTGGTATGAGCGCACTGTTTCATAAATAAAACCTTACAAATTGTCTTTATTTTTCTCATTTCTCCCCAGTCTGGTGAAAACTTAGATTTAAACCATCACTGGTCCATGGCCAGCTTTTAGAAATTACTGGCCTACAGAATAAAGTAAGAATTCTGAGCATAGTATTTGCAACGCAATCCTATAGGACGCTTTGGTTTGTGCAGGCAAAACATGGTCTTTATTGTTTCACAACTGCATTTTGAAAATTCCCTCTTCTATGCCTTGCCCATTCTCTTTTGTCTAAATTACAAGCTTCTTAATTATTGCCCATTCCCCTCAATTCTCGAGGCATCCTTACTGAGAACTGGCTCACATGCTATCTTTCTCCCATAGTGTTAATTCTCCCATTCATAATTAATCTCTCCTTTTGTTCTGTGCTCCATTATACCTGGAACTTTTTTACCTTTCATATTCCACTTGCTATGTGTTATAGTGTTATTAGTTATGCACAGTTTTTTTCTATGGGCAGGACCTATGTCTTATATCCATTAATATGCTGCAGAGTAAGTATCTGTGGAATTTGGGTAGAATCTGGGAATCTTATTTTTGTAGGAAATGTAGTTTTTAGGAGATAGAAAAATAATATTGTTCATAGTGTCTCATTTAGTATCAGTGGTCTAATGATGGAAAATATTCCTTGGCCAAAGGAGCAAAATACTCAAGAAGCCAGCCATCTGATCCCAAAGAGCCAATAGAAAGGGGTGGGAAGAAGGAAAATGACCCTTCCAAAGGAAGGGCAAGTTTAGAATCCTGTGGTTATTTCTATCTGGTTGGCACTGGATAATGTGAGCTGATGGTTGGTGAGAAAGTCCTAACGGGGAGGCAGGTGGCCAGGTTTACCTAAACTAACTTGTAGACAAATATTCCTATGTAGTCCTGCTCACTGATTAGGAGAAATGCCAAGGTAAGTGTAGAAGGCTGACAGGAAGACAAACAAAAGTCAAGCCATGTGCAATTGAATTAAAACAGAACAAAGTACAACACCTTTTTCTGGCAATTCATTTGATCCCAACATATTTATTCCAAAGAGAAATGTGCTTTGTCTGTCTGATTGGGAAAGAATTAGCAGCTTAGAAGTGTGTGAATGATTTTCCTCCTCTAAATATGGTATTTCTTGACTCTGCTCTGGTTCATAAGGAACACTGAAGTGGGACACAGAGGTAGGGAGAAAGAAAAAAAATGTGTGAATCCAAAAGGAAATACAATCAGAGTTAAGCCCATTTTCCCACTGATACACACACACAAGGCTAGCTTTTCCAATTGTCATTGCATTGGAAGTCTGGTGGACTAATAAGAAGGTCTGTCTATCCACCCATCTATCAACTACCTTTCATCTGTCTATTTAATTACATGCTTGGTAAATGACTTGTGCTTTCAGTCAACTTGTTATCCCTCACAGTGAAATTCTAGGAGATCGGGAAGCTGCCACTATATTCATCTGGACAAAATGTTTCTTGTGGAATACTCTAATTTGGCACCTGCTAATAGATATTGTGGCTGCCTGGAAGGTCCTAAATTTGTTGCATAGATGCTTAGAGATGTCTCTGCCTGACCAGCATGCTACTGTATAAAGTGGAAAGAATAGATTTTAGAAAATCCATAGCATTTATCTTGATTCACCATTGTGGGAGCAGAAGGCTGTGTAACAGTAATGTTTATAGGTTATGGTTTCAAATACTGTGGCATGCTTCATTGTGCTGGTGAAAAATATTGACCATGAACATCGTAATGAGTTGAGTAGGATCTGAACCATGTCAGACAATTGAAATTCTAACAGAGTGCATGTTTTTACAGAGGCTGCAGAGCTTTGTTTCTAGATATCTTCCTTTTTATTGAATCAACAACTGTATACAACATACATACTTAGTCTTATTTTTCCATATAAATCACTCAATGACTAGGCTTAATTAAAAACGAAATACAAACTATGTTTCTAGAAAATGCCACGACTGATCATTTCTTACTTTGTTATTTGGAATTTGTATGCTAATCTCTAGGTGCATAAATATACATGTGTCTGGATTATAGCATGTGACTAGATTAACGCATTTTTTCTCTTATAATAAGTGAAAGCAGAGCATAGCCCAGGAAGAAAATTATCTACTAACACTATCGGCTGATGAAATCATCTAGAGTCTGATCTGAGCTGTCTTCCCAATGACTCAGGCAAGGTGTTATTGTTTTGCTTGAATTTTTGCTTTAGTTCTCTGATACAGTCCCATCTCAGGGGTCACCTCTCATCATCCCGTTAGCTCAGACAATGTGAACAATGAAGAATTTCACTTCTTCAATCTATTTGTCCAGATGAGGTCTGCAATACACGTGATATCGCAGGGTTTTTTAAAGGGTGAAATTTGGGAGTTGAGAAGTTCCTATTTGTTAGCATTTTAATGAACTTGGAATAGTTTTCTTTTGGAAAGACACTAAGTTACTGTTACTAAGGGCTGAATGTTTGTGTGTCTCCCCCACTCAACAAAGTCATATGTTGAAGCTCTAAACTCCAATGTGACTGTGTTTGGAGAGGGGACCTCTAAGGAAGTAATTTAGTTAAATGAGATCATAGCGGGGGGTGGGGTCCTGATCTGATAGGTTTAGATAAAATCAGTGTCTTTATACGAAGAGACACTAGAACCCTCTCTCTTTCCCTCTGTGTGCCTGTGCGTGTGTGTGTGTGTGTGTGTGAATGCAGAACGAAGACGTCATGTGAGCACACAGCAAGATGGCAACAACCTATAGGCCAAGAGAAAAGGCCAAGAAGAAAACCTACCTTGCTGGCACTTTGATTTTGGATTTCACAGCCTCCAGAGCTGTGAAAAATAAATTTCTGTTGTTTAAGCTTCTCAGTCTATGATATTCTGTTATGGTGCCCCAGGCAGACTAATACACCTGTAAACTTGCATGAAATGTGAGAAAATATGAAATTTAGGGACAAGGGTGGCTATGGCACATTTTCAGTGTGGTAATTAAGATCTCAGAAACTAGTCAGTCAGAACAGCTTACCCATTTTCCTTGTTTTGTCACCTCACCACACTTTAGTTTCTTCATTTGCATAATTGGAACAGTAATGGATTCTACGTAATGAGATTGGTCATATGCATAATAGAGTCACAGCAAGCTTTAAGAGCTCAGTTAATATTAGCTATTATTACTATTATTATGACATGAAAATAGACAAAACATGTCAATTTCATGTACTGAAAATGAACAAATGTGTTTATTATCTTTTACAAACTAAAATTACAAAGGCTATACTCATAAAAGATTTGGTACAGTTCTGATTTAATAGTGCAAAAATGAAACTTAATTTTTCTTTTTCTTTTGGGATTGTATTGGTGGTAGAAATCCTTTATTTTTCTGAAAATTTTAAATAGCATACTAAAATAATTTTTTTTCAGTATAGGTCCTATAGTGTGTTAAAAACTTAACATATTCCTTATTCTGAAGAATAATTACCTGTTTTGATAGGAGGATATTCAGAAACTCATTGAATAACTTCTCAAAAGTGACACTGAATTCACACAGTAAGTTTGTGAACCTTGAGTCATGTGGAGAACACTTGCATTCTCGTCAAAGGTGTTGGAACATTGATGTTGCGTTAAAGAAAAATGGGCAGAACTGGGGAGGAAGGGTCACTCCAGCCAGTCTAGCCCCACTGGAAAAAATAAATCTGCAGAGGTTCAGAATGTGGTACATAAACTATATGGAGACCAATCTAGACTTTTGAAGGAATGCAGCTAACAAACCTTCTGGGAATCTGTATTCCTGGAAATTCAGTTTCTTACTTCACAACTTGGCAAAATCCTATTTATTGTTAATAGAATTACGTGCAAAAGCCAGTAAAAGAGAAAAAAAAAAAACCCAGAAAGCCCATCTTTTCCAGACTTGTGGAAGATTTGTGGTTGATGGTTAATCTAACACCACAAGAAACAGTTTTTGATATGGGCCAGTGCAGTGGCAGCAGTCCCGCCTTGGAGTTGTGGAGTGTTTCCACAAAATTTTGTTAGAGAATGCCCTTTCCTGAGAAACAAATTAATTAAGGGAAGACCAGACAAATAAATGCTATCCTTGAGAACGGGCAATACTGCAGTAAATGGAGTTCCTTAAGTGAGGGTCTGGGCACAGCATGAAGACTAATGAATTACTTAGTCTCTTTCACTCTGGAGACGTGTATTTTGATTAGCATCCGGGGCTGTTTGCAAAGGGACTCACAGTTTATGGCTTCCATCCCTTTCTGAGCTTTGTAAGAGGTAAGACACATTGGTCAGTATTTCTCACAAACCCAGTCTATCTCCTCCAATTATCTCAACTACAGTTGACACCAAGCAATTTAGAGGAGAAACTAATTTAACCTTCAAGCATTCCAAGGTGCTTTTTAAAGGGCTTAATGTAGATCTCGATATCACAATGATTGACAAAGTATTATCAGTGTCACCATAGGAACCAGAAGTGTTTTGCATAGTCCTAAAAGGATCTGACACATTTTTCAAAGGACAGACCCCAGTTACCACCTGCTGCTAAGAGGTTTCAGTTCTTCGGTGTCTCTTATCTCTAGCAGTCCTTGATCTTCATATTTTAAGGTTTGTTTCACTGGTGAGAGGAAGAAAAGCCCTTTTCTATTCAATAGTTTTATTGTTTCTCCCAGCCTTACAAATGACAGTTGAGGTGACTGCCTATCCCATTTGGTTTCTGGTGTGGCTCTAGTTCATGACCCCTTTAATTCTAGCAGGCTAGCTAGAATGCTGCCAGCGAGCCTGGGACACTTAGCATAGATCTGGCACTGCAGGGCAGATTCGCACTGAAAGCCAGAGTCCCATTGTCAACATGAATGGTCCCTTTATGCTGAACTCTGGGCAGCTGGGACTTGTACAACAGTTGGCACCTTTTCCTGCAACCTTGAGAGTAGCATCTTGAGGGTAGAAAGCAAAGGGCCTCTAATTCCTGGAGGCCGTGATGTAGGATTCCAAAATGTATGTTTCTTCTCCCCTATATGCCCCACCACCAAATGTGCAGGATCAGCTATGCTCTCCCGTGAATTCAAAGAATCTTGTTACAAAAGGCAAATATTTTTCTTAGGGTGAGTAAATAAACATAACAAATCTGAGCAAATATCAGTTCATAATTCCTTTGGTGCTAAATTCCATGTGCTCTAAAGCTCTTTCTTGAGTTCCGGTAGAGAGGTTTACATTTTTGTCTGGGCAACTTTTTTTTTTTTTTTTACGTGAATTAAGGCAATAAAATTAACCAGACTGAGGTTGGATGAGGCTAATTAATTAGTCTACAGCCATTCTACAGCCTGATTTAGGCTGTTTTGACTAACGCTGCTAATGTGCCTCATTTGGTGACCAGTGTGGGCAAACATCCCCCTGATGTGAACAGTGACTCTGAAGTCAGAATTATTCAGACTATGTTGTTCAGTGACACCAGTCTCTCTCTTTTGCCTTCCCCAATCTTTGTTTTGAAAACATCCAACCCTGAAGAAGTGTTGAAAGAGTAGCACAATGAACACTCACATACCCTTCATTTAAATTCACAAATGGTTAAACTTTATAACATTTTTGTGCTCTCTATTTGTTATCATCTATTTATCGAAATATATCTATCATCTACCTATCCATCTAAATACATATCTTTTCCAATTTCCTTTTTTTCTTTGAGCCATTTGAAAATAAAGTGTAACATCATGTTACTCCTCCTCTAAATATCTCAGTATTTATCACCTAAGGATAAAGACATTTTCCCACATTATCACAATGCCATTTTCACTTCCAAGAATTTATTTATTTATTTTTACTTCCAAGAATTTAAAAAGTGGTATAATATACAATAACATCTAATATAGAGTACAGATTAAAGATTTTTTTAATTGTCCTTTAAATGTCCTTTATAGCTTTTTAAAAAACCCAATCAAGGTTCATGTATTACATTTAGTTGTGATATATTTTCAGCCTTCCTTCATTTGGAACCACTTAAAAAAAGAAGATTTTATTTATTTATTTAGAGAGAGAACAGGGGGAGGAGGTGCAGAGGGAGAGGGAGAGAGAGAATCTCAAGCAGACTCCCCACTGAGCATGGAGCCTGATGTAGGGCTTGATCCCAGGATCTTGAGATCATGACGTGAGCCTAAATCAAGAGTCAGATGCTCAACTAACTGAGCCACCCAGGCGCCCCTGGAGCTACTTTTTGTCTTTTATGACAGAAACATGTTGAAGAGTATAGTCCAGTTGTCTTTGAATAGCTTACAGTTCAGATTTTACTGATTATTTCCTCATGATTAGATTCTGGAAATTTTGACAATACTACATAGGTGGCATTGTATAGTTGCCATTTCATCATCTCTGGAGGCACATGATACAAAACTTAATCACTTGGTTAAAGTAGTTTATGAAAGTTCTCTCTTTCACAAAGGTACCATTTCTCCTTTATAAATTAACTAACCTATGAGGTAATTCTTTGTCATCATATAAATAATATGAATATTCTGTTTTCCAGCAAACTTTCACCAAATGATTTTAGCATCAATGGCTCCTTCCAGAATGGGCCCCCAGATAATGATAAGGATGGAAATATATATATATTTTTAATGAAAAACTCATTTTTCTATTTACCTGGGGAGATGAATAAATGAAGACTGAAAAGAAGAGAATATACTCCCTTACCTGCTTGCACTTATGACTTCTCCAGAATCACCTTCCATCCATTTCTCACTAGGCACCAAGTCTGTAAAAATTACATAGATTAACCAGATAAAGGGGCAATTTCATGAATATAAATTTATTTTATAATTTCAAATTTATAGCATTTATTTTTTATTAATCTAATTTGTGAGATCCATGAGACTGTTTTAATGGTCATAATAATTTGATATTGGGGTCTCTGGATGCTATTTTCAGTCATGTCAGTTTCAACACCCAACTTATAGTTGAATTTTGTTTGGTTGTCCAGTAAGAAAAAAATACTAATTTTGTAAAAGATAGCAGTTTATTGCAAAGTCTCAAGATGTTATTAATTAACCACTTTGGAAGCCTGAAAGGGATGTAAATGACAATTTTTATTTTGAGTTGCATGGAATAACAATATTTAAAAAATAGTTTGCATTCCTTATCAATAAATATGTTAGATTAGAAGTAATCTAAACCTAAAATGATGGTTAGAGCTAATTACGATTTAATGTTTTCAATATGTTATGAATTTGCTTGTTGTGGGAAAAGTAAGCAGGTATACCTAAGTCTTGTCTGGCATGTAATTTAACTTAAACCACATTTGTTGCCATAAAAATGTATAGTTTTTTTTAGGATTTTATTTATTTATTTGAAAGAGAGAATGAGTCAGACAGAGAGAGACCACAAGCCAGGGGGAGAGGCAGAGGAAGAAGGAGAAGCAGACTCCTTGCTGAACAGGGATCCTGACATGGGCCTCGATCCCAGAACCCTAAGATCATGACCTGAGCCAAATGCAGACACTTAACCTGCTGAGCCACCTAGGTATCCCCAAAATATATAGTTTTTGTTTGAATGGACTGCTACAGCCCTGATTTTGAACAAGATTTGTATAGAAATAAACATTCTTGTTCAATACCATATTCAAATATATATGAAGAGAATACAGGTGAGCTTCACATAAAAGTACTGGACTACGTAGCACTGATGAAGGGGTTAAAACTTTCTAAAGTGTTAAAGCCAGAGACCTGTGATGGCCCACAGGCCTCTATTCTTTCCCTAGCCTCTTCTCTTTCTATTGCCCTCTTGATTCAGCCCACCAGGCATAGTCCGTCCGGTCTTAGGGCCTTTGCATCTGCTCTTCCTCTGGCTCTCTCCCCACTTCCTTCACGTCTTTATTAAACCACATCTTTTAAGACAGATGTACTCCAATCTTCCGATAGATTTTGTAGCCTCTGCTTAATTTTCCTGTTACCCTTATAAAATTTTCATGTTATATATTTTTCTTTCTTTCTTTTCTTTCTTTCTTTCTTTCTTTCTTTCTTTCTTTCTTTCTTTCTTTCTTTCTTTCTTTCTTTCTTTCTTTCTTTCTCTTTCTTTCTTTCTTTTTTTTCTTTTTTCCTTCCTTCCTTCCTTCCTTCCTACCACTACTGGAATATAAGTTTAATGGAGGGCAGGGATTTTTGTCTGTTTCTGTTTATTCCTGAATTCTGAGACCTGAGGACTCTTCTCAACATATAATATGCACTCTGTGAGGGGCGCCTGGGTGGCTCAGTCGTTAAGCATCTGCCTTCGGCTCAGGTCATGATCCCAGGGTCCTGGGATCGAGCCCCGCATTGGACTCCCTGCTCGGCGGGAAGCCTGCTTCTCCCTCTCCCACTCCCCCTGCTTGTGTTCCCTCTCTCGCTGTGTCTCTCTGTCAAATCAATAAATAAAATCTTTAAAAAAATATGCACTCTGTGAATATTTGTTAAATAAGTAAATACTTTAAAATAAAGATATACATTTTATATATATATTAAAAAGGGAAATTCATATCAAATGTTTGTAAACTCTCTGAAAGGCTATGTAGAACTCTAAGGTTTTACAAGCCCAGTTTGAAACCAATTGCTCAAGACTTCCCCTTATTTCTAGAAATGGAGGATTGTGTAGGAAGCCCTTATTTCTTCCCCTTATTTCTAGAAATGGAGGGTTGTGTAGGAAGTCCAGGAGTGAGGGGGGAAAAAGCAAACTTAGGGCATCCTTCCAAACTGTTTCTTTCAACAAAAGGTATCACAAAATATATCACGGCTACATATCAGTGTTCTCACCTAACTGCTTGATTCCATTCCAAATATAAATAAAAATTTGAAAACCACCTTATTTCTCCTTCTACTATAACTTAAAGCTGCATCATTAAGAAATTAATAGAATAGTTCCCTTCCTAATCTTTATATAGATTATTAGAACTGGAATGGCTTTTAGGCATCATCAAATACAAATACCTCATTTCCAGGTGAGCCAACAGGCCTCAAGAATCATCTAGTTGATGAGTAGAAACTAAGCAAGTTTAAAACCAGCTCTTCTGTAGCACAGTTGAGTTCTCCCTTCAATATGTGCATGAAATGACATGCTCTATTTTTATACAATATGGAGCCATTTACAAATAGAACAATAGCTCAATAGCGCATCCCTTCATAAAAAGGGATGGCTTAGAGAAAGGATCGCACTAAAAGGACATGCTCAGGAGTCCTCCTGTACCAAAAGGCCAGTCTTCTAGCCAGTCTGTTCAGATGAGGAGTCCAAGAACCCACTCAAACACTATTTTCATTACCATTGCATTTAGGTTCACACAAGAACTTGACATTCTTTAAAAGAAAATTTTTGCCTAGGAAGAGAGAAAAGTACACAAAACTTGTAATAAGAATTGGACTTAAAAAGGAGAATATCATGCAATTTTCTTTTTGTTGCACCAATGAAAGCAATACTGACAAGATAGAATTAATAGCATGCCAGCTGATAAGCCCTCCAATATCGTCCAATAAAATCTTTGTGCCATGGAAGAGAGCTTCAAAGCAGGTAAAAATGTGGGGGAGATCTGAATATAATTATGTTTAAGTGCATTTTTGAAGATTAAATACTGTCTGGCTTCCAGAGTCTCATTAGTTTCATTTTTCAAAATATGTAGGAAAAGAAATATGACTGTGGTTTTTCATCAGTGGAAAATCACTATGAAATTGTATTGGGAAGAAAATCAGTTTTTTTTTAAAAACAAACATTCAGATCCAGATAATTATTTAATGTTATAAAACCCATACTTAAATATGCCAAATAATTTGTAGAAAAGCTAAAATAAAAAACTTCAAATGAAGTGTAAGTTTGTGAAGATGTGTCTTCTTCATATACTATTTTACCACAAGCCTCTCTTGGGTGTGAAGGAAAGCCTCAGACTATGAGGGCAATGGAAGGATGCAATTATATCTAGATTTGTGGAGTACATACCTGCACTTGGTCTTTTTCTGTGTCATTAGCCAAGATCCTGTGAAGTAAAAATAAAAATGCATCTTTGCTCATGTACACTTAAGTAATTTTAATGTTTTCAAGTTCATTCATTTAAAATACTATTTTTATTTTACCCTTCTTTTTTCCCAATTTTTTTCCTAGGAATTAAAAATGACACACTAGAATATTCTAGTGATATGAGGAATGTAACAATATGGGAGAATATGGAGTAAACCAAATACGTCCTTCTGGATCCTGCTTTCTGTCCAACCTCACCCCTGTCCTCAAACCTCTTCATTTTCACTTCATGCTCAGAAGCAAATCTCTGTAATGGTTTTGTGTTTTCTTCCAGTGGTTGAATTTTGAAATGGAAGGGAGAATGGAGAAATATAAAAACAGACTATTAGAAGTCTAGATTCACATAGACGCTTAGTATTCCCACTAGAACTATTGCCCTGTCATTGGAAGTACAAAATCATAACACAATTTTGTAAGGTCATATAGTATAATTTATTGAAGTTGATTTAGCCATACCTTATAAAACTTTGTGATTAGAAATGAGACAAGAATTCTTGCACTCACCACTTCCTTTCAACTTTATACTATAGTTCTAGCCAGAGCAATAAGGTTTAAAAAAGGAAGTATGGGGCACCTGGGTGGCTCAGTTGGTTAAGCGACTGCCTTTGGCTCAGGTCATGATCCTGGAGTCCCGGGATTGAGTCCCGCATCGGGCTCCCTGCTAGGCAGGGAGTCTGCTTCTCCCTCTGACCCTCTTCCCTCTTGTGCTCTCTATCTCTCATTCTCTCTCTCTCAAATAAATAAATAAAATCTTTAAAAAAAATAAAAAATAAAAAAATAAAAAATAAAAAAGGAAGTATGATTGGAAAATAATAAATAAAATTGTCATTATTAGTGGATGATACATTTCTTTATGTAGAAAATCCCAAGAGTCTACAGATATGGTCATATAAAAACAATCAGTTTTATTTCTAACCAACAAAGACTATAATATTTTAAAAAATAAAAAACAATTTAAATGCCCTTTATAAACAGCATTAAAAAGTATCAAGTACCTAGGCAAATCTTCAAAAAAGAAAACTAGAAAGCATTATTGAGACAATCATAGACTTAAATAAATGGAGGGATGTTCACTGATGAAAAGAGTCAACATTTTAAAGATATCAACTCCCCTAAATGAATCTATAGACTCATTTCATTTCCACTCAAAAATCTCAGCTTTTTTTTTTCTTGGTGGAAATTAAAAAGCTGATTCTAGAATTTATATAGTGAATCAGAGGGCCCAAAAGAGCCAAGACAATCTTTAAGAAGGACAAAGTTGAGAGATACAAACTACTGAACATCAAGGCTTAATATGAAGTTAGGACAATTAAGACATGGAC
The DNA here is from genome assembly GCF_037043125.1 of Eumetopias jubatus. Classification (NCBI taxonomy): domain Eukaryota; kingdom Metazoa; phylum Chordata; class Mammalia; order Carnivora; family Otariidae; genus Eumetopias; species Eumetopias jubatus. The sequence continues at coordinate 76,304,550 of NW_028274811.1, read as the reverse complement.
ATTGTACAAAGTATAAATGAAAACTCAATGTAAATAAGTAGAAAACCCAGACAGACAAAGACTCACATATGGATGTTCTGTGACACAGCCAGCACTGAAGAGCAGTGGGAAAAGAACAGTTCTTTCAGTGAATGGTGCTGGGTATATTCAATATCTGTGCACAGTGGGGTGGGGGCAGGAAATTGACAAGCTCACTTCCTCTCAGCCTACCCAGCGCACAAAGCAATTTCAGGTGAATTGTAATTATACATGTAGAAGGCTAGGAAAGATGGCATTTGCTAGATAACATATAGGAGTATCTTTTTGACTTTAGGATAATGAAAGATTTCTTAAACACAGTTGCAAAAATCACTAGCCGTAAAGGGTAAGATTGATAAATTAAAATATATTGAAACTAGAATCATCTATCAAAACATCCTTTTAATAGACTGAACAGGTAAGCCATTGTCTAGGTTTTAAAAAATCAAGATCTGTGAATGTTTTTATTCCATAAACACCTCTTCTGTTTATATTTTTAGATAGGATCATCCCTTACATTTATTTGCAAATGTTAATTATGCTAATTTTTAAATGGTTTCTATTTTTTCATGGATTTTCATTTTTCTGTTTGCAGAATTTCTTCCTTTCACCGTGTTTGGGTTTTGCAAATGTTATGATTATTGCTTGTTCATTTCACACTGGCATTTAAACTTCCTGATTTCCCATCTGTGAATGAAGTTTCTCATTAGAGCAACTTCTCTCCCGTTATTGTGAGAGAGGGTTTGTTTGTGCCCCTGGGGTGGGAAGCGAAGGCCTTATGTCTTTTCAGTTTGTGAGTTCATCCTGCTCTTGGTAAATGCTTCCGCAACCCCATTTCCTGCATTCGATGTTTTAGTCCGCAAGTATATGTTACTCTTACTTCTCAACTATTATTCAGCATAAGCCGAAATGGAAGAAGGTGCTGACCTACCATGTTGCTACATGTGTCTTCCCCAGTTCTCCTCGTGATCACCACCAAGCCCTATCCACTCTTTGGATCCATTTATTCTTCATTTGGAGCTCCCTTCAAATTTCATAGAATTCTTCTCCTTTCCATGTTTCAGCCTATGCTTTTTCCAATCTTCACGGCTGGTCTCAGGGCATGTTACCTGTACAGTCCCACAGGACCTGGCACTGAGAAGGGCCCTGTGCTTGGTTTAATGTTGCCATCTTGAAATTCTTAATGATTTTTAAACAATAGTGCTGGATTTTCATTTTGTACTGGGACTCCCCAAACATGTAGCTGGGCCTGTCTAATATGGCTTTCACTACAACCTTAATTTCTTAATTGCTTTTAGGATTCCTCACACATTTTCTTCTGCTATAGTAATTTTTTCCTGTATCCAATGCAATTATATTTTTTATTTTGTAAGCTTCATGGAGGTATAAAATTCACTTATTTTAAGTGTACAGTACAACGATTATTACTCAGTTTACAGAGTTATGCCAGCAACCATCACAACAATCAAGTTCCAAAACATTTTCAGCACTCCGAACAGATTCCATGTGCCCATTTCTAGTTACCTCCTGCTTTCATCACCAGCTCTGCACTTTTTATATTTTCAAGGAATTTTTTAAAAAATAGAAATTCTTAGGGGGGCCGTGTGTGTGTGTGCTTGTGCGCGCATGTGTCTGGATGCTAAATTTCTCCTTCAAGGAAGTTGAAGAAGAATCTTGAAGGAAATGATGGTCTCCAAAAAAGGAGTGTGTGAAACTATTAATCTGAGCAGGCAGTCACTTTTCTTTTCTTTTTCTCTCTAATAGGTAGTTAGTGAGAGTCCATTTTGTGTGAAATCAAGTCTGGTGACGAGATAGTGAATAGGATCTGTTTAGAATTAGGAACTTCTACCTAAAGAAAACCTGTTTGTTTTTGTTTTCTTCTGGATTAAAAAAATATTTGAAAATAATATAACATACTACTTAGACTCATAAACAGGTCATTGGTAAACTCAATAAAACAATAATTAGAGATATAGTATACCAAGTATACTTTTACTCATTCTTCTTTTGATTTTAATTTGTATAAAATATTTACTTTTTCTGATTATAAAACTCCTGAGTGATTATATTTATAGATGTGCACAATATGGAATGATATATGGAGAAAAACAAAATTTCCAATTGTTCTAATACTGTATCACATTTTCTCTGAATATTTGTCTTTGCATATGTGTTTATCTAATGAGTTTTCTTGTTTGTTTCAGTGTGGGATCATAACTCATATACAATTTTCTCCTTGTTGTTTCCTATGTAGGTGATCATTTATACATCTTCATAAATACTCTTCAAAAACATACTTTATCTGTGTGAGTGGCAGCTAACCTTGGACCAAAAAAAGAGTCTAGGAGCAGGGTGTTAAATAAACTCTTCTGAATGTGAGAGTCATTAGCACCTATTTGTGATTCAGATCTTTCTAGATGGCTCTGTAGCAAGGAGACTGATTCAAGGTGATAAAAATTCTTTTGTAAGCCACCGCCTTACAGAACTCTACTAATGAAGCCATCTAGAGAAGGTAGAAGATCCTTTTAACTAATTTACCTAGGCAACCTCCATTTCTTAAATATGATTGCTTTCTATGCATTTCTTTCTTTGTCTCTCTCTCTCTCTCTCTCTTTTGATATAATTCCATTTATTTGAAATGTCCATAATAGGCAAATCCACAGAGACAGAAAGTAGATTCGTGGCTTCCAAGGGCAGGGGGATGGAGAGTGACTGCTAATAGGTAAAGGGTTTCTTTTGGGGGATGATGTAAATGTTCTAGAATTAGATGGTTACACATTGTAAATAAACTTAAAAATCACGGACTTGTACATTTTTAAAAAGGTGAGTTTAGTAGAATTTGAATTATATATATTTTTTAACATATTTACATTGTAGTATTTATTTGTATGTTTCTGCTCCCAAGAAATTTTTATTCCATAAAGGTGAGACCTACACTCAATGCAATTCCAAACACATAGTAGGGGTTCAATAAAAGTTTACCAGTAAACGAATGAAGGAGAGATGAAAACAAAGTACTGTTTTTGGTCTTACTCACTATTTTGGCCACTGAATAAGCCTGCTAATCTCCCTGAATGCAGAAAGCAAAAAGATATATAATTTAATTAGATAAGACATATAACATCACTTGGCAAGGTAATAATAAGCACTCTATAATCAGGCTGGCACATAATAAGCACTCTATAAATCAGGATATTATTATTAATAAAAATAATCTGTTTCCATATAGTCAGAAGCCTGAGCTCCCAGCCTTGGAGGCCAGGAACAAGTCAAAGTTACAAATGGGTAGCAAATGTGGCCCCCACACCCAGGGATAGGCACAGGCACAGGCCTTCTCTAGTCTGGTTTGTCCAATTGGAAGCTTGCTTGGAGTACCCCTCAGGCCACCCTTCTTTTCATCTGCAGATATATTATTGAACATTGTAGCTCAGTCCTGTCAGTCTAAATTAGGAGGATTAGGAGATGCTTCGCCAGGAGAAAACAGGATTTGGCAATTTGATTTCAGGAAGACTTGAAAGGTCAGAGATGGAAGGCCAAGGTGGAGTAAAAAGGGCTTTGAGCTTCTGCAGTGAGAACCACCAACTGGAGCAAGAAAGGCAGTTACGGATGTGTAGGAGCAACGTCTTCTATGAGAATCATCAACAGGATAGAATTTTGTCTGAGGAGGTGGGAGATACACTGAAGTGTCTAAAAGGAACATTTTTGTTAGTTTTGTTGTTGTCATAGGATTTCTAATTAAAATAGTACTTTTGGCTCATCAAAACAATTTTCCTTATTTAGTAATACTAAAAAGTTATTTTAATTTCCCCTTAGTGTTTTTCATTATATTTTTGTTAAATTTTATCCAAAGCCGCTTTTAAAAAGAGTGCTATAATTTTTATGCTTTAAATAAAATCTGTTTCCTCCTTATGAGAGATTGGCAATTATATAAGAAGTTAACGAAATGCTTATACGTATGGGAGGTTTTCTAGAATACATTTTTTACATAGTCGCTTGTTCGTTTTACAACTAGTTTCATGTCATGTTTTGCTGGTTGTTTGCAGGTGAAAGGTTTTTTTTTTAAAAAACAAAACAAAACAAAACAAAACAAATAAAGTTCTAAAAAAATAGATAAGAGCCTGAAGTAAAACCCTGTATTCTTAGGGTTCGTGGTTATTATTACATGTTTGGTGTCTGACCCTGGATGAGGTACCCAACATTCCGAGCTGTAATTTCCTATAAAATCTGTAAAGTGAGGATGCCTGGGTGGCTCAGTTGGTTAAGTGACTGCCTTTAGCTCAGGTCATGATCCTGGAGTCCCGGAATCGAGTCCCGCATCAGGGTCCCTGCTCCGCGGGGAGTCTGCTTCTCCTTCTGACCCTCCCCCCTCTCATGATCTTTCTCTCTCATTCTTTCTCTCTCAAATAAATAAATAAAATCTTTAAAAAAATCTATAAAGTGAAAACAATAGTATTCTGTTCACAGAGTTCCTGTGAGGATTAAATGAGAAAATGAACATAAACGTTAAGCATAGGACTGGGTGCCTAGTAAATGCTCAATAAATAGTTGAAAAAAATTGAGTGTGCGAATGTGACAAACAGTCCAGCAGGCTTTGTTTTCCTGACAGATTATGTTCATATGACTGTGTAGGAAAATTGTAAACATCTGTGCCTTGGTTGCCATTCTCCTGAGTTATTTAACCATGTAGATTTCATCAAATATTTTCAATTAATCAGACACAGGCAATGCCATTGACGCCGCACAGATGGTTTCTTCAATCCATCAGCGATGCCTGCGTGTGGCAATGCTGGGACTGGGCACATTAAAAGTTAGAGGCAAGGGAATTTGAGCTTTCAAATCTTGAGACTCCTGGAATGTTTTTAAGCTCCTTTGCTTCACCTCTGATACTGGAAAAGTTGATCTTTCTAAATATATATATTTTAAGAGTCAGCACCATCAGGGCTGCCTGACTCATTAGGGAATGTTCTGAGTCTGTGATAGGAAGGAAGCAAGTGAGAAAGGTTGAGAGAGTTAAAAAACACAATTTAATGTCTCCTTCACTGCTCATTTTTATTACTATAATATTAAGAAAATGTAGAGGTGGGGCGCCTGGGTGGCTCAGTGGGTTAAGCCTCTGCCCTCAGCTCAGGCCTGCTTCTCCCTCTGCCTCTGCCCCCACCCTGCTTGTGTGCTCTCTCTCTCTCTCTCAAGTGGATAATAAATAAAAACTTTAAAAAAAGAGAGAAAATGTAGAGAGCGCCGAATCCTAACCACTAGACCACCAGGGACGATCTAAAAAGAGAGAAAATGTAGAGATAAGAGCAGAAGTTTTTTGACAGAGTCTACCTACAGAAGTGTTATATTCCCATTGTGGACAAATCAGAAAACAGAGACTAGGAAAAAAGATTTCTCATAATCCTTCCACTCAAAGATAACTACCCTTGACATTTTGATTACATCCTTCATTATGATTATTTATGTACATATATACACACATGTGTGCATATGTATGTACACATATACTTGTGTATTTGCAAAAAATGGAATCAAACTGGAAAGTATTTTGTCATCTGCTTTTCCTACTTCGTGAGATAGTCCTAAGATTCTTTCACATCATTTGAATGTTCTTCTTCGTGATTCTTTTAAATAGATGTAAATAATCTACCACAGAAATGAAATGTTACTTCCTTAATCTCCTAAATTATGAGAGTTAGTTTTCAATCTTACTGCTATTGTTAAACAATGACTATTAAACCATTTTTAGCCAAAAGAGAAAATTTTGGAAGGCATTGAATGAGTAGCATAGAAAGCTTTCTATTCTAGCAAGGTTATCGCATAAAATTATTGTATTTGAAATCACTTACTAGAATTAGAGAACAACACAAGGGAATAAAAACAGGTTTCTAAGACAAAATGCATAAAAAACAGGAGCTACAATCTCCCAGAATAGAGAGAGTAGATAATACGGATGCATGCTGAGTTTCTCTGTACAGGCAATTCTCATTTTGCACAGGAGTGCAGGGCTGTGAAAACAACCATGCAGACTGAAACCATGCAAAGTAATACTCAACAGTGAATGAGAAAATGTAAGATTGCATGACCTTTAAAAATTTCTATCAAATACTGAAAATTCTCTATCGGTTATAAAAGTATGGTACAGTGAAACAAAAAAGAATAGCAAAACTAATGCTTATTTACATTATAATGTAAAATAGTACAAATATTGAGAATTCAATATTTTATTTCTTTGTAAAAATCTTATCAAAAGTTGAACAGCGATTGCCATATTCTTGTAAATAACTTACGATGTATTCAATGCATCTCTTCTATGCCTGGGCAAATTCTGATCAACTTCTGACATTTAATCCTTGGCTCTTTCAATGTCATGGAGTATCTCCGAGAGTGCCTTTGACGTGAAGTCTTCTGCCAATATCATGCATTTCCTCTGGGACACCTGCCTCCTCTCTGTCACAACCATTTCTCTCATTTACGTCCATAAGTTGGCCTTCCCTAGACTCCTCTAACTGCACATCCAGGGTGTCTCCCATGGTGGTAGTATCAAGATTACCACCGTCAGCCATTTCTCCTATAACTCCATGAATGTGAGATTCCAATTTCATTTTCAGCATTATCACTTTTCATTTCTTTGCTGTACTTTCATCTTCGTTGGCCAATTCCCTCTCAATTATCCATCTTTCTAAAATTTCATGGGGATTTATCACCGAGAGACAGAGGCAAAACTACCTGTTTTGCTGCCTGTACCTGATTGAGTAACACAGGCAGTGACCAATCACTGACAAACTTTGAAAGAAATGACATGATTGGCCACTGATCAGGATAAGCCTCCGCTATTCATGTAGTGATTTATGGACGAAAAAATTAGCAGCAAAATTTGTACTTTATACAATTATTCACAGTTAATGTACTGTGGAAATAGAAATGTGGAGCAGGTTGTCAGGGATCAGTGCAATTTAACTAAACCGTGTAACTGAACAGTGCATATTGGGACTGTGCAAAGAGAGGACTGCCTGTATATATTTATAAATAATGATTGAGGGGGATGGCTTTCCAAACTGATTTTGATAGGCTGTGAAGGGCAGTACTCCATTCTCCCTGTCTCAAGCTATCTGGGGGGCAACGTTGGTTTTATGGAGCCTGAAGGATATGTTGCCCTTAGGTTTTGAACTGTAGCATCCCACATAAAGGGGAGAATCATGCTGATGAGGTGACTTGCTGCAATGAGCAGAAAGTAGAAACTGTAATTCTTCCTCTTCTCACGTAACAGCACAGCAGAGCTCAGTGAGATTTCAGTCCAACGTGGGGAGCTGATTGTTTCCTATGATTCCTATTCCCCGACAGTGCCCCCACACACCTCATGGATAGTGACAAAAAAAAGCCTTGAGTTATAGGGCCAAGTCTCTGTTATAGTTCCAATAGGATACATCTTTGAAGTCAAGGTCAGGTCAATGGTGTTAAACATGGTGGGGGGGAGAGTGAAGGGACAAAGAGCCAAGAAAGTTGAGGAATTTACAGCCAAGTCTGTAAACAAAGAAGATGGATGGTAGCTGAAGACAAACAGAGGATTCACTGGAAAGAAGAGGAAATGGCCTTACTAAGTTAGGGTTGGGGACCCTGCAGAGATTCCCCACAGGGTCTTGATATGTCATCCCAATTATCTTTGCACTACAGTGTCTGTCATGTAAAAAGACCTTACAGATGTTTGTTAAATGAAGTAGGAATTATTGTTGGGATTCCACCACAAAGATAAGCATTTTTTTAATGTCAATTTTGGAGAAATAATATTTTAATAAAACCTAGAATAAATTTGACTAACTGCACAGGGCACACAAATAATAGAATGGACCAAAGATGGAAGTTAAGCACAAGGGTATTCAATGGGAAATTCATTTTTTCTCTCTGTTTGATGGTTTCTGCTCCTTTGCACTGTCCCCCAGGCAGTCAGAGTGATCTTTTAGAAATGTAATTCATATTACATAGTCTCTTGCTTAAAACTTCCCAATGGCATCCCTTGCACAAAGAATAAAATCTGAAGTGTTTATCATGGCTCACAGAGCCTCTGTCATCTGATCCTTAACAAATTCTCTGATCCTACTTATCTCTCTCCTCCATCACTTTCCCCTGTGCTCTCATATTCTTTTGTTACATTAGCCTTTTTTTCTATTCCACAAACAGGGAAGTTCATTGTGATCTTAGGATCTTTGCTCTTGCAGTTACCTCTGTTTGGCAAGTTCTATCTGTAGATTTTCACACGGAAAACTTTTTTAAAAGATTTTATTTATTTATGAGAGAGAGAGATTGAGAGCTCACAAGCGGGGGGAGAGGCAGTAAACAGAAAACTTTTAACATGGTTTTTGAAGTAAAGGATATGTGATCATAACACTCCCTATAGGAAAAATGATGGAAGGTGAATCATCTGCATCAGTCAGGATGCGTCAGTAGCAAATAGTCCTCCAGATCTAAGTGGCTTAAAACAACAAAGGTGTATTTTTTGCTCATGCTCCATGGCCATTGTGGTTGGCAACAAGTTTCTACTCTTTGCTGAGATGCTAACATTTTTTGATACCGCCAACTCAACGTGAGGTTTCCAGGGCTGCCATGTCAGAAGAAGATGAGATAGTAGAGCATTGTCAGTTAAGTGGTTTATCCCAGAAGTGACACAAATCATTGCTCATTATTGACTGTAAGTCTGGATCTGCTGTTTCCTATCTGAATTCTCATCTTTTTATCAGGCATTTTTGACAGGGACTAAATTTTCTTATTGGGATTTTCAAGATAATTTGAAGTACTTTTAACAATTTGGATTCCTGGGCCCCACCTTTCAAGATCTGATTTAGTTGGTGTGGGATGGGGAGTGGTCATCACTTAGTTACTTGCAGTAACTAAGCTGCGGGTGATGTGGAGACCACACTTGGAGAAACACACGTCTAGACGCTAGAACAATGGTTCGTCTATTTTAAGTGCTTAATAAATATTTTTTTGACTATACACTTAGGGTTCCTTTTCTTTTTTAAATTTTATTATGTTATGATAGTCACTGTACAATACATCATTAGTTTTTGATGTGGTGATCCACGATCCATTGTTTTCGTATAACACCCAATGCTCCATGCAGTACATGCCCTCTTTAATACCCATCACCAGGCTAACCCATCCCCCTGCCCACCCCAAAACCCTGTTTGTTTCTCAGAGTCCATAGTCTCTCATGGTCCATCCCTCCCTCCTATTCCCAACCCCATTTTCCCCTTCCTTCTCCTAATGTCCTCCACGCTATTCCTTATGTTCCACAAATAAGTGAAACCATATGATAATTGACTTTCTCTGCTTGACTTATTTCACTGAGCATAATCTCCTCCTGTCCCATCCATGTGGTTGTGAAAGTTGGGTATTCATCCTTTCTGATGGCTGAGTAATATTCCATGGTATATATGGACCACATCTTCTTTATCCATTCATCTGTTGAAGGGCATCTCGGCTCTCTCCACAGTTTGGCTATTGCGGACATTGCTGCTATGAACATCGGGGTGCATATGGCCCTTCTTTTCACTACATCTGTGTCTTTGGGGTAAATACCCAGTAGTGCAATTTCTGGGTCATAGGGTAGCTCTATTTTTAAATTTTTGAGGCACCTCCACACTGTTTTCCAAAGTGGCTGTACCAACTTGCATTCCCACCAACAGTGTAAGAGGGTTCCCCTTTCTCCACAACCTCTCCAACATTTGTTGTTTCTTTCCCTGTCCATTTTTGGCATTCTAACTGGTGTAAGGTGGTATCTCAATGTGGTTTTGATTTGAATTTTCCTGATGGCTAAAGATGATGAACACTTTTTCATGTGTCTGTTAGCCATTTGTATGTCTTCTTCAGAGAAGTGTCTTTTCATATCTTCTGTCCACTTTTTGACTTGATTATTTGTTTTTTGGGTGTTGAGTTTGAGAAGTTCTTTATAGATCTTGGATACCAGCCCTTTATCTGTAGTGTCATTTGCAAATATCTCCCATTCTGTGGGTTGCCTCTTTGTTCTGTTGACTCTTTCCTTTGCTGTGCAGAAGCCTTTTATCTTGATGAAGTCCCAAAAGTTCATTTTTGCTTTTGTTTCACTAGCTTTTGGAGATGTATCTTGAAAGAAGTTGCTGTGGGCAATGTCAAAGAGGTTGCTGCCTATGTTCTCCTCTAGGATTTTGATGGCTTCCTGTCTCACATTGAGGTCTTTCATCCACTCTGAGTTTATCTTTGTGTATGGTGTTAGAGAATGGTCGAGTTTCATTCTTCTGCATGTGGCTGTCCAATTTTCCCAGCACCATTTATTGAAGAGACTGTCTTTTTTCCATTGCATGTTTTTTCCTGCTTTGTCAAAGATTATTTGACCACAGAGTCGAGGGTCCATATCTGGGTTCTCTATTCTGTTCCATTTGTCTATATGTCTGTTTTTATGCCAGTACCATGCTGTCTTGGTGATCACAGCTTTGTAATATAGCTTGAGATCAGGCAATGTGATGCCCCCAGCTTTATTTTTCTTTTTCAACATGTCCTTGGAGATTCGGGGTCTTTTCTGATTCCATACAAATTTTAGGATTGTTTGTTCCAGCACTTTGAAAAATGTCATTGGAATTTTGATCGGGATGGCATTGAAGGTATAGATTACTCTGGGTAGCATAGACATTTTAACAATGTTTATTCTTCCGATCCATGAGCATGGAATATTTTTCCATCTTTTTGTGTCTTCTTCAATTTCTTTCATGAGTGTTCTGTAGTTCCTAGAGTATAGATCCTTTACCTCTTTGGTTAGGTTTATTCAGAGGTATCTTATGGTTTTTGGTGCTATTGTAAATGGAATCATTTCTCTAATTTCTCTTTCTACAGTTGTGTTGTTAGTGTATAAGAAAGCAACTGATTTCTGTGCATTGATTTTGTATCCTGCCACATTACTGAATTGCTGTATGAGTTCTAGTAATTTGGGGGTGGAGTCTTTTGGGTTTTCCACATAAGAGTATCATGTCGTCTGTGAAAAGAAAGAGTTTGACTTCTTCTTTGCCAATTTGAATACCTTTTATTTCTTTTTGTTGTCTGATTGCTGTTGCTAGGACTTCTAGTACTATGTTGAACAATAGTGGCGAGAGTGGGCATCCTTGATGTGTTCCTGATCTTAAGGGAAAGGCTCTCAGCTTTTCCCCATTGAGGATGATATTCGCTGTGGGTTTTTCATAGATGGATTTTATGAACTTGAGGAATGTTCCCTCTATCCCTATACTCTGAAGAGTTTTATTCAGGAAACGATGTTGTATTTTGTCAAATGCTTTTTCTGCGTCAATTGAGAGGACCACATGGTTCTTCTCCCTCCTCTTATTAATGTGTTCTATCACATTGATTTGCAAATGTTGAACCACCCTTGCATCCCGGGGATAAATCCCACTTGGTCATGGTGGATGATCCTTTTAATGTATTGTTGGATCCTGTTAGCTATGATTTTGTTGAGGATTTTGGAATCCATATTCATCAAGGTTATTGGTCTGAAATTCTCCTTTTTGATGGGGTCTTTGCCTCGTTTGGGGATTAAGGTAATGATGGCCTCATAGAATGAGTTTGGAAGTTTTCCTTCTGTTTCTATTTTTTGAAACAACTTCAGTAGAATAGGTATTATTTCTTCTTTGAATGTTTGGTAGAATTCCCTAGGGTATCCATCAGGCCCTGGACTCTTGTTTTTTGGGAGGTTTTTGATCACTGCTTCAATCTCGTTACTGGTTATTGGCCTATTCAGATTGTCAATTTCTTCCTATTTCAGTCTTGGCAGCTTATTGGTTTCCAGGAAGGCCTCCATTTCATCCAGATTGCTCAGTTTATTGGCAATATAGTTGTTGATACTAATTTCTAATAACTTTCTATTTCCGTGGTGTTAGTCATGATCTCTCCCCTTTCATTCATAAATTTATTAATTTGGGTCCTTTCTCTTTTCTTTTGGATAAGTCTGGCCAGTGGTTTATCGATCTTATTAATTCTTTCAAAGAACCAACTTCTAGTTTCATTGATCTGATCTACTGTGTTTCTGGTTTCTGATTCACTGATCTCTGCTTTAATTTCAATTATTTCTCTTCTAATGCATGGCTTAGGCATCGTTTGTTGCTTTTTCTCTAGTTCTTTAAGGTATAGAGTTAGTTGGTAAATTCGGGATTTTTCTATTTTTTTGAGTGAGGCTTGGATGGCTATGTATTTCCCCCTCAGGACCGCCTTTGCAGTATCCCATAGAGTTTGGACCGATGTGTTTTCATTCTCATTGATTTCCATGAATTGTTTAAGTTCCTCTTTGATTTTCTGGTTGACCCAAACGTTCTTGAGCAGAGTGGTCTTTAGCTTCCAAGTGTTTGAATTTCTGCCAATTTTTTTCTTGTGATTGAGTTCCAGTTTTAAAGCATTGTGGTCTGAGAATATGCAGGGAATAATCTCAATCTTTTGGTATCGGTTGAGATCTGATTTGTGACCCAGTATGTGGTCTATTCTGGAGAAAGTTCCATGTGCGCTTGAGAAGAATGAGTATTTTGTTGTTTTAGGGTGGAATGTTCTCTATATATCTATGAGGTCCATCTGATCCAGTGTATCATTCAAAGCTCTTGTTTCCTTGTTGATTTTCTGCTTAGATGATCTGTTCATTGATGAGAGTGGAGTATTGAGGTCTCCTACAATTAATGTATTGTTATCAGTATGACTCTTTATTTCAGTTAACAGTAGGCTTATGTAGATGGCTGCTCCCATGTTGGGGGCATAGATATTTACAGTTGTTAGATCTTATTGTTGGATAGACCCTTTAAGAATGACATAGTGTCCTTCTGTGTCTCTATTTACAGACTTCAGTTTAAAATCTAATTTGTCTGATATAAGAATTGCTACCCCAGCTTTCTTTTGAGGTCTGCTGGCATAGAAGATAGATCTCCATCCCTTCACTTTCAGTCTGGATGTATCTTTAGGTTCACAATGAGTCTCTTGTAGGCAGCATATGGATGGGTCCTGTCTTTTGATCCAATCTGCAACCCTGCACCATTTTATGGGAGCATTAAGGCCATTCAAGTTGGGTGATTATTGAAAGATATAAATGTATTGTCATTATGTTGCCTGTGAAGACCTTGTGTTTATAGATTGTCCCTGTAAATATCTGTTGTATATGACTCTTGGGGTCTTTCTCCTTTGATAGAACCCCCCCTAATATTTCTTGCAGGGCCAGCTTAGTGGTCACATATTCTTTCAATTTCTGCCAATCGTGGAAGCTCTGCATCTCTCCATCCATTCTAAATGACAGCCTTGCCGGATAAAGTATTCTTGGCTGCATGTTCTTCTCATTTAGTACGCTGAATATGTCTTGCCAGGCCTTTCTGGCTTGCCAGGTCTCTGTGGATAGGTCTGACATTATTCTGATGTTCCTCCCTCTGTACGTAAGAAATCTCTTCCCCCTAACTGCCCTTAAGATGGTTTCCTTGGTTCTAAGATATGCAAGTTTTATTATTACATGCCGGGGTGTTGGACTGTTTTCCTTGATCTTGGGAGGGGTCCTCTCTGCTTCTAGGACACAAATGTTTGTTTCATTCCCCAGATTAGGGAAGTTCTCAGCTACGATTTGCTCAAATACATCTTCTAGTCCTCTCTCTCTCTCTCCACTCCCTCTGGGATTCCAATTATTCTGACATTGGAACACTTCCTCGTGTCACTTATTTCTCTGATTCTATTTTCATGGATACTGAGTTGCTTTCCCTGGCCTCCTCTTTTCTCTTTTTATCTATTATATTGTCTTCCAGGTCGCTTATTTGTTCTTCTGCCTTGCTTACCCTAGCTGTTAGATTATCTAGATTGGATCGGATCTCACTGATAGCATTTTTAAGTTCTGCCAATTCAGCTTTCATTTCTGCCCTTAGAGACTCTATGTTGCCATTAATCGATTTCTCCATTCTAGCCATTGTCTTCACAATTGCTAGCCTGAATTCCATCTCTGACATCTTGGTTATATCTGCATCCATTTGTAAATCTGCAGCATAAGTCATAATCTCTGAGTCTTTTCTATTTTGGGGGCTCCTCCTCCTAGTCATTCTGTTGAGGGGTGGTTGAGGGAATGTACAGAGTCCAAATTATTGACCAGAACCCAAGCAAGATGCACCTGTTTTCTTGGGACCTTAGGGTTGCTGACCTCTTATTTTCCCAGCCTGTCTTCTGGTGGAGGGGCCTGCCCTGCTGTTACTCAGGCAACCATGTTTGGGCGGAGTTGCCCTGCCCCCCTGTAGCAGGGGATGGGCTCTGGGGGGATCAGTTTTTGGGGCTTTTGTTCTCTGGCAGCTTTCCCTGGTAGCTTTCCACATCTCTTCAGCAAGTCAGAGCAGAAGAGACCGTTTCCAACCCTCTGACTCAGAACAGAGAGACCGCAGTCTGTTCTTCAGTGAGATCTCCAGGCCACACCATCTCTGTTTCTGTCCGTGCTGCTATAAACTGCAGCGGCCTGGGTTGTGCGCCCCTCCACAGCACTCCCAGTCCTGCCTCCAGGTCAGAGCACGTCTCTGCCCTTTGTGCTTCTAAAACCGCCAGCCGCCCCCAGATCGCAGGCACGACCCCGCCGCTCCAGGTTTCCGCCCTGGGGGCTGTCCTAAAGTCCTTTCCCTGCCGCTACCGGTCTGTGAGTCTATGCCCCATCTCCAGCACACGAGGCTGTCACTCACCGGCGGTGTAGGATACCCATGGCCAGGCACCCTCCCGCTGCCTTTTATCCTCTGATATCTGCCTGCAGAATCACGGCTCCCCACTTCGTACCTGGAAATCAACCGCCTGCGATATTCTATTTGTACAGATCCAGATCTTCTTACCTCTCAGGCTGGTTTCGTGGGTGCTCAGAGTGGTCTGGTAGGTATCCAGTTCAATTCCAGGGACCAGTCGAAATAGGGTCCCCTACTCCTCCACCATCTTTCCTAGTCCCTAGGGTTCCTTTATAAATAAAAACTTAAAGGAATGAATCAGTGATTTAAATGAAAAGAATCTGTGTATACCAAGTTACATTAGGAGAAAGAGAAAGGCCCAGAATTCTATTCATCCTCCCTTAAATAACTTCCGATTTCAGGAGGAGGTAATACTGGGACTTTCTTTCACTTTGGGCATGTCATTAGGTTGATCCACACAACATGTCATATATCTTGTTCAGGAAAAAGGCACAAGTTTAATGATATTTAAAAAAAAAAAAGAGTGGATGAATTCTTTGACTCATTCCATTTGAAATGAACTATGGAACAAGCAAATCCAATCTCATGTAATTAGAAGTTACTTTAATTACATGAAATACAGCCTACATTTCTTTGACAATGATAGATAATAACCTCCTTTTTATGTTGTATTAAAAATCTAATGGCCAATAACTTTAGGGCCTTAACTAACTGAGACTGAACTCTCTTGTCACTTATTTCTGTGTTATTTTCACACTCTGATCACAGAATAACAACACTAGGAGTAAAGATTATAATGATGTCATAAACAGAGAACCATAAATGTATACTTTTTAAGTGAAGCTAAGTGTTCCATTATGATAGATTACCATCCCCTTGAAAAGCTCAACTATTTAAAAATCAGATCTGCTGCATTTTCAATACTCAGACTTTTCTCTGAAATGAAGTTTCAGGCTGGAGGTCTCCATGGGTGTGTATTCATGTGCATTATGTTTTGGTACATAAAATCTGAAAGCTTCTAAAGTATTAAAACTTTCATGTAAATCATGGAAGAAAAAAAAGACAATAAAAAGCTGGTACTTAAAATATCCATTAATTGTTTTAAAAATTAATTTGCAGGCGGATTCTATTTTTACAATTGCTGTAACTTTTTAGTTATTAATATAACTTTAATAATGTCACTATTTCCTCCTTTTCTGGGCAAGTTATTCACAATGTTAGGCTATTCTTAAAGGCTGTGGATGAATAGGGGCACTCACACCTTGGAGTATGGGCTAAATGTAAGATAAGAAAAGAATATTTGTTCAGGTACTGCAAGTGACAGTGTGTTAGATATATAGGTTCTGACTAGTGAATCTAAGTTTCTTGGCTAGGAAACGAATGGATCGTATTAGGTAATTTACTTTTGCCTGAATGTTGATAAAGTTTTGCTGATACTTCTTTTTTTTAAGATTTTATTTATTTATTTGACAGAGAAAGAGAGAGAGAGAGCACAAGCAGAGGGAGTAGCAGGGAGATGGAGAGGGAGAAGCAGGCGCCCCACTGAGCAGGGAGCCCCATGTGGGGCTTGATCCCAGGACCTTGGGATCATGACCTGAGCCGAAGGCAGGTGCTTAACCAACTGAGCCAACCAGGCGCCCCTGTTGGTACTTCTCTAATAGATGGTAACAAACTAAAAGAGCTCAAAAAAATGCAAGAAAGTCACATGTACTCAGAAACTTGCTTCTTTCTGTTACTGCATAAAAATTGTGCTTTTCCTGGATCACATCTGAGAAGGCAACAAGCACAGCAGAGGCATAGTTTTCTCTCCTACAAATGTCTCTGTAGTGTTGCAATTTAACTGCTTTGTGTATTTAAAATATACCATGAACAATGATAGTCATGAACATACATGGCAAGGAGATTATGATGTGTTGGTTCACAGGCCTCATATCTTCATAAAGCACAACACAGGATTAAAACTGGGAGCAAAAAATTCTAATGTCTATATTGCTTAGGACATTAGTGAGACACACACACATATGTATTTCTAAAATTCAGGTGTAGAGTCGAGCTAATCACATCCCATATTTCATAGCTCATTATAATTACTATTTCTGGGAAACCCCTCCATTTCCTTATCTTGTCCCCATTTTCCATGCCTACTTCCTTCTTTTCTCTAAAAAATAACCTAACATGTTTGTTATGCATCTTTGTATGTGCTCTGGTCAAATGTGTGTGGTTTTGTGACCTTGTCTTTTGAATTTTCATAAGTGGACCTAGGTTATAAATCTTAATCAGTTTTTCTCTGTTTGACTCAGGTTCTATTTATGTTACTGGCTGTTTTTCTACTCCTCCAGGCTGCTCACTGTTGTATCATTTATTAGGATCTCTGTAGTACCCACACTCACTTTTCAAAAGCACAATTTGGGTCATCCTCCCTGGTGTTCACTAGTCTTCCCTGATGTTCACTATTTATTGATGTGTTCATTCTCTACTTCCATCTTTCTAATAATCAAATATGGTTTGTAAATGAAGATCTTAACATACCAGAAGGAGGGCAAACAGCAGGCTTTACTAACATTTTCCAGTGAAGTTCTATAATGGCACAGGAACATCACATCTCTCTGACCAAAGAGAGGGCTTCCCTTATTCAATGAAGATATAATATGCATGAAATACCCTCTATTACTCTTCCAGTCTCCCCATGCTTTAATCTAAATATAGCCGATTGATGTTATAAAGCTATCCTTTAGAGCGCTCATTTTCATTGAAACATACAAGCTGCCTGTGCAGATGTGGGATCAGAGATGCATGAAGAAATACATAAATTTAAAATAACATAAAGCCAGCCCCATCCTCTTTCCGCCATCTTTCCGTGCGGCCATAATGGTGCTCATGAATGTCTTGGCAGATGCTGTCAAGAGCATTAACAATGCTGAGAAGAGAGGCAAACGCCGGGTTCTTATTAGGCCGTGCTCCAAAGTCATTGACCGGTTTCTCACTGTGATGATGAAGCATGGTTACATTGGCGAATTTGAAATCATTGATGATCACAGAGCGGGGAAGATTGTTGTGAACCTCACGGGCAGGTTAAACAAGTGTGGAGTGATCAGCCCCAGATTCAATGTACAACTGAAAGATCTAGAAAAATGGCAGAATAACCTGCTCCCGTCATGCCAGTTTGGTTTCATTGTAGTGACAACTTCAGCTGGCATCATGGACCATGAAGAAGCAAGACGAAAACACACAGGAGGGAAAATCCTGGGATTCTTTTTCTAGGGATGTAATACATACTTGCAAATAAAATGCCTCAATGGAAAAAAAAATAAAAAATAAATAAAATAACATAAAGCCAGAAGGTGCTGGAATCAGACCTGCTTATAACATTGGCTTGCTCAGTCACCATGCATGGTCATTAAGTGACTACCTTTTTTCTCTTTGTAGATCTTAGCCAGTAACTCAGAATATCTTGAGTTTCTTAAGGAAAAATGGATTATTACTATTAAGTAGAACCACTTCCTGTAGTCTTTTTAAACTCTTTGGGTCCTAATGAAGAATGTGGGCCAGCCTGATGAGGACCTTCTCCTGAGAGCAGCCCGGCTGTACCTCCAACCCCTGGAACTGTGCCAGGAGGCTGTGTGCCTAATCTGCTCAGAAATCGTTCCTTTCTGTCTGTCACTGAAGCCTGAACACACTCCAGGAATTAGGTACTAATTAATGTCAACACATTATAAATGAAGAAAGAAGGGAAATTGCTTGGATTCATTTCTGAGGAAATTTTCAGCAATTCGCTCCAGTCAAAGTTAATGTGTACCTCAGAGCAGCACTGAACCAAATCATAAAATGCTGCTCATGTGGATGAGTGACCTGGAGGTGACCTGAGCAAGCCTCTCGACCAGTATTTGTTTCCATATTGTGTCTATTTTGCTAGGATGCTGCTTATGGCATTTGATGATCTGATTGGTAGCATCAGACGGGCAAGGAATCCAAAGTAAGGCTTCACAAGCAGTCAATTCTAGGTTAGCTACACAAAATTCTAGGAAATAACTTTTAAAACAGCACTTGCCTGATTTTAGTCTGTGGCTGCTTTATGGGCTTCAGTGAACAGTTTTTCAAAAACTAGAACAAGTAGATCATTACATGAATCTTAAGAAGTCTTCCTTTTTTAATCAGAAGCAGATTCTCATATCCTGCTTTTATGTCTATAAAATTAGGAACCGGATGCTAACATCCAAATCATCGTTTTGGGTAATCAGGATAATAAATGTGTACTAGTATCTCATATACTGAGTCCAATATTGATCCAATATGTGAGAAACCAATCGGGGGTGAGTCTGCAGTCAGGAGCAGGAGACTCATTTTGCAGAAAAAGCAGTTGGTACTGCAAGAAATCACAAGAGGGTTCAGTTCTGTGTTCATTGTTCTTTAGGCTTCCTTATTACATTCTACACCTTTGAGGAAGCCCTTGGTGTGCACCTTACTGAACTTGGCCTGAGTAAGAATGTCTGGGCTTAGACAGGTAAGCACCTTGCTGGCTTTGCTTAGGCCTTGAGCTCACTAGAGAAGACTCGATGCCAGACAATTCCTCCAACTCCAGTGCCCAGCACAACATGTGGCACATAGTTTGGGACAATAATAACCAAATAAGGAAGACTACAGAGTAATGTAGGCATACCTATAATGTCACATTTCGACCATAGTAGTGGACTGCTGGGAAACTCATTTCAGTGCGTGGACTTTAGGGTTAAAAAGATAGATTTCACTCCTGAAAACTTAATGGCCATGGGTAAGCAGCCTTGAAATCTCAATTCCCTCTTCTGTATATTAGAGTTAAGTCTGTAAATAATGGATTTGTGGCAAAAAGGGAAGAGGTCTAGAATGAAGATTTGTTTGACCACATCAACACCAATGATTTTGCTAAAGTAAAAAAAATAAGATATAGAAAATTTGGTTCTTGATTGAAAACTGCTTTGATTATATGCTAATATGTGTTTTCCTAAATCTTAATATGATAACAAGAATGAAGTGATTTAAGAAAAAACATTTTTTTTGTTTTCCCAAGCACTTAGCACAGATTACACATAAGCCTGAGTCTGTGTTCTTTCTACAAACCACAGTGTGTAGGGCATGGATATGGAAGAACACACAAATAAAAAAGTCAAGACAAATAAAGTTTATTAAGAAAAATCTGTTTGAAACTTCCTGGTTCTATCCATGCGTTAATATTCCTGCAAATAATGTGTATAATTTTCACTGCATTTTGGTAAAATGCTGGAAGAGAAACAGGAGGAAAGGAGCAAAGATGTGTGGGACTTGTCCTAGGAGAGTAGCAGGCAGACCAGGACCGGATAGAAAAGTCACCCAGGGGGATTAATTCATTTCTAACAGTGCTAGTATTGGATGAAGAGGATTTTCTTTTCTTCTTTTCTTTTTTTTTTTTTTACAAAGATGAGAGCATAAGATGCACTTTGAAACATTTAAAAGTTGAAAAAAACAGTAGATGTTTTGTCTCTTTGAAAATTTAACAGAGCGATAGCACACACTTACCAAATGTCTTGCAGAGCACCCTTCCAAATGAAAGATATATACTAAGTACACCAGGATGGCTATCTATGTGGGGGAGAGAAAATGGGGCCAAATGGGAATAAATAATACATTGAGGGGCCTCGCCCAGACCACTGGTGATTAAATTGACTCTGCACCTGGGGTCCAACAGAAACCAATCACCACCACCAAAACAATGAAACTGAAACACAGTGTGAGTATGTAGGGTTCTCAGGGGAGCCCCTTTCATTTCCTATACTGGGGAATGATGCTTCAGGCTATGGAGTGCCTAGGATTCCCAGGTGCAGGTATGAGTGAGTGAGTGTGTGTGTGTGTGTGTGTGTACGCGCGCACGTGCATGCGTGCTTTCCTGAGATTTAATTTGCATGAAGAGAGATGGAGCCCAAGAAAACTGCTGGCTTTTGAATATTTTGGCTGTCTTGAGTCAGGATATTCCCTGCCCAAACATAGCCTTCCTTTCAATAGGAGCTCCTTTAACTTTCCCATAGTTTTGTATGTAGAATTTGTGTGTGTGCGTGTGTGTGTATGTGTTCGTGCGTGTGTACAGACCTTTGGAGTTTATAAAGGACAATGGCACACCAATTCAATACTCACTCACTGTAAGGGTTAAAATGGTGGTGCAGCAAAAATACCCAACAACAATGTGCAGCCCATTAAAAGGCAATTAGATAAACAGTTGCTACAAGCTTGAAAAATCTGCCTCCTTTACCATGGTGAATGGATTGGAATCAATCCACAGTTAATAAAAAGGAAAGGATGTGGAAACGTGGCTGAAATGTAAGACAAAGGGAAATAAAATACTATTTTTCAAAAAGAAATGTATAGGGATGCTGATGGAGGCACTCAACTAGAAATATGGATCGTTCACTTAAAAATCAGAAGATTTAGTTTTTATAAATCTGTGTGTCTCAGTTACCCTTTGCCAAAGGGATAATAAGATTGCAGTCATAAAATATCTGAAATATTGCACTATATTTTCTATGTTCTATATTTTTGACCATTTAGCTACCTATCAGTTAACTGCATGTTGGATTAGTTTCAGACAACCCCACAAATACACATCGAGGCATGCATGTTTTGGTGACTTCACACACTCAGTCTTTCTGCATCAAGGAAAGTTTCCCTTCTACTGTTCGCTTACTGAGAGATTCAAAAGTTTAAGAAAAGAAACATTATCCTCAAATGATTATGCCAAAGGCTGTGATCCATCCAAACTCACATGCAAAACAAGGCTGGGCCTGATCTGTTCATTTTTGAGCACCGGGCAACAGCTGCTTGTCATCTACCTTCACTGGAGTGTTCTCATTGATTGCATTCTTTCTTTTGACTCTTTCATCATAAAAGAGACAGAAGAAGAAAGAAAGGGAGAGAGAGAAGGAGGGAAGAAGGGCAGGGGAGAGGGGCCGGGGGAGAGGGAGCGGGGGAGGGAAGGAGGGAGGGAGGGAGGAGGCCATCATTAAGACCACAGCCACCTCACACCACTTATGGACTACTATACATCCTGCAGGGCAGAGAAGGCACACCCCATGACCAAAGCCAAAACACACCTGTCTGCTTCCTGTGTGTGTACAACCAATGCCAACTGAGCATTGGTAGTCTTGTCAAACTGTATACTTGTGGCGCAATTCTACTAGTTTCGGTAACTTAAAGAAGAGAGAATCTCCGTCATCTGCAGCCTTCAGTGTAGGAAATGAGAAGTGACACTTACAGCAGCAGTGAAACCTTCACAAATTCAAGGAGACTTCTGTGAGTGTGTAGAAGTCAGGATATTAAGGCAGAGAGCAAAATCATGTCAGCATGGCTGAAACAGGTACATTTTTAAACCGTAACTTCCAGTTTGCCCTCATTCAGTAGAAGACTAAGCGCCTAGGTCTAGATGTTGTTTTTATCATTTTTGTTTATAATGTAGGACTAGACATACACATTCAATTTACTGAAAAAATTTCTTAGGAAAATACAAGCATAGAAGGTTTCATAAACAGTTATACTTAGAGAAATATTGAGCTAGATATATAAATTGGTATAGGATAGGTTATCTGAAAGACAATATGACAATAGCTTTCACTTTTAAAATTGTCTTGCTCCAAAGCAATCACTTGGACATTAGCCTTACCAACATTTTTCTAGATCTATCTCCTCAGGCAAGAGAAACAAAAGCAAAAATAAACTATCGGGACTACATCAAACCAAGAAGTTTTGCACAGTGAAGGAAGCCATCAACAAAAGATAAAGGTAACCTATTGAATGGGAGAAGATATTAGCAAATGATATATTTGATAAGAGGTTAATATCCAAAAAAATATAAAGAGCTCCTACAACTCAACACCAGAAAAATCCCAAGTAATTTGATTAAAAATGAGCAGAAGACCTAGATAGACATTTTTCCAAAAAAGACATATGGATGGCCAAGAGACACATGAAAAGATGCTCAACATCACTCATCTTTAGGGAAATGCAAATCAAAGCCACAGGGAGATACCACCTCAAATCAGTCAGATGGCTAGTATTCAAAACACAAGAAATAACAAGTGTTGATGAGTATGTGAGGGAAAGGAATTGTTGTGCACTGTTGTTGGGAATGGAAACCGGGGCAGCCACTGTGGAAAATAGCATGGAGGTTCCTCAAAAAATTAAAAATAGAATTATCATATGATCTAGCAATTTCACTTCTGGGTATTTACCCAAAGAAAAGGAAAACACTAAATGAAAAGATAAATTCACTATCCCCCCCATGTTTATTGCAGCATTATTCATAGTAGCCAGGGTAGGGAAGCAATTTAAGTGTCCACGGATAGATAAATGGATAGGGAAGACGTGGTATGTATACACACACACACACACACACATATGTAATACTCACACACATATATATATATAATACACACACACACACATACACATACACACACAAATAGAATATTACTCAGCCATAAAAAAGAATGAAATCTTGCCATTTGTGACAACATGGATGGACCTAGAGGGTTTTATGCAAAGTGAAATAAGTTAGAGAAAAACAAATACTGTATGATTTCATTTATATGTGAAATCTAAAAAATGAAAACAAAAAACTAAAACAGATTTCTATTTACAGAGAACAAACAGGTCGTTGCCAGAGCAGAGGGAAATTGGGGGGATGGGCAAGAGAGGTGAAGGGGATTAAGAGATACAAACTTCTAGTTATAAAATAAATAAGCCACAAGGATGAAAAGTACAGCATAGGGAATATATAATAATATTTAAATTTATAATAATATTTAAAAACTTTGTGTGGTGACAGATGGTGACTACACTCATTGTGGTGAGTACTGTGTAATGTATAGAATTATTGAATCCCTACATTGTACACCCGAAACTAATATAACATTATATGTCAACTGTACTTCAATACAAAAATAGCTTGCCATAGAACCAAAAATCTGTTTCTAAAAAATTATTCTAAAAAAAATGAAAGTTGGTATGATGTAGATGTATTTATAATAGCACATTTTTTAAAAAAGTCCAAAAATAGGGGAGTAGTTAAACAAATATTTTTACATCCATACAATGAAATACGTAGCTTTAAACAACCATGTTGTAAAAAAATATTTATTCTGGGGGAAAAATGATCAAAAAATATTAACAACTGAAAGATGTGGCCTATAAGCTGTTTGAATAGTATGTCTATTGTGGAAAATAGAAATGTAGAAGCATCCGGAAGGGTAGGAAGATCATTAGCAAAATGTAAAACATTATTTTTCTTTCCATATTTTAAAGAGTATTTTCTAAGTTTTTTTCTGAGTGGTTTCTTAGTGATTAGATACCATACCATAATTGTTACTAAAAAAGACTCATTAATATTCAGAGGCTTTTCTCTGAGTCCAGTGATTTGTTTAAACTCAGAGGTTGTGTCACACGTGCTATCCTGTGGATACTGGGATAGGTGCATCCCATGGAAAGACCCTCGAGGCTGTCTATCTAAAGCTTGCACGACCTGCGGACGGTCAGTGTAAAATGACAAACTAGAACGTGCTACGATCCCAGGGAGGAACCGTTCTTCCTGGGTTTTCCATCTTGTCTTGTCGGTCACCCATAACCAGATGCTCATACCATAATATAAACGTTAACAAACTATTAGTTCATGAAATGAAAGGCTCTATTATATTGCTGATAGTGAGGGGGGTGTCCAAGTTTAATTGCTTTGGCAATCCTACCCCTGTATTTCCTGATTCTGATGCAAGTGAAACCTCAACTTTCTCCTATTACAATGGTTTATATAATATATTTATAGATACGCATAGAGGTATATGATAAAACAGGGCTTTATAGTTAGAGTAAGTAAGCAGCTGGATACCACTTTGTTTGATTTGTACAGAAGAGTGGAAGTTCAAACATAAAATTAAGTGACTACCTCTTTGTTTGGCTATCATAGACTGTTTCTTTATCACAGTCACATGCAATCTCTTGGAAAACAGAGAGGCAATAACAAACGCAGCCCCAAGCTCCATTCTAACAAGTCCTGCTCGAGGGTATAATCCCTACATTGGTATCTCTGGATTCAAGGTAAGGGGAACAGCTTCTTATGGTCCACTTTCTGTTTTATTGCATAGCGATTGCTTAACACACATTCAAATTAAATACTCCTAGGAATACTCACACACAAAAGCTTTCTATTAAACGCCATCCTGGCTATGGTGATGAATAATCTCTGACAAATCTATACTCCCCACACCTTACTAAGCAGCCCTTAAAACCGGGGTTTCCAAATGGCATGCCTCCTCTGCATGTTACCTCAGATTTGGCAAGAATAAATGACCAAAGTTATGAAACAAATTTAAGTCTTTTGTACAATGGAGTGAATTACAAAACAATTTCTATTCTATTGATACTGGAGAGGAACCTTCTTATGTGAGGCAAAAAAGAACCCCAATGAAACACTGGGAAATGTTGAAATTTCAGACTTTTCCCATCACATTTCTGATTTCACACAATAAAAAGCATGACTCTGCTCAAGCTACATCACCTCGCATTGATTGCTAGATGTCAGAGGATGACTGTTAAGTGTTATCAGATTACCAAACACTTGCAATGTTTGCTTGACTGACAATTTGATGGCTGGCATACTGAAATATAGTCTGCTTAGCAACTAACATTAAGCAGAAGGAAATTTTCCGACTATGTCATGGTTGTGAAAACAAGTGCAGATTAGCTGGAAAAAACTTTACTCTGAAAGGAAGACAAAAGTGGTCTTCAAATGAACAGCTTGAACCTAAATGTTATTTCATCTAATGATAAAAGCAAATAAAACTTCCTATTTCTAAAAGTTATATGTATTCTAACAAAAAATAAACTTACCTTTCAGCTACCGGGGCAAACTTAATCAACTAACTGAGTTGGAATAATTCTTCCTCAAAGATTGTTATTTAAGTCTAAGGACACTTTTATTATTATTAGAGTAATCTGTGTTATAGTTTGATTCCTCTGTACTGGTGGTGGTAAACTGGGTCGTGCAGTCTTTTGAAATGTTACCCAAGCATAAACTATAGGAAAGAGTTAAGAAAAATTGGAAGACATTTTTCCCTTGTTTTATTTTTCAGATTTTGATTTTTTTTGTATGTTAGACTCTTTAATTTTAGACTATTTAATGAACAAAATGAATAATGGTCATACCCTCGAAGGAAAAAGAAACAGGAGACTCTGGGACTTTTCGTGATTATCTTTAACAGGTACTAGAAGCCAGAGAGAGTTAGGGTAGGTGGCAGTGTACGTTCTAGGCTTCAGATGGTACGGAACATGTTAGTAGTAGTTTCCACCAC
Organism: Eumetopias jubatus; assembly: GCF_037043125.1. Lineage (NCBI taxonomy): Eukaryota > Metazoa > Chordata > Mammalia > Carnivora > Otariidae > Eumetopias > Eumetopias jubatus. The sequence continues at coordinate 76,278,515 of NW_028274811.1, read as the reverse complement.
TAAGAGTTCAGCTTATTCTTCTGTTTTTAACCCGAGTGAAAATTCTCATTCCTCATTTCACATCTACTCTTTTATTACCTCTGACTGATTCTGGAAACAAGGAACTTTAATAAAAAAAAAAAAAAGGTGTTTGTTTTTGTTTTTTAGCTAAAACTATTTATAAAAAACCACAATCTGGTGTAGAAATACAAAACCCTATCTTTGGTTAGTTTGGAAATACTGGAACAATGTCTCTTCACCACTTAAACAACCCTGGAGGTCATCAAATGACTCTATTCTAAGTTAATCACCAGTCGATAAAAATAAAATGTTATTTTGTTTTTTCCCCTGCTATCTTCTATCAAACATTTTTCAGATTCTTTCCCCCCTAAAGTTATTTAGTTTTGACTCAAATAGAGTGATCAGCTTGGTACAGCCAATCCCAAAGAATGATTCATTCATTTAGCGGCCTCTGTCTTCTTGCAGGCAACCTATGACAAACAAGTGTGTGGCCTCTTTTCTATGCTCTTCCTAAACCTCCCAGTTTGGCGTGAGAACACAAGGAGGAAGATGCACCTGGAGTGCATCTTCTCCCACTCAGAGGTGCACAGCCAGGAAGGAAGGCAGAAAAGTTGTGCTCACAGACCACACAAAGTACTCCCCACCAGGCTGCAGCTATGACAAGCCAGCAACCCTTCCCTCGGCACCTAAGGCACATCTTTCATAGTCTAAGAATAGATGTGCTTACATTGATCAAGAGTGGGAAGGCTGACAGAGCTAGCCTCATATGGCTAGGGCTCAGATGCATCAAGATGTCAAGAGATCTGGTTTTAATTGAAATGCAAGCATTCACCATGTGGTTTTCTATACACAGGGCAATTTTGCCTTATATGGTCAGTAGCATATGTTCTGGCAATAAAAAAAAATAAGAACAGTGAACATGAGTTGTAACAATAACTTATCAGGGACTATAGGAAAGAATTATATCCAGTGAATATTATATAAAAACATGATATTTATATTTTTGATTGTTATGCAGATTTAACATGCTAACTAAAAAAAAAAAAAAAAAGAAATCATTCCACAGTTGATTGTTGTTTTATTCACTTGTAAAGAGGTGATTTGCCTACAGACAGATTTTCTTGTGATTGGTATGTTAACAACTGATAAAAAATCCTTTGGTGTGTCCGATTACTCATTTGACAATAGGATCACTTCTTTGAGAAAGTCCGAATAGTAAAACAAAACTGCTACAATATTTTCATCATCATGATACCATAAAGTAAACACTGAGAACTGACTCACCATTCAACTGATGTAGAAAGATCAAAGAAGAGCCATATCATAATTTAACCTTAAGTGAAGGTTTGTGTGGAGATAAAAATTAGGAGAGCAGGTCAATCCTAAAATAAAATTTATTTAGATTATTTCTCCCTTTCAAGGTTTATAATATAAAGTCTTCATTCTCCGATTAGTCCAGATGCCATCAAAGAATAAAAGCCAAATTCCATTAGGAAACAGTACTTGTTTTTTACTTCTTCTTCTTCTTCTTTTTTTTTTTTAAGATTTTTATTTATTTATTTGACAGAGAGAGAGACAGGGAGAAAGGGAACACAAGCAGGGGGAGAGGGAGAGGCAGGCTTTCTGCTGAGCAGGGATGAGGGGCTTGATCCCAGGACCCTGGGATCATGACCTGAGCCTAAGGCAGACGCTTAACGACTGAGCCACCCAGGCATCCCTTGTTTTTTACTTCTAAGAGGTCATCTCTACCTTCTCTTGTCAAAATGTGAGGCCTCCATACTTGCAAACTAGCTGTGGCATATGGAACTGAACGGAAACTTGGTAGTTCTATTGTTGTCTTTATGTGGCCTCTTAGTAAGAACATTTTTTTAGGAAAGCCTATGAGAAGATAAACTGAAAATACATTTTTTGTAGAGTGAAAAAGTTCTGGCTTCATTATTGGTAAAGAAATAGCTAGACCCTTGAATAAAGCAGATTATGCCTACACCCCAATAAGAGACAAAATTCATAGTTGAGGCAATACCTTTCATACCTTGTACAGCTTAAATCCCACCGGGCCTGTGGCCACCCACTTTGCCTAGACATAAAATAGGCTACAGAAGAACAGAGGGTGATAATAGATGTACTATGTAATTATCTTATCTGCATATTGTTGACTAATTTTTGATTAATTAAAAGCTGTGTACAAGGATCATTGAGATCCAAGTCTGGACAAACTTGATATTCAGCTTCTGGGAGGTTGTGAGAACATGTTCTAGATTGTTCTCACACCAGATGTCAGGTGCTTTTCTGAGAAAATTTATTGTTGGCCCAGCAGAATTCAAAGCACCTTTGGGAAGGCGTATCTCACCTGGGTGACACTTGTCAGACTGCCAACCAGGGCAGAAGAGAGGGGGATAAATCTACAGTTACTGACCCAAAATTATAAAATTGTGGTCTTCCTTAAACTTGGCCACTGTGTGACTTAGTTATAGTCCCCTTTGCCTCCTTGGTCCAAGGAAGAAGTGAAGACCCTAAGTGTCAGAAGTTGCCACAGAAGAGAGCAAAGAGGCTCATCAGATAGAGGCCAGTAAAACCCAGCTGCAAGCAAACCACCTTTCCTCATGGTTAGTGCAGAGCTTTGGGACAGCCACCCCTCACTCCAGTTATCCTCTGATGCCACAGAAACCTCAATACCATCTAGTTCCTCTTAGTCACCTCACTTTTAGGTACCGGATTTTGTTTCTGGAATCTGGTCCTGTTCAATCACTGGATTTTCATCTTAGAATCCTGTCACTGGATCCTCTTTTGCCTGCTTTCTTTCCAAAGTTCCATTTCTCACTGACTACCACCTAATCTGGCACTAAAAGAAAAACCCCAAAAAACAAAAAAACAAGAGTCCGAGCCTCCACGGGGATCTCCCATGCAAGCCAAGTTCTGGCTTGAGCCTCTGGCTGGGTGTTCACAAGTGGTCTCAAACCCTGCATGGATTACTTCGATCCAACAAAAGGAATCTATGAGAACGAGTTGGGCATCCAACAGCAGGCCACACAGGGGACACGGGTGTTCAGGTGCTCCTGAAGTTACAGGAGTCTCAGGGTATGGGGGTGTGACAGTGAGGGAGTATGCGGGTGGGAGTGTGTGTGTTGACTATGAGTGTGTTTGAGTGTGAGAGTGAAGAAGTTAGTGAATGACTATGAGCACGTGAAAGTGAGAAAGCGTGTGTGACTGTGTGTGTGTTCAAGTGGGAAATTAACATGTGTCTGAGACACGTGTTATGCCACAGGATCGCTTGGTGCAAACTGACCCGGACTCTAGTTCAGCTTCTGTTACCACCCACTGGGTGATCCAGAGAAGCCACTTTCTGTCTTGTGGACCACAGTTTTATACTTGAAAAATGAGCATATGGAAAGCACTGTAAATTCCCTGTGCCACAAAAAGTGCCCCCACATTGCCATCCTGATTCTCTTGAATGAGCCCTACTACACATTAGAAGGTGACTATACTGCTGGAATAAAGGAGGCTCTGGTTGAGAAGCGCAAAGGCAGGCTCAAGCCCCCTTGTCACACACTTTTTGGGTTCTGGTTAAAATAGTACAGGAATAGAGACTGAAAGATTACCAGCCCTTCTCACCCTGGGTGAGAAGAAGACATCTACAGGGTGATGGTAAGAGGAACACAAGCACGCTGGTGTTCTTGACTCTTCTCCTGACCTGGAACATCTCCCTCTTAAATCCTTCTGAGACCTGGACATGGAAATAAACCCATATACCTTGTCTACTGCTTTTAAAAAGTGCCTCGACTCTTTAATAGAAAGAATTGGGTGGGCAGGAGACGTTGCATGTCATCTCAATTTGAGAGTAAATGCTACATGTCCCTGGGTGGCCTCCATTAATTATAACCAAGAAAACATGCTTGGAGCACCTTGCTTCTCTCACTGACTCTATCGATGGCTTTCCCAGACTTCTACATAGAAGGCAGGCCGAAAAGGCAACAAACATTAGGCAATCCTCTCTTTTCAGGCTGCTAAAAATAAATCAGTTTAACTGCAGTGCTATCTAAAGCCTCAAACCAAAGCCAGAGACAAATGTAAATGTCACCCCTTTTAATAAACAGTCATTAAGAAGTCCATACTTCTCCATTCTAACTCAGGCTGGGTAAGAGCACGATCAATTTATAAGCAATGTAGATGAAGGAAAGAAGCAGATTTGTAAAGCATATATACTGGAGAGTCATAACCCGATATCCCCATCAATTGAAACTCAGGCCATGAAAACAAGAGAGGACCCTAGAGATGAACCGGAATAAGTAAGATGAAAATCTAGGGGACTGAGGCCCAGAGAGGCCAAGTGGCTGCCACAGGATCACCAGAAGTTTAAGGCTGAGTGTCATTTTCTGTCTCCCAGGTTGATGCTTTTGTCACTACTGTCTACTATTTGCTATATCCTTCTGCTTTAGAAAAGTCAAATATTTTCCCAAGGTTGGGTTTATGAAGTAAAATTTACTGTGGCACTTTCAGTGTTGCTTTTTAAAGTTCCCTCCCCGGATTTGACATCTATTTTCATGGCGGGATTTTCCACCTGTCCCCTCTTCCTGCCCACAGACTCGCACATGGACACAGCCCCCTAGCTCCTGCCCTCCTCTTGCTCAGGCTCCCTCTTCCTGAACATCCTGCTTTGCTCTCTACCTTAGGGTCCGATTTCTCCCTTTTCTCTCTCTGGTCACATGGGAGCACCTCTAGCTACTGAAACCTCCACAGCACATCTCAGCTGTTCTGACTTTGAGTCATCCACTTTGTGGTTTTCAAAGTGTGGTCAAGCCAGCAGCATCCCATCACCTAGGAGCTTGATAGAAATGCAAATTCTCAGGCTTCAGACCAGACCTACTCTCCCAGAAACTCTGGTGGTGAGGCCCAACAATCTGTGTTTTAATGAGCCCTCCACATGACTCTGACTTCTACCCAAGTCTGAGAACCACTAACCTACCTTACTTTCTGGTGGCATGAGTTCAAAAGCAAGAGCTCTGTGTAGAACTGCCTGTGTTCAGATTTTGCTTTCCGGCTGTGTACTTTGGAGAAATTACTTATGCCCTCCGTGCCTCATACTCCTCATCTATGAAATGGAGATAATATAGATTTTGCCTCAGAGATTTTTTCGTTGGCAGTGAAAAGGTACAAGGCATGTACGTAATGTACTTAGCACAGAGAAAAACCTAGGAAATGCTAAAAAATGTTAGCATTCATTCTTTCATAAGATAGTTCTACTCACAACATGTGAAATGTCAGCCACTTTTCTTTCCAAATCATATTCTTATGAAACTTGTAAACAAATATTAATCAATAGTGAAACCACGTTACTTAAGAACGTAAATTACATCCTGAATCGGGTCTTGATATTATCAATTTCTATGAAATTACTTTCATGTTTGAATTTAGAATAGTTATATGAATATTCATTTTCTCTATTTCAACAGTTGATAAAAATGATGACATAATATCACTCAAAAGAATCCGTTTGGAGAAAGCTATTGCACTGCCACATAGGAGTAAACCCAGAAAAAGCTTTGCAAGTTTGTTCTTGTAGTAGCTGATATCCTTAAAGGAAAACATGCATACGTTTGTTGCTAATAATAAACCACCCTGGTCTTTCAGTCTAGGACAACTGTAAACTTGTCTGTGCAGAATGTCCCTCAGGCATAAAAGCAAGCTCAACAGATGGAACAGGAGCCCACAAGCAACTCTTCCAATCTGAATCGTGCATTTTTCTTGTGTGTAAATATCATTTCACATTCATTGATATTACTGAACAGCACTTATAATTGTAGCAATTCTTGCAATTATCATACAGAAATGAATTCATAGTATTTTACATATAAAATGGCCCTTCTGTATATATTTCCAAAAATATAGTAAAAGTTGGGAAATCTCTTTACACGGTGTGCTAAAGTGTAATTCATTTCCCTCCCATGCAAATCTCAAACGCTTTTAAATATCATACACTTGTAATAAAATAATTAAAATACTAGAAACATCCTTGCTCTCACTCCAATGAGTAGTGCCATCAATTAGCAGAGAGCTTTATATGTGATATCTACATTTTTAAATTAGCTATTACTTTCCAATATAACCATTTAGTAGATGGATATTGCAATTTTAAAACTCGTGTTACTTGGAACGTATGTACGGTGTATGGTCCCGGTGAAATGGCTCAAGCCAATAGTGGAAACAGAAAGATGGCCCATAATGGTCCTTTTTTAAGGCAGGCCAAAAACTGTGTGTGCATAGCATTTTCTGGCGAGTCACTGGCAAAGTCCTCAGCTGTGAAGATCCCGGACATAAGGTTATGCCATTGTGGTTAGGGAAATATGGTGGTTGTTAATTTAATTCCTAGCTGACCCAATTTCTGTTCCTATAAAATATGCTCTGGGGTAGTCATTGGGAGACTACTTTGGTTTAAATGGAATTTCCTTGCCTTTCATGACATTTCAATTTTCACTAAGAGACAGAAAAATTCTATGAAACAAGTTGCTTAAGCAGGTAGAAAATATATAGGGAAAGTTTTATAGTGTATCAGCCAAGGTCCATAGGCAGCAGTTAAGTACAAGGAATTGTAGGACAAGAAAAGGAATGTAATGGAGTCGAGCCAGAGAAAATCCAGTGTAAAAATCAGACGTGTGAATGGGAGGTGCTCCACTTGGAGGACACGCTTACAAGTACAGTTCTTTTGAGTTCTTTCTCAGGTGTCACCATTCTGGCCCTGAAACCACATTGTTTTAATGCTAGGGAGGAGATCTGGAAATCAGAAATCCTCCTCCAGGGCCAGAGGCACTTACTAAGATGTCCACAGTTCTCTTTGGCCCAGTGTTCTTCCCTGGGATTAATTATTACAAATTTTCCTAATAATCATCTTGGAATAAAGAATCTGTACTGGCATTCCCATTGTGAAATCAATCCTTAAAAAAAAAAAAAAAAAACAATAGCAGCACCACTGCTAAGCTTGAAACACGGAGAGGATAATGGAATCAAAAGAACTAAAAGAGCTCTGCTATAGAAGAATAGATTTTACCCAAATAGTGCCAGACAGTCCCGATGGCATTCTCAATAGAATTAAAAACCATGAGCACAATGAATGTACCTTAACACACATATATTTATATTTTTATAATGCATTGATAGAGTTTCTCAATAAATTATATTTGCCAACCTCATTAGCATTGGCTTTGCTGTGTGCTCTGTCACATGAACTGAGAACTGGCTAGACGACAAGTCCTAATGACTCAGGGCAACGTGTTGACTATAGGGTCAGCGGGAGGTCTGGTTTTGTTTAATGTCTTTATTAACAATCTGGAAGAAAGAGTAAATAATTCTTGAATGAAAGGATATTTTAATGACCAGCACATGGCCTTAACTGGAGACCATAATGAAGTCGGAGCGTGGAAGCACCAGTCCCAAGCTGGCTACTGACTTGAAGGAGGCAGTCACTCGATCTTTCTGGGTCTGTTTCCTCTTGTAGAAAATGGAGATAGTGGTACTCTTGTGAGAAAACAAAGATAGGATTTTACAATTTCAAACACAAAGTATGATAATACTCCCTCTGATAATATTTAGCGCTTATCTACTGCTTAGAAGTCATTTTATATGGCAGGACCTAGAGTAAGGGCCTGTGTCAGGGAGGAACAGAACAGCATTGTTGAAGGACGGTATGTTTGGAGGTCACATGGCCCTGGAAAAGGGCCTTGTAAGTAGGTGGAGGAAGTTTAGAGAGAATAGGAAGTTGAAGAATACCCACAGACTCTTCAGTGGAAAACTACATGGCAGGGTAAGGGATGGCACCGAAGAGGGTAAAGCTGTCTTGTTGTGTTTGAAGATGGGGCAGTGGGATGAGAAGGAACCCCAGGGAGACCTCCCATACCACCCGCCCCCTTTTCTCCTCTCTTGTTCGTGGAGACTATGCACATAGAGGATGTATTTATACCCAAGTACTCATAAATTGCTGTTCACTTTTTACATCAAAATTTTGAGCAGTTTAAAATCAGAGGTAGAGGGCGCCTGGGTGGCTCAGTTGGTTAAGCGACTGCCTTCGGCTCAGGTCATGATCCTGGAGTCCCAGGATCGAGTCCCACATCGGGCTCCCTGCTCAGCAGGGAGTCTGCTTCTCCCTCTGACCCTCCCCCCTCTCATGTGCTCTTTCTCTCTCATTCTCACTCTCTCAAATAAATAAATAAAATCTTAAAAAAAAATAAATAAAATCAGAGGTAGAAGTCAGTAAATGATTTCAGGTCAAGCCTTCAAAGTGATTATCTTGGCGGAGTCACTTCTAGTGTGATGCAGTGTAGTCTGAGGGAACCAGCTTTCTCAGTTTACAAAGGGGGAAATGAGCTGTGGGGGTCAGGGGTAAGTGGGTGGATGGTGGTGCTCATTTATACAAAGCTAAAAAGGATTTACCAAGATTTTTTTCCATTGAGAAATATGATTTTCATTTTTTTTAAAGATTTTATTCATTTATTTGACAGAGAGAGAGCGAGCCCAAGTAGAGGGAGAAGCAGGCAGAGGGAGAGGGAGAAGCAGGCTTCCCGCAGACCAGGGAGCCCGACGCGGGGCTTGATCCCAGGACCCCGGGATCATGACCTGAGCTGAAGGCAGACGCTTAACCACTGAGCCATCCAGTCGTCCCAACAAATATGATTTTTTAAACAGATCAGAATCCGCGTGACAGCTGAGGAGTCTATTCTTTTTAGTAGTATAAAGAGTCTCAGGAACCAAATGAACATTAGAAAGTTACTGGTTCTTGTACTGTAAAGCAGGGTTGCTCAAACTAGCCTGATCCTAAGTATTTTTCAGGAGTGTTTTTCAAAAATACAGAACTCTACGTCTCAGCCAAGAGCCACCGAAGCAGAATCTCCAAAGAAGCCAATGTAATTGCTATGATCAGGCAAGTGTGAGAAATCCCAAGGTTGAGTTAAGGGTTTTAGATTGTTCTAAAGAGTTGTCTAATCGATCTGTGACACTTTGATGTAACTATATCTACTAAAGATGGAGTTCACTCCAAGCCAACTCAGAATATTTATGTTGACTTTTTTGGGCTTTTGTATTTTTCCTGCATCGAACCAAAGATTACATAGAAAATAGATTAGTTCATTGCTTTTTCAGTTTTTCATATAGTTAGCAAAGGGTATGTTAGCACTTTAGAATTTCATTTTACCAAAAAAAATGAATTTCATTTTACAATTTCTAAGAGTATGGCTTATTTTTTCATGAGTTGTTTTGAGTTCATTTATAATTTATAACCTGCCAATTTCCAAAAAACAGTTTGAAGGTTTTATTTCAAATTGTGTTTCTACTGAAGTTTGAGGCAAAACCTTGAGAGTCCCTGATGTGACTGGAGGGACTGGTCTCATCAGCAACATTCTTACAGAAATCAGACTAAAATTCACCCTACCCTCTTCCTTAATGCAGTGTTCTTTATGTTGAGCCACAGATTCTTACTTATTTGGGAGACAGATAAAATGATGTAAAATAGGGTAAAAATTTGATAGAACATTTCCTGTGTGCTCTGATAGAATTGTAAAAAGAGTAGAAACTTTAGAAGAAGAACAAAGAGTCTCCCCAACCAGTACATTAGGATCCTTATTACATATAAATCCTTTTCTGGTGGCATCCGGGCTGGTGGAAGGCAGACCCATCACTGATACACTGCTCTTAGCCTTTATCCATGCCACTTCTAGAATTAGAGATTTCAAGGTTAATTTGATATTTATCTAGAAAACATAGGACATAATTTAAATTAGTGTATATAGGAGGATAGGTTGGAGGAGAAGATCCCAGAAAAATATTCAGGAAAAAAACCCCAAAAACTCACCAAGGGAAAAAAAAAGTGTTATGGAATAACATGGAAAAGAACCAAGATTTAAAAAAAAAAAGGCCTTTAAGGCCACTATTAAATAGGTTATAAAATGGTAAAAACATTCTTTGAAAAAGTAAATCTACTATAAGCAATCATGTGTGGCCTAATTTTACTTTGACTAAATATCATGGTTGTTTTACAATATTTTTGGGTGTGCATTTTGTGTCTGAGGTGATTTTGCCATTTCAATCGATTTTCTCTAAGGAGAGCTAACGTTTTGTTCTCTTCCTTTCCTGACAGGCTGTGGCTTATATATCTTGATTAATCTGCCTTCCTCTTCATATAAAAAAATTTTTAATTTGAAATAGCAAAAAAAAAAAAATCGGTCAAAAAGAGTTCAGTTTGGTTGCATATGGGTACTGAGTAAATTCTGTCCCAGTGACATTGGCAGGAACATGGTATTGCCCCTCAATCGGATTGGGGTTCCTGAGTGTGGTGGCATTCAGTAGATCACTCTCCACCTCCTCTTTCCTCCATGAATAATCTCACATGCATTCTGCACTCACACATCTTTATGTTCCAGGGGAGCCTCAGAGGAGAGTAAGAATCTCTTTCTGACGAGGGTTTACCTCTTCACCACGGATGCTATGAGCTCAGCACAGTTCCTGCGTGTGGAAGGGGCTATAAGGGTGGGATTTCTTTTCTTATCAAAGAAGTTCTTATTTCTACTTCTTTCAGAGTCTAGCCACCCTTTAACAAAACATTTAAAATAGAAATCACTCTAATAGTCTCACCTTCCAATTTTAGCTCTTCCACTTATTAGCAGTGTGAATTGCAGGTAACTTCTAAGTCTCTAAAATGAGGACATTATTTGGGGTGCCTGGGTGGCTCAGTCAGTTATGCATCTGCCTTTGGCTTAGATCATAATCTCATGGTCCTGGACTTGCCCCATGCCTTGGGCTCCCTGCTAAGCGGAGAGTCTGTGTCTCCCTCTGCACACAACCTGCCCCCCCAACTCGTGCTCTCTTTCCATCTCTGAAATAAATAAAAAAAATCTTCAAAAAAAATGAGGACTTTATCCAGCGTTTGCTGTGAAAGGAGAAGGTAAAAGCCTAATACATCCAGCAAAGTGTCAGGCACATGGTCTGTGCTTGATAATAGTAACTACTGTTATGATGATAAAAATAATTCTATTTTCATTGGTTAGTTTTTTTAGCTTTTTCCATAATCTTAGGTTTTATCCTAAACTACTCTCAAGTTTTTAGAAAATTTTAATGTTTTTATATTGATGATTCAATTTCTTTGTGACTTAAAAAAAACAACCATATTGAAGCTCTTTTTGTGTTTAAATTATTATGGTTATTTAATTAGTTTTTAAAATATTTCATTATTTTCCCTTAAATTTCATTTTCCATTTATTATTCTACTTTCATTTTCTTTTTCTTCATTTCCTCTTCTACTGATGTATACACATATGTATATATGAATTTACTGATTTATTTTATGATTTGGCTTTTATAATAGAGGCTCACATGAAATGCAAGTCTGCATGAGTGGTAATAGCTTGCTCTTATTATAAAGGGTTAGAGGCAGGCTTTTCTCCAAGTGCTCCTCTGACTATGTTTAAGAGAGCTCTTAGCATGTGTGAGGAAGAAAAGTCTTGAGAGGCTCAGGAAAGCCTTGAGTTAACTCTCCCTATGATTAAATTTGCTTACAGCATATGGAACACTTATTTTGACCACAACAGCATACTCTCATGACATTCATTTATTACTCTAATATTTTTATTTTCCAGTGCTGTTTTTGCTATTATTAATGCCATTTCCTCGCAAAACCAGTAATTAAAGACTTATTTGGAGAAACAGTACAAATGATTCATTTATGGTTTTCATTTATGTTTTCTCATGTGTTTATTAAAAACTAAATAATGTCTTATTCATTAATTTACACAGCCAACAAATGAAGTACATTGTTGAAGAGACAATTCTGGTACCAGGGCATTTACTATTTCGCTGTGTAGTTGTACGCTGACCTATATGTAGCCACTAACAATATGTGGTTAATTGATCCTTTGAAATGTGGCTACTGTGACAGAGGAACTGAATTTTGAACTTTATTTAATTTTAATAACTTTAAATTTTAATACTTAAGCAGTATAAAATAATTTGCCATTAAACACAACTTTATTGTATGTACAATACCTCATGAGGAATTTTTTTAAAGATTTTATATATTTATTATTTTAGAGAGAGAGAGAGAGAGAGCAGGGAGGAGGGGCAGAGCGAGAGGAACAAGCAGACTCCATGCTGAGTGCAGAAGCTAAGGTGGGGCTCCATCTCATGACCCTGAGATCACAGCCTGAACCAAAATCAAGAGCTGGGCGTTTAACTGACTGAGCCACCCAGGTACCCCTCATGAATAATCTTTATATTGCTACATGTTGAAAGAATATTTTAGATATATTAGATTAAATATATTATTAAAATTAAATTCACTTATTTCTTTTTACCATTTTTAATAGGGCTACTGAGAAGTGACATATGTAGTGTGCATTTTATTTCAACTGGCATAGGCAATCCAACATCAATGAAACAAACAATTACAGAATAATATGGAAATAACATGTAAAAAGTATGACCAGTTAGTAGAGATTTTAGGAATTTATTTTTAAAAATTTAATCATGATTCAGAAAGAGTTAAAAAAGAATCACCAAAACACATGCATTCATGTGAGTTGGAAAGTTGGAAAGAGTGTCTGTAGAGCAAAAGAAAAACAATGACCCAAATAATAGGTATGATGAAATGGCTAATGAAGCCGAGAAGAATTAGCATAGAACATTGATATTATAAGATATCAGAGTTGGAAGGAGTTAAAGATTCTTGTCTAAACTCTCACTCTGTGCAAAAAACTCTTTACTCAGTAAACCTTCAAGAAGTATTTATTGTATGCCTATGGCATGTTAGGTATTGTTCTAATCTGCGTGCTGGAGATACAACAGCAAATGAGATGGACAAATCCTCACTCTTGCTACATTCTAGTTGAGAAAGACAGGTAATAGGTAATTTATAAATAAATGGGCAAGAGAAGGACAATTTCAGATTTTGATAGTACTAGGAAGAAAATAAAATGATGATGGGTATGGAGAGATGGAGGATAAAGAAGCCCCCTTCAGCTAATTTAGATGGAATGCCCAATGATGGCCTCATGGAGGAAATGACATGGTAGTTGAAACTGGAAAATAAGACGCTCAACCAAACCAAAGTTTGGGAGCCGTGCATTCAGCAGATGAACTGACAAAAAAAAACAAAAACAAAAACAAAAAAACCCTTGAGGATGAATGAGCTTGGTGTGTTCCAGAAACGGAAACACTGCTGTGGCTGGTGCACATGAGGGTGAGAACATAGGCAGAAGCCAGATCACATCTGACCTTAGGAATCAACGTGATGGCTCTGGGTTTATAATATGTGCAATGAAAAACTGTTAAGGTGTTTTGATCAGGAGTGTAATATGAACTGATTTCCTGCTGCTCTGTAGAGAATGGATGGTAGAGGAGAAGAGAACACTCCTCCATTATCCATGAACTGAAAATCATGCCTCCTTCTTTTGCACTCCTATACAAAATTATCTGAATGTCTCCTAGGGCACTTTTCCTTTCTTACCTTGTATTCTAATTATTCAGTTCAAGTCGTAGCTCTACTACTGGGGAAGACTTCAGTCTGATTCATCTTTGCCTTTCCCGTAGTCTCAGCACAGTGCCTTGAATGTAATAAGCCCTCCATGAATATTTATTAAGTGAATGAATCATGGAATGGATGATAATTCAGACTCTGCTTGAACACTTTCAATGACAAGAAGGGCATAGCTTCATAAAGCAACCCTTTCCATTGTTAGGAGGTTCTATATGGTGAAAAATGCTTTAAAATTGATACAAAATGGATATTTCTTTTATTTTCACTTACTCATCTTTATTCTTTCATTTGTCTGTAGAAGAACAGAGAAGAAATAAGTTTCATCTCCCAAAACATTATCTTTAACGATTGCTAATAATGATTATATTCACAAATGTTTCATTTTTGTCATCCCCAATTTTTTCAATATTTTTAGACACATTTTTCCTTATTCTCCTCACCACTTTCCTCAGTTTGTACTTTAGTTTGTTATGATCTCCTTAAAAATTTTTTTTTAAGATTTTATTTATTTATTTGACAGAGAGATAGAGAGCACAAATTGGCAGAGGGAGAGGGAGAAGCAGGCTCTCCGCTGAGCAGGGAGCCAGACGTGGGGCTCGATCCCAGGACCCCAGGATCATGACCTGAGCTGAAGGCAGCCGCTTAACCAACTGAGCCACCCAGGCGCCCCGATCTCCTTAAAATTTAACACATCAAATCAAATATAATATACTACCTGGATCTGAAGAATCAGAATATATTGAGTCTATAACTTCAGTGGAGATTCATACAGGGATACGTGCTAAAATAGCTTCATCAAAATATTGGTTCATATCAAAATATTTAATCACACTATTAAGATGTCTCAACTGGTTGGAAGTGATGAGTGGATACTTCTATGACCCATTGCACTGAGCTTGTCAGTGGCTCACTGGAGCAACTGAAACTGGTAGGGCAGAGTCAGGAAGCATCTCACTGAGCACTCTGATGTTGTGTGACTTGAGTTAAAGTTAATAAAGAACAGTGTTAAATTGGTAATGAGCATTATCTTTCTAAATCAAAGGTATGCATTTAGCAGAGATCTTAATTCTCTTAATCTCCTACTTCTTAATTTAGGCTTTGTGAATTACTAAATATTAGATGGCTTCCACAATGCAGACCAAGTCGGGGAGAAGGAAATTTTGGAGTAGAGGAAGGCTATTTGGACCAGAAAGTCCTTCTTCACGGCACATTTCATAGATAGGTGTTAATTGCACTTGCCTTCAGAGTTGGCCTGCCTCACAGAATCATAATGTTGGAAGTAATCATAAAGACCACCTGCCAATCTATTTAAGAATTTCTTTTTTCAAACTGTAAGAAATGAGCTATAAGCATTAGATCTGCTTCCATTGATTAACCCAGTAACACCTTAAAAGATGAAGAGAAGAATGAATACAATCTGTGCGCTTTTTGTCTGAATGAAGCACGATCCTTACTGCATGCATCACCTCCCCCTAGCTTAATCTAATTATCTCCTTTTTTCCTTTGCCTTGATAGCTTCTACTCTTTTAAAATGAACTTTTAGTTTCTATTAATGTAAGTTGTCCTGAATCTTTTTTGGAATGAGGCATGATTATTTCCGATAGGTCGTGAGGCCCAAGGGTGACCTAAGATTTTAACTTTCTCTTGACAGAAGAAACATGCATGCAGCAGTGATCCATTAACTTAGAAAATTCAGAGGTGGTCTAGAATCATTCTACTTCTTTTGCATATTCTGAGAGGAATAGCTCATACTGCTGATTCATAAATAAGAATTATTAGCAGTTTGCCATTTGGTCTCAATTCTATCTTGAGTGACAATAAATTTATTAATGTTTTTCCTGAATTTTTTTATCTGCATGCTTCATTATGAATTAATTATATCTTATTATGGTCTCATTCACTAGACTTTTAAACATAATACTCTCAAAAATGTATCTCCCAAGTCAATCTTTAGCTACATTAAAAAAAATGTTCCTATGTAAAACAAGTAAGATTTTGACAGTAAAGTCAAAATTCTCAAATATTTATAATTCTTTTGATGTGTTCACAATTAAAAACAGAACCTGTTAAGAGAACATGTCAATGAGAAGGAAAACATTTTAAATAGAAACACTGTTTTGATCCTCTTATGCCTACAAATAAACAGAAGATATACTTTTTTCTCCAAGAATGTTAGGCAATGTTCTCTCACTGAAAGTGGAGACAAATAACTGTTTAAATAACCAAACATAAGGGGCGCCTCGGTGGCTCAGATGGTTAAGCATCTGCCTTCGGCTCAGGTCATGATCCCAGAGTCCTGGGATCGAGCCCCACATCGGGCTCCTGGCTCAGCGAGGAGCCTGCGTCTCCCTCTGCCTCTCTCCCTGCTCATGCTTTCTCTCTCTCTCTATCTCTGTGTCTCAAATGAATAAATAAAAAAAAAAATAAGCAAACATAAAATTAAAAGCTAGTAGGTAGAATGGAATGGCTGTGGCCAACCAAAGCCAAGGTGAATGGACAAAATATAAAAAAAAACTAGAATGAACAAATCCAATATAAAATTAATCTATGAAAAGCATCGAGAACTGTTGAAGGAACAAGAACTGGGAGAGTTAATACTCCAAAAAAAAAAAAAAAAAAAAAAAGGCAGGGGGAACATAGAGAGATAGTCTGATATTCTGTATTCTGTGGCTGGGTGCATATGATAATTCTTAGTATTGGCAAGAAGATGAATACCCTGGTTATGTACCAATCAGAAAACCGATGTCAGAAAAAGCAGCAGAGCTTCTGGTAGACTGAAATACAGAGTGATAAAATTAGAGATTAAAGGAGCTTCGAACACAGAGCTGCTTCAATCTCAAGTTATTTAAAAAACTCCGAAACTATACAATGATAGAGGCTAAAAAATGCAAGGAAAGAACTCTGAAAAGTAGAACAAAATTTCTGTTGGTCTCTACTGTCAAGGAGACAATGATTAGAATTTTAGACTTTCCAGGGACAAAGGTCACAACAAATTCACCATGCTCTCAGGTGAAAGCCCTGCAGGACTGTGTCCTAAGAACAGGGTTATACTAAGTCTTTCCAAAGCTGAAACCCAGCCTCAACTCTCTTTGTTCACTCAGTGAAAACTTGAATGTTATGAACTAAAATCAAGAGAAAAAATGGAAAATAGAAACAGACCTAAAATGACCCAGATATTGTAAATAGTAGACAAGAACTTTATAGTAACTATGATTCATAGGCTTAAGGAATAGATAGATAAAATAGAAGGAAAGGTTAAAAAAAAAAACTTCATTACAGAATGAAAATCTACAAAAAGAATCAACTGGTAATTAAACCGAGAAGCACATATGGTCAAACAAGAACTCAGTAGATGGACTGGAATTCTGAGAAAGATGGTGAAGAAGGAGGACCCTAAGCTCACCTTGTCCCATGGATACAACTAGATAACATCCACATCAGTATAAATAAACCAGAAAACGACCTGAAGACTGGAAGAATGGACTCTCCACAGCTAAATATAGAGAAGAGACCACATTTAAGAGGGTTGAAAGGCCAAAGACATGGCTGGGAGCTAAATGGACCCAGGGGACTGTCCCTAAGAAGAAGGGATGCTGTGAGTGTGACAAGGGGAGAGGACCAGACCCTCACACCAGGCACCCCAGTTGTGGGGGAACCCACCCAAGGAAGACAAATCCCCATAACATTTGGCTTTGAAAACCAGAGGAGCTGAATTTCACAAGTTCTTACAGTCTATAGGGCTTAAAAATCAACAGGCTTGGCTCTGAGAGAGCCCTGAGGGCAAGAGGAAACTGTCTCTGCCCTTAAAGAAACAGCAGCTCCACAGAGATCCAGCATAGAAAGAGCAGTTTGAAAAATATCTGGAGTATATAGGAGAAAGATTTGTATACTAATTTCAGAGTGGGTGCTGGAGAGGCAGGGATCATTGGGAAACTTCTCCAAGAATAAGAGAGCTGGCAGGCACCATTGCACTCCCCCTCCCCCCAACCTAGACATGCAGACACCTGTGAGAACCAGCACAGTGCCAACCCTCTCCACCTAACTTGATAACAGCATGCCTCACCCTCACGTTCTCTTGTGGACCTGCCCCCTCCAATATGCCTTTGGCCAGAGCCCATCCAAAGCAGTGCCACAAGCCTGGCATGGGGCAAAGCAGCCCAAACAGGCAGCAGCACCACTCCAAAGTGACTCCTTCTGGGGAGAGGGGAAGATAACCACACACACCAGTCCCACTATAGCCCCAGCAGTGGGCTGGGGCAGACATGTGGTCTGACTGCGGGCCCCACCCATCAATAAAACTTCTCAGGGGACAATCCAGGGAAACTGTCCTGCAGTTCCGTGCTCCTGCATTTCCGACAAACACCTGGTCTGACTCAATTCAAGTCCAAGGAGGCTCCAGACAGGCCCACTAACAACACAGGCAGCAAACCCTGCCCACAGCAGGCAGGGAGAGCCTCTGTAGACAACTGAACTGAAGGCAAAAGTGGCTCAGCCACAACAGAAGGAGACACCCCTGAAGCACCAGGTTCTGGTGAACAGGGGACAATGTGCTACAGGGCACGGCAGGACCTTTTCTTCATAAGGTCACTACTTTTAAGAGCAGGAGACGTAGCTGACTTTCCTAACGCATAGAAACAGACACAGAGAGTTAGACAAAAATGAGGAGGAAAAGGAATTAGTCCCAAATGACAGAACAGGACAAAATCACAGCAAGAGAACTAAATGAAATGGAGATAAGTAATGTCTGAGAGAATTGAAAACAATGCTCATAAAGATACTCACTAAACTTGAGAAAAGAGTGGAGGACATCAGTGAAACCCTCAAGAAAGAGACAGAAAGTGAAACACGACCAATCAGAGATGAAGAACTCAATAACTGTAATGAAAAATAATACTAGAGGGGCGCCTGGGTGGCTCAGTCATTGAGCATCTGCCTTCAGCTCAGGTCATGATCTCAGGGTCCTGGGATCGAGCCCTACTTCAGGCTCCCTGCTCCACGGGAAGCCTGCTTCTCCCTCTCCCACTCCCCCTGCTTGTGTTCTCTCTCACTGTGTCTCTCTCTGTCAAATAAATAAAATCTTAAAAAAAATAATACTAGATGAAATAAATAGTAGACTAGAGGAAGCAGAACAACAGATGATTGACCTGGAGGACCGAATAATGGAAAGCAATCAAGCTGAGCAGCAGAGAGAAAAAGAAAAATACAAAGTGAAAACAGACTTAGGGAACTTAGTGACACTATCAAGCATACTAACATTCACATTATATAAATTCACATTATAGAGATCCCAGAAACAGAAGAGAGAGAAAAGGGGGCAGAAAATTGACTTAAAGAAATAATAGCTGAAAACTTCCTGAATATGGGGAAGGAAACAGAAATCCAGATACAAGAGGCCCACAGAGCCCCCAACAAAATCAACCCAAGGAGGTCTACACCAAGACACATAGTAATTAAAATGGCAAAGAGTAGTGATAAAGAGAGAATATTAAAAGTAGCAAAAGAAAAGAAAACAGTTACACACAAGGAAAACTCCATAAAGCTATCAGCTGACTTTGCAGGCCTAAAGGGAGTGGCATGATGTATTCAAAGTGCTGAAAGAAAAACCTGCAGCCAAGAATACTCTATCCAGCAAGACTATCATTCAGAATAGAAGAGAGATGA
This sequence comes from Eumetopias jubatus, assembly GCF_037043125.1. Classification (NCBI taxonomy): domain Eukaryota; kingdom Metazoa; phylum Chordata; class Mammalia; order Carnivora; family Otariidae; genus Eumetopias; species Eumetopias jubatus. Next base: position 76,259,344 of record NW_028274811.1, on the reverse strand, counting down.
AGAGTTTCCCGGAAAAACAAAAGTTAAAGGAATTCTCATGAATTTAGTGGTCATACACTAAACCAGCCCTACAGAAATTTAAAGGGGACTCTTTGACAGGATAGGAAAGACCATAAACAAGAGTAAGAAAAGTGGGAAATGCAAAAGCAGTACATTTAAGTATATCTATTAAAATCAGTCAAGGGATTCACAGAATAAAATGCTATAAAGTATGACACCATATACGTAAAACGTGGGGGAGTGGGGAGAGGAGTAAGGAAGGTTCAAAAGTAAGCAAACATCAACTTTAATATAGACTGCTCTATGCATGAGATGTTATATACAAACCTAACAATAACCACAAATAAAAAACCAGTAATAGATAGACAAAAAATAAAGAGAAAGGAATCTAAGTATATCACTAAAGAAAGCTGGCAAACCATGAGAGAAGAGAGCAAGAGAAGAAAGGAACAGAGAACCACAAAAACAACCATAAAACAAGTAACAATGTGGCAATAAGTACATACCTATCAATAATTACTTCCAATATAAATGGACTAAATGCTCCAATCTAAAGATGTAGGATGACAGAATGGATAAAAAAGCAAGAGCCATTATATGTTGCCTACAACAGACTCCTTCAGACATAAAGGCACATACAGATTGAAAAGTGAGGGATGGAAATCATTTATCATGCAAATGGAAGTGAAAAGAAAGCTGGGGTAGTAATACTTTGATTGGACAAAATGCATTTTAAAACAAAGACTATAACAAGAGAGAAGAAGGACACTTCATAATCATAAAGGGAAAAATCCAACTTTTGATATAGATATAACAATTATAAATATTTATGAACTCAACATGGGAGCACCCCAATACATAAAGCAGTTAAAAACAAACATAAAGGAAGTAATTGTTAGTGATACAATGGTAGTAGGGGACTTGGATACCCCACTTACATCAATGGATAGATCATCCAAACAGAAAATCAACAAGAAAATAGTGGCTTTGAATGGCACATTGGACCAGATGGATCTCACAGAGATAATAAGAGCATTCTATCCTAAAACAGCAGAATACACTTTTTTTTTAAATCATATGGAACATTTTCCAGAATAGATCACATACTAGGCCACAAAACAAGTCTCAACAAATTAAAAAAGATTGAAGTCATACCATGATCTTTTCTGACCACATGCTATGAAATTAGAAATGAACCACAAGAAAAAACCTGGAGAGAGCATAAATACACAGAGGTTAACATAACATGCTACTAAATAATTGAATGGGTCAACCAAGAAATCAAAGAAGAAATCAAAAAATACATGGAGACAAATGAAAATGAAAACACAAGTGTCCAAAATCTTTGGGATGCAGCAAAAGTGGTTCTAAGAGGGAGTTTATAGCAATACAGGCCTATGTCAAGAAGCAAGAAAAGTCTCAAATAAACAATCGAAACTTACACCTAAAGGAGCAAGAAAAAGAAGAACAAACAAAACCCAAAACCAGTAGAAAGAAGGAAATAATAAGACTAGAACAGAAATAAATGAACAGAAACTTAAAAAAACAAAACAAAACAAAACAGTAGAACAGATCAGTGAAACCAGGAGCTGGTTCTTTGAAAAGATAAAAAAAAAAAACTGATAAACCTCTAGCCAGACTCATATATATATAGAGAAAGTAACAAAATCAGAAATGAAAGCAGAGAAATAACAACTGACACCATAGAAATACAAAGGATTATAAGAAAATATTTAGAAAAAAATATATGCCTACAAATTGGACAACCTAGAAGAAATGGATAAATTCCAAGAAACACATAACTTCTCAAAACTGAATCAGGAAGAAATAGAAAATTTGAATAGACCAATTACCAGCAATGAAATTGAATCAGTAATCAAAAAGCTCCCAAAACACAAAAGTCCAGGACCAGAAAGCTTCATGGATAAATTCTACAAAACATTTAGAGAAGAGTTAATACTTATTCTTCTCAAACTATTCCAAAAAATAGAAGAGGAAGGAAAACTTCCAAATTCATTTTATGAGGCCAGCACTACCTTATTACCAAAACCAGATAAAGATGCCACAAAAAGGGAACTACAGGGCAACATCTCTGATGAACATAGATGCAAAAATCCTCAATTAAATATTAGGAAATAAATCTTGGACTTATTCCCAGGATGCAAGTTTGGTTCGATATTTGCAAATCAACCAATGTAACACATCACATTAATAAGAGAAAGCGTAAAAGCCATATGATCATTTCAACAATGCAGAAAAAATATTTGACAAAGTACAACATCCATTCATGATAAAAACCCTCAACAAAGTAGGTTTATCGGGGCTATACTTCAACATAATAAAGGCCTTAAATGGAAAACCTGCAGCAAATATCATACTCAATGGGGAAAAACTAAAAAATTTTTTTCTAAGATTAGGAACAAGACAAGTGTGTCCACTGTCATCACTTTTATTCCACATAGTACTGGAAGTCCTCACCACAGCAAGCAGAAAAGAAAAATAAATAAAAGGCACCCAGGATGCCTGGGTGGCTCAGTTGGTTAAGTGTCCCACTCTTGATTTAAGCTCAGGTCATGATCCCAGGGTTGTGAGATCAAGACTTGAATTGAGCTCTACGCTCAGAGGGGAATCTGCTTGAGATTCTCTCTATCCCTCTCCCTTTGCCTCTCCCCACTGTGCTCCCACCTTTAAAATAAATAAATAAATCTTAAAAAAAAAAGGAAATAAAAAGCATCCATATTAGTGGGAAAGAAATAAAACTTTCACTTTTTGCTGTTGTTATGATATGACATATAGAAAACCCTGAAGATTCCTCCAAAAAACTACTAGCACTGATAAGTGGATTCAGTAAGGTCACAGATACAAAATCAATATACAGAAATCTGTTGCATTTCTATACACTAATAATAAAGTAGCAGAAAGAGAAATTAAGAAAATAATCCTGGTTACAATTACACCAAAAAAAAATACCTAGGAATAACTTTAACCAAGGAGATGAAAGACCTCTACTCTGAAAACTATAAAACACTGATGAAAGAAAAGGAAGATCACAAACAAATGGAAAGAAATTCCATGCTCATGGATTGGAAGAATAAATATTGTTAAAATGTCCATACTACCCGAAGCTGTCTACAGATTTAATGCAATCCCTATCAAAACACCAACAAAATTTTTCACAGAACTAGAGCAAATAATCCTATAATTTGTATGGAACCACAAAATACCCCAAATAGCCAAAGCAATCCTGAAAAAGAAGAACATAACTGAAGGTATCACAATCCCAAATTTCAAGCTATACTACAAAGCTGTAGTGACCAAAACAGTATGGCACTGGCACAAAAATAGACACATAGATCAATGGAATAGATACAGAGCCCAGAAATAAACCCAGGCATGTGTGGTTAATTAATCTTCAACAAACCAAGAATATCTAATGGGAAAAAGACAGTCTCTTCAACAAATGGTGTTGGGAAAACTGAACAGCAATACGCAAAAGAAAGAAACTCAACCACTTTCTTACACCATACACAAAAATGAGCTCAAAATGGATGAAGGATCTAAATGTGGGACCTGAAACCATAAAAATCATAGAAGAGAACATAGGAAGTAACTTCTTTGACATTGGCTGCAGCAACTTTTTTCTAGATATGTTTCTTGAGGTAGGGGAAACAAAAGCAAATAAACTATTGGGACTATGTCAAAATAAAAAGCTAATTTAAAATAAATAATCAATAAAACTAACAGGCAACCTATGGAATGGGAGAAGATATTTGCAAATGACATATCTGATAAAGGGTTAATATCCAAAATACATAGGAACTTATAAAACTCAACACCCACAAAACAAATAATCCAATTAAAAAAGGGGCAGAAGACATCAACAGACATTTCTCCAAAGAAGACATCCAGATAGCCAATGGACACATGAACAGATGCTCAACATCACTCATCAACAGGGAAATGCAAATTAAAATTACAATGAAATATTACCTCACACCTGTCAGAATGGCTAAAATCAAAAACACAAGAAACGAGAGGTGTTGTCAACAATGTGGAGAAAAGGGAACTCTCACACACTGTTGGTGGGAATGCAAACTGGTGCAGTCACTCTGGAAAACAGTATGGATGTTTCTCAAAAATTAAAAATAGAACTACTCTATGATCCGGGAATCACACTACTATTTACCCAAAGAATATGAAAGCACTAATTCAAAGAGATACATACACCCCTATGTTTATAGCAATATTATTTATAATAGACAAATTATGGAAGCAGCCCAACTGCCTATCAATAGATGAATGGATAAGAAGAGTCTATATATATATATATATATATACACACACACACACACTATATATATATATATACACACTATATATATATATGTATATATATATATACACACACACACACAATGGGAGATATATATATATATATATGGGATATATATACACACACAATGGGATATTACTTGCCCGTTAAAAAACAAAAAAGAAAGAAACATGGAAATGGAAGGAGCACAGGAAAGAATGAATAGATGGATAAATAGAATTGAATATTGATTGCTCAAGATGATCATAATATGTCTTTGGTATTTGAAAAATATGTATAATTAAAATGGATGAGAGTTATAACACAAAAGACGGCAGGAGTAAATATAATTAAAGTGGTTAAGATATTAGGATATCAGGAAAGTGAAGAAAAAAATTTGTAATAACTTCAAATCAGTCAATGAAGCATGACATACTTTGGCCTGTAATCACCCAAAGAATTTAATAGAGCATAACTGACTTAATATAGAGAAAATGTAAAAATTTAAATATTTGATTAATCCGAAAAGGGGCAAGAAAGGAGAAGAAGGAGGTATGTAGAAGAGGTGGATTAAATGCCAAAGAGTAAGATGGTAGATCTAAACATCACAGTGTGGTAATGTCGTCACATGTAAATGGACTCAGTGCTCCAAGTAGAAGATTATCAGACTAGTTAAAGAAACAATGGAATTTAACTATATGCTTTTTATAATAAACCAGAGGTATAAGGACAGAATTGTTTAAAAATAGAACAAAGGAAAGAGATGTACTTTGTAATCAGTAACAAAAAAACAGTGTACTTATACTAACATAAGACAAAGTAAGCATTAATAAAAATGCATTTGTAGAGATAAAGTGGGACATTTATAAATGGCAAAAGGGTAAAAATACAGAAAGGTATAAGGTCTTAAATCTTTACATACTCAATATTATAGCTTCAACATACATAAAACACACATTTATAGATCTAAAGAGAGAAATAGAAAAATCCACAATCAGCCTTGGGGACTGAAGAAACTCTAAATATGTAATAAAATACACCAAAATAAAATCCATAAAGATTTAGATCTGAAAAGCCAATGAACGCAGTGGATCTTTTTGACATACATGGAAGACTATACCTAATAAGACCAGAATAAAAATACCTTTAGTGAAAATATAGTATTTACAAATTCGACCATGTGATGAGTCCTAAAGCAAATTTCTAAAGACTGAAATAATTAGGAGTATGTATTTTTACCTCAGTGGAATTAACCTAGATATCAGTAACAAAAAATAAACTAGAAAATCACTAAGTGCTTGAAATTTAAGCCATATACTTATAAATAAAGCCCAAGTCAAAAAAGTAATGATGAAAAATAGGAAATATTTCCAAGTAAATGATAATGAAGATGCAACATTTCATAACAAATGATAAGTTCATGAAAGAACACTGGATGATTCTCACAAGCATTATGTTGAGCAAAAGAAGCCAGACACACACAAAAGAACACTGCGTGGTTTCATTTACATAAAGATAAAAGTTCATAAACAGGCTAAACTCATCACTGATGTTAGAATTCAGAATGACTCTCTCCTGGGGTAGGGGAGTAAGGTATTTGGAGTCATTACTAGGGAGGCTGCTAGAAGGCTGGCCATGTTCTATTTTTTGATTTAGGCACTGGATGTATTCACTTTGTGAAAATTCAAGTTATACATTTAGAATTTGTGCACTTTTAAAATGCATATTTTACTTCAATTAAAAGCTTTTATTGTTTATTTTTTGCTTTTTTTTTTCTTTTTTTAAAGCACATTCAACTTCAAGGTGAATGTAGTCTCATTGAGGTCATCCTTTTATTTAAGAGTCATCAATGCTTTGGGTTAAGTGTGAAGTAAAGGAGCTTTTTTAAAAAATGCCACAGCCAGCAGAAGCTGAGGCCCTGAATGTAAAAGGTAATTTTTCAATTCTTTGCCTAAATGGAGACATATAACTGTAAGTCTCCCCCTGAAAAGTTATTCGGCCTTAGTAACTACCTATATTTTATACAGATAATCTCTAAAATAGTCCTGCATTGTCAAATATGAGAACAGATGCAAGTATACATACTGGACTACCATGATTTTAACTGAGACACGAAGGTTGAGGAACTCTTTTTCCTTCTCATACAAATATTTAAAAATTCTTCCCCTTACACTAGGGGGAGGTCTAAACAACTAATGGGAGAAAGTGTTATCATATCTGAAATAAGAATTACTCATTACATAAAATTGACCATAAAGTAGATTATGTAGTTATACTTCTACCAAAATTTATGAATCAACTCTTACTTGAGACTAACACTATGGTTTTAAGCCGGGCTGCTTAGGCTGAATAATCATGTCCACATGATTTGGAGATACCAAGTAGTGACCTGGGTCACTAATATAGATGGGATCAAGTTATCATTCTTTCTCTACTATAGATGGCTATTTTACTTGTTATTCTCTATCCTGGGTTAAACAAATACAAGTTCATTCATTCATTCATTCATTCATCCATTTTGACACCTATTATGTGCCTTGCCGTGTTTGGTGCTGGAGATATAATAAAGAATAAGAAAGACACAGCACTAATTCTCATAAAACGTTATAATCCAGCCTGACAGAGACACGAGAAATTTATAATATTCATCGAGAAATAGCAAATTTTGTTTATGGAACAGATGTTATACTCAAATCCTCAGCGCTGTGTCCTCTCTTGAAGATAAGAAATGTTGGGCTCCATGCTGTCAAATATAATTTGTGAGTTCATAATCAAAACTATGAAGTCCTTTACTATGAAAAGAGTAATAGGATTTCTGGAAAGACTCCTGGTTAATAGTGGACATGGGCCATTGGCTAGTAAGCAGCTTTTAAGTAGTTAATTGCTTTTTTTAAACTGTATTTTTATTTTATCATAGTTTTATATAAGCATAGTTTCAAGTTGAATAGTTCTGTAAAGAAATATTCCCCTACCTAATTTCTCCTGTCCCACTCCATCATTCCTGCTGCCCTTGGGCAACCATTTTAAATTATTAAGCTGTTTATTGTTTTTTCTTATTTAGTTATTACTGTTATATTTTGTATCTTTATTTATAGGGTTCAAAATTGCAGATACATTTGAAGCTCCAGTATATTCCTTTCCAAACCCATTCTTCTCTCTCCCTCCCCAGAGTCAACCACCAGCATGTGTTTTATATGGATTGTTCTATTGCAAATTTTTATGATTTTGCTCTATGTCTATACAGCCCATAAAGAATATATACTATGGTTTTACAGGAGTGTAATATGATTTGTTGTAACATTGCAATGCTGTAATATTGCCTATTATAGAATTTTCAGCTTTATCTAGGTACGATTGACATGTCACATCATGTAAGTTTAAGGTGTACGATGTGTTGACTTGAGAGACTTAAATATTGCAAAATGAATTACCACCATAACCTTACCTAACACTTCTATCATATCACATAATTGCCATTTCCTTTTTGTGGTGAAAACATTTAACATTTACTCACTTGGCAACTTGCAAGTATATAATACAGTATTTTAGCTGTAATCACCATGTTGTACAATAGATCCCCAGAAGGTATTTATCTTATACCTGGAAGTTTGTGCCCTTCGGCCAACATCTTCCACATTTCTCCCACCTGTCCCCCCCACCAGCCCCTGGTAACCACCACTCTACTCTCTTTTGCTGTGAGTTTGGCTTTTTAGATTCCACTTACAAGTGATATCACACAATTATCGGTCTTTTTCAGTTTGGCGACTTTCCCTTAGTGTAATGCCTCAGGGTTCATCCATGTTGATGCAAATGGTAGGACATCCTTCTTTCTCATGTTTGAATAATATATATGCCATATCTTCTTTACTGGTTCATCCACTGATGGACCCAGGTTGTTTCCATAGCTAGCTAGGCTTCTGTGAATGCCTCAATGAGTGTGGCAGTACAGATAACTCTTTGAGACCCTGTTTTCATTTCTTTTGGATATATAATCAGAAGTGGGATCACTGGATATATGGTAGTTCTATTCCTAATTTTTTGAAGAAACTCTATACTGTTTTCCATAGTGGTCACATCAATTTGCATTCCCACCAACAGCGCACAAGGGTTCCCTTTTTCCACATCCTTGTCAATATGTATTACCTCTTGACTCTCAGATGTTAGCCATTCTAACAACTGGGAGGTGATTTGGTTTCAATTTGCATTTCACTGATGAGTAGTGACGTTGAATACCCTTTCATGTATCTATGACACCTGTATGTCTTCTTTGGAAAAATGTTTATTGAGTTCCTCTGCCCATTTTTTAATTGAATTGTTTGGTTTTGTTGCTATTGAGTTGTATTGGGTTCTTTATATACATTGGATATTAAGCTCTTACCAGATACATGATTTGTAAATATTTTCTCCCATTCTGTAGTTTGCCTTTTTATTTATTGATAGTTTCCTGTGCTGTGCAGGAACTTTTTGGTTTGACGAGTCCCACTTGTTTATTTTTGCTTTTGTTGCCTTTGCTTTTGGTGTCATTAACCATGCAAAAATAAGTAAAAACCTGAATTTCAAATGCTTCTTTCATTACATTTGCCTTTGTGGAAGAAAACTTCCTTTGTCAATTATTTGGACAAACTTGAATAAATCAGTTTTTCTAATACAGCGCTCTATATATCTGACTACTGATAATGTAAAGCCAATCATTGCTCAAAATGGTTATCATAATTTATGATGAGTTATGCTGCCAGACATGTTCCACTAAGGTTCTAAGAAGGAAGAAGCCTGGAAACAATTTCAGAATAGACTATATGTTATGAATGTCATTAATAGTGGTAAGAATGCAAAACAAATTGAGTTGTGAAGACACGGTTCTTTCCTTTTATGGTCAACATGTGAAATTTTGTGGCGCGGCACGGGATTAACATGAAGCCCATTATTGCACACATTAAAAATAAGAAAGTTCTTCCTGCCGGTGCATAAGCACCTGCAAGGGCACAACAAAGGCTTTGTGATGTTGATCAGCGGGAGAGCCTCGCTTCACAGAACAGCTGCCTGACAAGCAGACCAAACTGTGCGCCTCCCTTGTGTTTTGAAAAAGATGACGTCTGCACTGAATGGACAGGCGCACAATAATGGGAGTTTTGGCTTGCAGTTGCTCTGGCAGAGCCACAGATCTTCACTGGTGAAAAGCGGACATACACAACCTGCTCTGTCTCACAAACTCCGAAAACTGTGTTTTGAGAAGCATAGGTTGACATTCTGTTTCGTTTTTATTTGTTTCCATGGAAAACAGGACACTCAGGGCCGTTCTGTCTTTATTGACCAAACTGAGATTTTCCATCCTGCTACCCTCTTACTCCTCCCTTTTTCCTCCCAAGGATAAATTTAAACAAAATTTCTCAGTGATTTATATTGCTCCGTGGTCTCCAGGACTGTTTTACAGAGATATTTTTATACATGCAAAGTTTGTGTTTTTTTTTTTTTTTTCACTGTCTCCAGATGATAAATTGACTCTCATGGAACTGAGATGATTTAATTTAATGTCCAGAAAGGTCTAGTCAAGTTGAGACAACTTCATGGATAGGAGTTTCAAAATCTACCTTTTAATCTAGTACATTGAGCTCATTTTTGAAGAAGCCTTAAAGGAGTATAAGACTAATTCTGTTCCTAATTTCTGATTTCTATTTTTAAAATATGGAGAGAATGTCGTTTATTGAAGTACATATGATAATAAGGTTTTGTTTGCTTCTGTTTTGTCTTAGAACAGACTTGTAGCCTTTTTTCTTAAGCTTCTAATAACTGGTAGAATTCATAAACAACATATATACCAATCTCTAAAGTTTAAATTACATGTATTCTGACTCTAGAATTCTTAGATAAAATACAGAGCATCCAGTTAAATTTGAATTTCAGATAAATAATAAATATATTTTAGTGTCAGTATTCCCAAAGATTATATTTTTATCTGTGAAATCTGTCAACCCTACTCTGTGATGCTATTTTTAACAAAAGATAGGTTGGGTGCCAATGGCTCAAATATTGTTAACTACAGATTCAAAATGAGGTTTCATATGTGTGTGTGATAAGACCGATTTAGTTTGCTTTTGAGACACACAAAAAGCTGCAGTTATTTATGTGTCTCAAGAGAAACTTTAAAACTTTGGTAAGGTCTTTCATTTTGTTTGTTGTGCACTTTACTGCTTCAAATCTACATTTTCTTCGGCACCCCACACTGGTGGTTTATGGGGCCATCATAAAGAAAAATAGACGAGCCTGCTGATAGGCAATCTGGTGCAAGATCCATTTCTTCAATATATGTGTATGTATACAGCTGCTTGGTTTATGAAATCAGCTCCTATGTTAACGTACGTTTTCTTTCACACATTAACGACAAAGATTAATAATGATTAAGGAACAGCTGTTGTTGTTAAGAAGATAACCTAGTACACAGATTCTGGAACCAATGGATCTGGGTTTTAATCCCAGCTCTAACATATTTTAACCGCATAGCTTCGGAGGAGTTGCTTAACCTCTCTATGGCTCTGTTCCCACCTGTTACGTGAAGGTAAAAATGGTACCCACTTCATAGGTAACTATCTCACAGGATTTAACATGGGAATGTATACGCATGCTCATAGACCTCTGTGCAATACACAGTTGATGCTATGTAAGTGTTTGTTGTTGATATCTCTTTGTTTGCTGTCTATATGCAGTTAATATGTCAAGGTTATTATACATATTACCAAATTTAATCCTCAGAACAATCATCTGAAGTTAATTTTATTAATATATTTGATTTGCCTACCTAATGGAGACAGGACTCAAGCTTTTAATCAGCATGTTATCCTGTAGCATGTTGATCACATGCACGCACGCACACGCAGATGCGCGCGCACACGCGCGCACACACACACACACACACACACACACACTTTCTCCCAGGATGTGAGGGGCTTTTTGCTGGGCATGTTCTACTCGTGACCTAACTAAATCTATATAATGAATTCCCCTTAATAGGTTATAGTGTTCATGAATTCTGCTGCCTTTTTCCTCCTTTTGTCAAGGCAAGATTGAGGAAATCCCAAGATCCTGCAACCCACCTTTTTCCTGGGCTGTTGCTTTTGTTTGTTGCCTTTATCAAGTAATCACATTTGCAACTGTGTTACTTGGCAAGTGCTAAGACTTCTCTTGATTATGAATAATCCCTAGTGGTTTTTGACATTTGACTGGGGCTTCTTTTGGCTATATGCCAATTTACTTTTTCATCCAGGAGTATGCATTCACGCGCACGAATGTAAATGTGCACACACATGTATGTGTTAAACTTATTGTTCAACTTAGTAAGAAACTGCTCACAAATTATCTGATGATGCAGATTTCAAGAAAACAGAGAAAGAGAATTATACGTTCACATGTTGGATGGTGAAGTGATGACGAATACAAAGAAAACATTTGGGAGAATTCAGCGAACAGAGATAGCTAGGGGAGTTGCCTATCAGTCAAGTGAAAAAATAAAGGAAGCAAATGAAACTGCGCAAACACGTTGAAACACATCGAAACCTAGTTTTAGAGGGATGTTTCAATCAAAGAAACACGCTGCAAAAGCAGGCAGATTGGAAAATAAAACGATCTTTTAAAAAACAAACGAGTTTATCAAAATACAGTGAGGAAGACATTTGATCCTTAGTGATACTTCTTGAAGAATCATTTCTCCTTATCTCCACTAGTAACCTCTTCTAGATGTTTCCGTTGCTTCTCTCTCCTTCACAACAACAGGACTTCCTTGCTCTGGATAAAAATTCCCCTGCCAACCTTCTCCCTGGCCCTTCAAATCTCCTCCTCCCTCTTTTCTGCAGCCGCTATTCTTTTCTCAAACCCCCAACCTCTAGATTATGCATCACACTCAGGAACCTCTGTTATATCCAGTCCCCAGGGTACAGAAGGGGGGTGAGAAATGAGGACTTTCTTGGAGAAGGGGAGGGAGGAAAGGTCAGGAACATTCAAATACTAATTCTTTGTTTCCTTTCCTTTTCCTTTTTTGTGCTGTTACACTTGAAACACTTTGGAGGCACATATAAGGCAAAATTATTTCAAGCATCATTGCAGAAATGAGGTAAGTGCAATTTATATTTACCCACCCTACTAATCTACCCAAGTATAAGCTCTTTATGACACTGATTCTTTTTCTTAGTCTCTCTCTGTCTGTCTCCCCTTCCCTCTCATTTCTCTCTCACAGACACACAGACAAATAGCCTTACAGACAGAGACACAGAGACACACGGACACACACATAAACCCAGTTCTCCTCTGGTTTACATTTGAAGCTAATGTAGCCAACTTATTTTGCAATGTTGATCACAGGCAAATAATCTCTCAACCAGTTCTAATCTTTCATTTGTAGTAATGTTGTTGTCTGAAGAATACTGTCAAATTACCACATATAACAGAGATATGACAAGAAAGTCAGACCTGGGATTTATAATGATGCATTTTTTTATAGTTTAATATTTAGTGATGGTTTGACAAAAAGATGTGCCATAAATCAAGAATTTGGTTTCTATACTCTTAGGGTAAACAAAAGTTTGGCACTAGTAAAGATTTAATGTTTGAAGTGGGAAACAAGAAAAGCAAGTGGAGAAATTTTGATGGACAAAGAAGGTTATAAAATATTAATATTAATATTAACTAGACTAGCTACCATTTATTAAGTACTGACTTTCTGCTGGAAACTGGGAAAAGTTTTAAACATACATTATCTAATTTAACCCTTAGATCAATACTGATAGAGGTATTGTTATCCCATTTATAGAGGGAGGATCTGAGGTTTATATGGATTAACTGCCTATTATCTATCAAACAGCGTGTAAATTGCAGAGCTGGGATTCAAACTCATCTCTACCTAAGCTATTGTTGAGCTTTAACCTTTATGGTGAGTGTGTGTGTGTGTGAATGCGCGTGTGTTTATGTCTGTAATATATGTATACATATTTATGTATATACGAATACAGATAGCAATTGCCCCCATAGGCAGTTTGCAATTTCAGATAGGGAGAAGATGTTTAGGAGGTGAGGACAGCTTTCTGCGAGGGAATGGGATAGATGGTCATAGTGCAACTTGTCACCTAAGTGTGTTTGGGGGCTGGAGGGTTACAGAGTAAAGGGAGGACACCTTCACAGTGGATTCTGTCATGTGTGGCAGTTCATCACTCTCTTTGCTATCCTTTCCCTGAGGCTTTCTCTCAGTTTCAGCTGCTTCTTTCCTGTTGAGTGTATTATTTTCCTTTTCACTGATTCATACCTGTGCTCTTCTTTTTTCCCTCTTGGCATCTGCCTTCAGTGTTGAGTATCCTCATTAACTGCTGTGTCTGCCCATCAGTGGATGGTGATAAAATAGAAGGATATGTGCAGGGAAGTGAACACTGTTTTATAGGTCATCTCGTAGGAGGGTCTGTGCAGAGTATCACAAAACTCCCAGGCACTGAGCACAGGTGCCTGTGGTTTATGTGCAGCCTAAGAGATCTTCATTCCTGAAAGAATAGAATAGGGAACCAGGATGGTCATGCTTTAACACAAACCTTGTCTAACACCATTTGGTACTATGAGTAGTGCCTGATTTTCATTAGTCTCGGACACCTCTTATATGAACATCAAATAGCTAAATGTGTCCCTAAACTGCTGACATGAGGATGGGACTATATATAATTCTATATTATACATTCTCTTCAGTTGGAGGTATGTCCAGGGGCCAAAGATGGGGAAATCAGGCACATTGGCTTAGGTTTCCAGCTCGGTGCTCAAATGATGGTGTTGTGGAATTGCTTAGGGTTTTGACTTCCCACTAACAATAGAAAAGCATCAGCATCATGGCATCCCACATTTGCTGGGTACCCAGAAGTCATATATGGGATGCAATAGGTTTCACAGCATTTAGACATGGTCACTAGTCTTCCGAGTGTACTGTGTAGTAGGGAGACAAGCAGACCACTAGAGAGTCAGAACACTGTAAATAGGTATGCGAGAAATTCCTGTTCATTTTAATCTTGTGAAATGCTTGAGGGCAGGGATGATTTACATTGTTGTCACAAAATTTACTCCATAAAATGGAGTCTCTTTTACCTTGTAGTAGAGGGCTCTCCTGGAGTCTGGAAAGTATACAATGATGACATAGAACATGTTTGTTGTTTTCAGTAATGTTCCAAAATGTTGTGTTGTAAACATAATGGAACAGCCAATATCACAAGTATCATTTTCTCAGGCGCCTGGGTAGCTCAGTCGGTTAAACGTCTGCCATCTGCTAATGTCATGATCTTGGGGCCCTTGGGATCGAGTCCCGCATTGGGCTCCCTGCTCGGTGGGGAGCCTGCTTCTCCCTCTGCTCTTTCCCCTGCTCATGATCTCTCCCCTTTCACTCTCTCTCTCTCTCTCAAATAAATAAAATAAAATAAAATAAACAAAACCAAGTATTGTTTTCTCACTTTCTCATTTCGCGGCTAGAGGCTTCAATAGAGAAGAATAGAAACTACACATCATTTCTGTAACTCCGGGTCTTCCTTTATTTTATCCCCAGTGTGTAGGCTAACTTGGCAGTGACAAAGTGAATTGCATGGGGAGAAATGGGAGCTCTAGAAGAAGGGCAGTCACTCCTCGGTGGGCATCAGCGCCACTTGGACAGCTTCATGCACATAGCTCTCTATGCTCCATCACCAGAGTTTCTGCTCCCACGGCCCAGGGTCAAAGCCCACAGTCTGCAATTCTACCAACTTCCCCAGAGAAGGTGGTGTTGCTTTTCTGGGGACTACCCTTAGAGTAGAACTACTGCCTTTAAACACAGGAAGGGCTTAAATGAGGGAAAAATGCTTTTCATGTTGGAATGTTCTCCTGCCTTCTTTCTGGAAAAAAACAAAACAAAACAAAACAAAACAAAAACGGAATAAAGAGGAAGGACCAAATGTACCATTTATAAAAATTCCTTCTTTTAAAGCAATATTAACAATGCAGAGGAGACTTAGAAGTTTTCATGGGAAGTCACAGTCTAGAACTATTTCAATTGAAGATATCTTCTAGTGCTTGTGTTTACTTATTCAGAAGAAAATGTTTCACTTTTTTCCTTCTTTTCCACTTATTTTTCCTATACTGATGTATTTTAAGGAAAATGATAGACTATCGCATTCTACCTCCTAAATACTAAAGTACATTGTGTATGTATAAGAGTATAAAAACAATTGCCTAATAACCAAAATTATTACACTTGAGAAAATTGACAATTACTTAGTATCATCTAATACTTATTCCATATTCAAATTTTTAAATATTATCCCTAAAATGTGCTTTTCAGCTGATTTGTTCATACTAGTATCTAATCCAAGATAAATATTTTATTTGGGGGTTGTGTCATTTAAAATTTTTTTGGTAAAAAAAAAATGGGAGCACCTGGGTGGCTCAGTTGGTTAAGCATCCAACTCTTGATTTCGGCTCAGGTCATGATCTCAGGGTCGTGAGATCGAGCCCTGTGTTGGGCTCCATGCTGGGCATGAAGCCTGCTTAAGAATCTCTCTATCTTCCTCTGCCCCTCCCCTGCCCTCTCTCTCCCTCTATCCCTCTCTAAAAAGAAAAAAAAATTCATCAAATATAGATAAATAAATAAAATACAATTGCTTTAGTTTAGAAGAGTTCTTTGTTTCATGACACTGACTTGGCAAGAAGAGAGGATCATTTACCCTATAGAACATCTCATTTTTCTGGATTTGTCTTACATCCGTGTGGAAAGGCTTAGTTAAATCACAGTAAATATTTTGGTAGGAGTAGATACAAGCTTAAGTCATGTACTCCATACTGCATTACATCAGGGAACACAGATTTGGGTTTCCCACCATTTGCATTGCTTTGACTGCATATGTTAATGACTTCCTAATTATCCACTATAATATTGTATTTTCTCATTGCCAGAAAGTAATCTGTATGCTGTTTCTTTAGTACTACACGGACATCTGATCCCTCTACATTTTTCCTTACAGTTTTAATACCACGTGGTAATTCTTGCCAAAATCAATAATCTCATTAAAGTTTACAAAGTGGTAATTTATTAATTCTATCACTCCTACTACATATATTAGCTGGCATTCTTTTCAAATTAGAGCTTTTGCTTACAACCAAGGCTATTTGATCACTTAAGATGTATTTTCCATTAGAAAGCTTAATCTTGCCCATAATTCACCAATTTTCAAAGTAAGTCACTGGTTTAAT
The DNA here is from genome assembly GCF_037043125.1 of Eumetopias jubatus. Lineage (NCBI taxonomy): Eukaryota > Metazoa > Chordata > Mammalia > Carnivora > Otariidae > Eumetopias > Eumetopias jubatus. The sequence goes on along the minus strand of NW_028274811.1, from coordinate 76,242,801 downwards.
TGAATGTCTCAAATGTTGAGAAGTCAGATAGTTCAAGCCTTCTCTAGAAAGCATATTAAAAATACGTTGATTTTCATAGGTGAATTGTGGCTCAGTTGTCTACCATTATTCTGAAAATGTATTCCTATGACAGGAGTAAACTGTCAAGAAGCAGTGAGCTGAAGACCAAAAGGACAATTTATTATGACAGGAAACAAGTGACTACTCTGCTAAGAAAACTCAAGGCCTCAGATTTTCTTGTTAGCCATTTTGGGTAAACCATTCAAAGAAGACGCACTCAACCAGTAAAGTACCGACAAGCGAGAAAATACATACCATTTGCTTTGAGAGACATTCATTTCTATATGGCTTAATAGAGCCAATCCAGATTAGGGAAGAGTGGCCACCAATTTTTACTAGTAGAAATAGTAGAAAAAAAATGTCGGGGTAATAAGAAAACTTTAAAGAGGATGTAATCTTTGCACTGCTTGAGCCTATTTTGGGAATGGTGATGGTGGAAGAAATACTGTTCTTTATTGTATTTATAACCACGCTGAGTTTGCAAAAGGAAAACAGACTAAAGTCATTAGATGAATATAGCAAGGCACTCAAATGTAAACACAAGGAGAATGATTTATATGGAGGTCTTCAGCTTTTTTTCTATCTCCTAGAATTTCTTTAAAAAACAAAACAAGACAAAACAAAAAAATCCAAAACCCCCAAAACCCAGGATTGCAGAATTAGAAACCATCTCCTGTTACCTCATGTTAAGGCAAAAAGAAGTGTGCCAAGTTATTTTGGTAAGGCGGCAGGTGATAGTCATAGTCACAGGTTTTAACAATGTAGGTCCAAGGAGTTAAATATCTAGGAGATGTTTTAGAATCATCTCTCTTGGATGTTATCACCCCTTCCTTTTGGACAAGTCTTACACCTTTTTGATTTTTGTGCCCTGATTATCCGAAGAAAGTGACTATGAGATGTGATGTAAATAGAGTCCTCCCTCTCCCTTCCCCCCTTTGCTGGAAAGCCAGGCATTCCCCAGAAAGTCATACAGAACTCCGGTCTGGATGAGCTTTCAATAGCAAACACCATTAGCTTGGACCCTGTGCATTCTTACACCTTTGTCCTTGAACTCCTTCTGCTAATATTGACCTTAAACCCAAGCCACTCTGATATCTTTCATTTCTTCTAATACTCTCATGTCTGTTCTCTAGTTTTAGAATGAGTTACCAGTTTTCCAGAAATATGGGCAAAAGTAATATCCTGAGAATTTTCCAGGTTGAACTTTCTGAACACACAAGATTTGTCAGTGTGGAGAGTGGACAGAAAATGTTATCTTGCAGAAGAATAGTAAAGATAACATTATTTCTTATTCCGGAATCATTTACTGAAGACTTAACTGTGTAGCATGAAGGAATAGCTCTGAAACAGTCAAATATGTCACCTGTTCTCTACCAGCTGTCTTAGTCACAGATCATGACTATTCAAAGCAATTAAGTCTATTAAGATAGAAAAATGAGGCGCCTGGGTGGCTCAGTCGTTAAGCATCTGCCTTCGGTTCAGGTCATGATCCCAGGGTCCTGGGATCGAGTCCCACATCGGGCTCCCTGCTCAGCGGGAAGCCTGCTTCTCCCTCTCCCACTGCCCCTGCTTGTGTTCCCTCTCTCACTGTGTGTCTCTCTGTCAAATAAATAAAATCTTTAAAAAAAGAAAAATGTTTTTGCTCTTGTAGGTAGGGTCTTCTATTTAACTTTTATCACATTTAAAGAGTAAGATCTAAAATGATTCTAAGTCTCAGCTTATTGCCAGTTATATGGGCCTTTTGAATGTTGTATCATTCACATTCTTATCTTCTTTATTTATAGCAAAGAGCTTATGATATCACATAATTTGATAATAACAATCCAGTGTTTCATGTAGCTCCTTGCTAACTTCACTTCCTTGTATATACTTTACCTTTCATGCAAGGTTCAAATTTGCCTTTGAGACTATTACCTTTGGTTTAAAAAGACAAGAGAAAAAGTAAATAGGAGACACTTTGTACCTTTGTGCAAAGAATTCTTTGAATACAATAAACATTGTAATTAAATTGATAACTCCCTGTAGTTGTTTTAAGAACATTTTTCCCAGGTCTATAAAAATAATAAAAGTGCCATCCCTGGTAAGGATTTTGAAATCAATTAGTTGTATTTTATAGCCAATGAACAGGTTCGTTGGAGGTTTTGATGTGTGAGTTATATCAACTTCAAAAGGAAACTTCTGTGGTGTGGGATGAAATGTCATTTTGAAAATTTTAATTCTGTTTCATTCAGAACCAGAGGCAATCATACTTAATATTCTCTGCATTAGCAAAATCTTTGGATTTAGATAGCCATGACTTAAAAATAAGAAAGTTTAAATGAGAGTTGGAATTGTATAAGGTTTCTTGCACAAAGGTTATGATCTTCCTGAATTAAAAAGGGGGAAAGCTTCAATATTTTCTAAACCTTGGGTAAAAAACAATATACAGTTGAACAAGAAGGGTTTGAACTGTGTGGGCCCACTTATACACAGATTTTTTTTTTTAATAAATACAGTATAGAACTGTAAATGTATTTTCTCTTTCTAGTGATTTTCTTAACATTTTTTCCCTCTAGTTTACTTTATTGTAAGAATACAGTATATATAACATTTAAGGACAACATATATGTTAATCAACTGTTTACTGGGAAAGCTTCCAATCAACAGTATGCTACTGGTAGTTAAGTTTTTGGGGAGTCATGAATTATACACAGATTTTCAACTGTGTGGGTAGCTGATGCTCCTAACCCCTATCTTGTTCAAGTGTCTACTGTATTATAAGTGAAAGCATAATTTTGCCTTATTTTATTATATCTCTTCAGAAAATTTGAGATCACTTGCAAGGTACTAGATATGGAGAGGAATTATCAGTCAGGAAATCTTCCAGATACTTCCAGAGATTACATAGGCTCTTTAGGTGTCTCTTAGGAAGGCCTGCACACTCTACTGCACAGATAATGAAATGCAGTGATATGTACCACAAAAAGCAATCTCACTGTCCTGGATGCCTTGCTTATGACGCTCCCTAAAGACTCACTCTGGCTCCTGACTTTCCCCATTCCCTAGGACCTGAAGCACAGTGGGATAGGATATTTATCCCTTCATTCTCTAGCCTTTAGTCTGATGCTAGGGGAAGATGTTCAGTGTCCCTTATAAACAGATGGCACTGTACCCTATATCTGCTGGAGTATATAGCTCAGACATCCAGCTGGAGAAGACATTATAGCCTCAGAACATGAGCCCATCCTAGTGAAACAAACCTGAGAATCACAGAATTCCAGGCTTTGGAAGGTATTTTAAGTTTAAGAATTTATCCCTCCCCTCCCCTACATCAATTTCCCATATGTGGTTGTGCAGTCAATTTTGCCTTCATTTAGCTCCACCACGTTTTTAAAGCCACGGCTCACAAAATCTCTGCATTTCACTTTAGTGTCTCCCTATGGGTCCTACTTGGAAAATCAGATAATTCTTCCAGCTTTGATAGTCTGTGTTCCCATAATGCTGTGGGCCTTAGCTTAGTGATGCCTCTCTTCAAGTGAGATTTGTTCAGTGGGACCCCATGGTCGTGGGACATAGTAATTTATTCAACAGATATTTATGGAATGCCTAGTAGATGCCAGACACTGTTTTAAGTGCTAGACAGACAGAAGTAAACAGAAAAAAAAAAAAACCCTCTGCTCTCACAGAACTCATATTGTTCTAGGAGAAGAGAAGACAGATGAAAGGAAGAACTTAAAAAGTATGATGTGTTAGGTGGTAATATGTGCTGTAGAAAAAAAATAAAGATCGGTAGGCAGGTTGCAATTTAAAATTGAGTGGTCAGGAAAGCCTCCCTGAAATGGTGACTTTGAATAATAACCTGAAGGAGGTAGAGGTGAGGAAAGCTCATCAGATATTTCAGAGAAGAGCACTTCAGGTAGATGAGGCAGCGAGTTCAAAGGCCCCAAGCCAGGGTCACTGAGGACTGAGAAGGAGGTGGGACATAACAGCAGTGGCATTGGGTAGGGCCTTCTATAGGCAACTGTAATAATAACCTTGGCTTTTATCCATATTGAGCTAGGATGTCATACCTCTGAACAGAAGAGTGATACACTCGAACTTTTCTTTTCTAGGATGACTCTAGTAATTGTGTCACATGTAGACCAGCAGGGGCCATGAGCAGAAGCTGGGAGGACAGTTAGGAGGAAACTAATAATATGGATGGGATGTGCTGGGGGTTTAGAGCAGGCTGGCAATGGCAGGGGTGGCGAGAACTACTCAAACCCCGAATATATCTTGGAAAGTAGAGCAGATGCAGTCTGCTGAAGGGTTAGATATAGGGTGTGAGAGAAAAAGAGGAGTCAAAGGTAGCTTCAAGTTTTTTGGCCTGAGCAACTGGAAGGGTGAAACTGTGGCTTATTTATTTGGAGAGAGACCTAGATTAGGGTCCCTGTCTGTCCGTTACTCAGAGTGTGACTTTGGGAGCACAGCTTAACCACTCTGTGCCCTCCCCCTTGTTTTCACTTATAAAACGGGATAACCTTATCTACTTTGCGGTAGATACAAGAACTAGAGATAATGTATTAAAAGCCTGTGCACAGTGCTTGATACTGGCGGGTACTCCAGAATAACTGGAACTCTTAGCATTGCTGTCCCTTAGGAACAAAAGAACAAGTCTTGGTTTCCCTGCATGATGGGCCTTCAGATAGTTGGAGATAACTCACATGTTTCCTCCGAGTCTTCTCAGAATGAATTCCCTCTTCGTGGGGGCTGGCTGGTTTCTGTGACTCTCCTTGATACACATGGGCTTGAACTACTCTCCTGGTTTATAAAAGGAATGGGAGAGCGTTAGAAGAAACTTCACACAGCTTTCAATAGTGAGCTAAATGATCAGAAATCCACGTGGTAGCAGAACACGTTTCCCATCCTCCACCCTCCCATAACAATTGTGAATGGAGAGGTTTTATTATGGATGCACTTGACACAAATATAAGTCAGGATAATGGGAGTCATTATTTACATGTATCTTCTTTTATCCATAATTCTATCCCCACTATATTCAGAGCCCATACATCAGAGGCATCAAGTTATTAAAGCTGGAAGCTTCTAGAATTGCACCGTCCAATGTAGTAGCCACTAGCTGCATGTGGCTATTGAGCACCTGAAATGTGGCTGGTCTTAACTAAGATTAAGTGTTGTAAGTACAAAATCTGTATGTGTAAAATACATACACACAGATATTGAAAACCTAGTATGAAAAAAGGATGTAAAATACCTCATCGATAGTTTTTATATTGATTATATGCTCAAATGATAATGTTTTTTATATATTGGGTTAACTAAAATATATTGTTAAAATTAATTCCAGCTGTTACTTTTTATGATTATTTTTAATGTGGCTAGTGCCATAATGCATCAATTTTAGTCCAACTAAACTTTAACACTTCCAAGTTATAAAACCCATTCCAGCCAGCCACAATTATAATTACTTATGGTTCTGAGTATGCCAGAATGGCTGTCAGTTATGAAGAAACTGGTGGCTTTTCTAGCCTCTTAGTCCTGTGAGCTGGCTACATAGGCAAAATGTTCTAGAAAGGACAAAAACAGCAGATGACTTCTATTTGGCTGAGAACTGTGTTGAAAGCCAGACGGTTGGAGCAAAAGCCTGAACACATAAGGAAATATGGAAGACCATACAAAATCAGGCTATGTCTTTGGTCCTCATTCTTTTTTAATTAAAAATTAGGGGGCTGGATTAAGTAGTTCTTTTTTTTTTTAAGATGCTGTATTCATTTTATTTTATTTTATTTTTTATTTTATTTTATTTTATTTTTTATTGTTATGTTAATCACCATCTATTACATAATTTGTTTTGGTGTACTGTTCCATGATTCATTGTTTGTTCATAACACCCAGTGCTCCATGCAGAATGTGCCCTCCTCAATACCCATCACCAGGCTAACCCATCCCCCCACCCTCCTCCCCTCCAGAAACCTCAGTTTGTTTTTCAGAGTCCATCATCTCTCCTGGTTCGTCTCCCCCTCTGACTTACTCCCCTTCATTCTTCCTCTCCTGCTATCTTCTTCTTTTTCTTTTTTCTTAAAATATGTTGCGTTATTTGTTTCAGAAGTACAGATCTGTGATTCAACAGTCTTACACAATTCACATTAAGTAGTTCTTAGAGTTGTGTCTAATGCTAATACTTTATGTTCTACTTTCTCCCTTCTGGTGCCCTCTCAAATACAGTAAAATAAATGTTAACATTCTATCTGCCATGGTGGAGATGAGAGCCTTCTGAAAACTTTTCACGGATAATCAAGCATCATAGGTTACACTGCACTCAGCAGATAGGCATGGCCCAAATTTTAAGCTCCGTTGGCAAAGCAAAGCAAGAAATTAAGTAGACCAATATGTAGAGAAGACAAACTAGAGATTCTCTTTGATACAGGCTGGATCCTCACAGTCAACTATAATTTCAATGTTCTTTATCTAGAAAAAAAATCTTTACTAATTTATCTAAACAAATTAATAAACTTGACGGTGCTTCTAAATCACTTAGCACAATGCCTGAAATATAGTACACATCTAACAGGTGCATTTTGTAATAGTAACAGTGATAGTATTTTTAATTTTTTTGTGTCCTTCCAGGGCAGTGCTACTCTATATTCATTGAGATTGGCCAGTCTATTAGGCCTCTCAAAATGCACAGCCACATTGACTTAACTTGTTAATAAACTGGAACTTCACACCTGCTCCCAGCAGTCCCCAAGAGGCCCTGTGAAATAGAAACACAGCTGAAATGGCCCAGGGATTGCTGGCTGATTTTTAAATCCTCAGCATTCGTGTTGGTCACACATATATTCACACTGCCAAATGAAATATATCTTTGTGCAAGAGCAAAGAGTTTGAGGTAAGCTGGTAGCTTGGCTCAGAGATGCTTTCATGCTTTTCATCCTTTCCTTCCCTTCATTTCTACTTCATGACTCTCTCTCTCATATGGAGGGGGAGAGAGAGAGAGAGAGAGAGAGGACCCAGCAATTTCAAGTGAGTCTGTGTGTGGGTTTGTAGTAATTGTCTGTCTTGAAGGCTGGGGAGTAGGCATGTGCACACATCCAGCTCTGAATACATGCTCTGGTGCCTGTTCGCCAAATCACATGTTTTCTCTTGGTGCTGCATTTCTGATGGGTACATTGAGATCTATGTTCTTCACTAAGAATTTCTCTCCTACTGCTTGGTATTTAATTTTTTTAAAGTAACCTCTAGGCCCAATGTGGCGATCAAACTCAAGACCCACAAATCAAGAGTCACATGCTCTACTGACTGAGCCAGCCAGGCACCCCCTAAAATTTTTAATCTCAGTAAGAATGGATACACTTTTTATAGCCTATACAAAAGTCTCTAAAGTAATACTATGAAAACATTCTAGAAGAATCTAAAGCAATTCCTCGGGATTAAAAGAACAAGGCCCCAGTGTTCTAGCTATTGCAAATTTGTCATTTTATGTTTTCTTATTTTATATGACTATAGAAATACATATAAAATACACCTATATTTACATATAAAATACATATATATACACAAGTGCATTTGCGTGTATTTGTACATAATCTTCGTTCCTCAAGAAGTGGCCGAGACTCTTCATCAATTTTCGTTTTATTTTCTCGCTATGATGACCATGGATCTCTGTTGTTCTGACCAGAATGTAAGATTCATGAGGAAGGAACTTGTTCGATCATTCTCTAGTATATCTCCTGTCTCTATAAAAGCACATGTTAAATACCATATTGAGGACAAAAGAAACCTAAAGACTGGCATGGAACAAATATGGCATAAAGAATAATTGCTTTTAAAGGACAATAGAGATACTTGTGTGTTGTTCTTAAGTTTGAATGTGTGTTAGAAGAACTGGGAGTTTGTCAAAAACTCAGATTCTTAGTAGGTCCCCAGAGATTTTGGTTCTGTCTATCTGGGGTAGAGCCCAGGATTTTATCAAGCAACAACCTGCCCCCCTCCTCTTCCCACAAATCATTCCGAGACAGGTAGTCTGTCGAACCACACTTTGAGAAATATCACCTTATTATCTGCTTTTTATTTCTATGTACTGAATAACAAGTATTGGAAGCTTAGTGACTTTGTTGATCTCCCCATTCTCTGCTAACATTGACGGAAGGACTTTTAAGTTTTTTTCACCTCTTTATTCCCTATATTAGAAACATAAGGGTTTGGCCAACAATCATAAAAAGAGCCTGACATTTATCGAGAGGAGCTTAAGACGAGTTGGGGCTGACTGACATCAGGAAATGAGATCAGGACACAGTGTGACTGGCCAGATTTGGGAGAGAAAGAGAACTAGTGAGTCTGCTCAGAAACAGCAAAGAGGGAGGAAATGAGATTTGAGTTAAGGGCAGACGGGGACAGGGATTGGTGGAGAGAGACCTGGACTGTGTGCTAAGACGCGTTCAGGAGGGTCTCATGACAAAAACAAGAGGAGAAGCCATCAGCTTACGGGCTTCAGGTTGAGGCAGAGAAGTGAAGCTGTGCCTTGAGTTCAGGGCATGTGGCTGGGATTCAGCCAGAAAGGATCTGGCATCCCCAAGGAATTGGAAATAAGGGAAATGGCTGGGCTAGCCTGAGTATGAAACAGGTTGGAACTAAAAAACAGGCTCTCACATCATAATTTGCCAAGTTGGATGGACTCTATGACGAGGCTGGGTAGTTCTCAGTGATCCGTCTGTGGGTGCATTGGGCTCTGAAACCTTTCGCCCTCCAGAAGAGAAGTGTTTTTATTTTTATTTATTTATTTATTTATTTATTTATTTATTTATTTATTTATTTATATTTTAAAATAGCTTGCTGATATAGAATAAAGTACAGACCAGAAGTGTGGGAGCAAGATTGTTGGAATCCAAGATTGTGATTGAAAGGCTGCCTTATAAAAAGAAAAAAAATTATTAATCTCCTTTGACCTTGGAAGTGAAACTGATAAGTAGTGAACAGGAAAATTTTGTGTGTGCGCCTCAGGTGCTTGAGCACACATATCTCAGCTCTCAAAAGGTGCTAATTGAACAGCTGAACTGGTAACTGGTGACCTCAGGACACTCTTGCCTAGAGCAGTGGGTGGGTAGACAAGATCATTTTTCAAAATGATAAAACTTACATTTTTTGCTCATTCCACTCACAACTGAAATAGTCCAGATGATTCCAGTAACTAACTGTGTGAAATTGTGTAAGAAATTTAACTTTTTGGCATATATTTTTGTTTTTCTCATTTTATAGGAAACATATAGCCATTCCAAGGATAGAGACTAACATCCATACCAAAATCACAAGAATACATTCTAGCTCTAGAATTCAATGTCTTAAATAGATTCTAAATATAAATGAAAGGCACACGTAACAGAAACGTTTATTTAGTCCTATAAGATATGATGGCTAAGAGTTTGTGCCCTCAAGGGCTTGCAGTCAAGGAAAAACAAGATAAATCCCAAACTTCGTTATGGCTCTAGAGTCCAGAACCAAGACTTAAAGTTATTTTATGTAACATTTTAATGAGAGGAAAGGGAAAATGTCTTGGACTGGATTACTAAGTAAGGAACTGACAAACACATGGAATGAATGACCACGTTTCTACTGGACACATGTATAGGAATGGCAAAAGTAGGGAGTAATAGGTCAATTACAAAACTCCCCCCAAACAAATGCCCCTCTATGTGACTTGAGCACTGAAAACAACTAGCGGTATCCTGTAGGAAGCTGATACATTCGGCACCTACTTCTTCCTTTCACAGAGAGTTTTAAGTAAAATCTCTCTTCATTTATTGTGCAAATGATCACTGCTCTCTGCTATGCACTGCGCTAGTGAGAAAAGGAGGAAACATTAAATGGGATTCCTGCCTTCAGGTAGCTCAAATGTAGAAAGCTATGGTGTGAGGTAGGAAGCTTGAAGGGCTTTACAGAGGTTCTGGTAAGGTGGGTGGTATGCAGGTTCCATAGAGAGGCTGTACCACATCCAGCTGGAAGTCAGGGGGGCTTCATGGACGAGGTGGAGGATTTGAATTGGACCTGAGGATAGACAGAATTGGAAAGAGTTTGGAGAGGTGGTATGAGCTCTAGATACAGAAATTCTAGTAGGATTGAAGGCAATGAAACAGAAAATAACAAGTTATAATTGGGGCTGAGCAATGAGTAATCTGGTTTGCTTGAGACAAATGGCTCTAAGGAAAGGCACAGTTGGAGAGAGAAGCTGAAGAAATATTTGAATAAATAAATTGACTGATGAGCAGTATTCGATTATTTACTTAGTCTAGAAACTTGATCAGCTGTACAACCAGGGGAGAGAATTTGCTGAAGAGGATTTTGTAAAAAATTGCTGAGCTTTTCTGTGTACAGTGGCAGTTGCAAGCTCAACTGATAAGAGAGGCTGGCAAGTAAGGTAGTTGAGTGAACTGAGCCCGGTGTAGGAAAGATAGCAACAGAAGGGAGATGCTCGAGGTCAATACGTCCCTGGCCTGCATGTCAGGAGGTGATTGGGACTGGGCTGAAACGTGGCTAAGGCGATGGAACACATTACTTCTGAAGATGACAGCTGCTAGGCAACTCTGGACACTTGCAGGCTTGTAGAAACCGAGGTTCAATCTGACCAAATAGTCAAGAGAAACTAGAAGCCCCTATTTTATGTTGGCAAGGAATTCAAATTTTTTAAGAAAGTAGACCTCAGCATTGTGTGGGCCAAATAAAATAGGTCTGGAGGCAGCGAGTTTGAGACCTCTGAAGATTTGCTTAGGAGCCCTTAAAGAAAGGTGGAATGGGGAAGGACTTATCCGTGAAAACAAATCAAAGCATGGCATTGCTAGGAATAGCAGGAATAGCAAAGAGCCATTTGGAAAGTCCCCAGCTTACTTGATTATTTGTTCAATGTCTGTCTCAGCAGACTATAAACACCTCGAGAGTGGAGACCCTCCCCGTCTTGCTCCCTGACACCTAGAAGAGTGCCTAACATAACACAGGCATGAAAATAAATATTTACTGAATGGACATTATTCTTAGAAATGCATCCTTAAGGCTAATGAGAAGACCTAGATTCTGTTTTTTATATTGATGAGAATAATTATATTAATGACTTGTAATTTTATCACATCGATATGTTAGTAAATATATCATTTTTGTTTTTAGCAGAATCTTTTCATATACATTATTACAAAATCCTCAGAGTTCATAACCTATGTGGAATCTCTAAAATAATTGTGATCATTATATTCCTCTAATCAAAATGCTTCAATGATCCCTGTCACCTACTGAATAAAGTCTAAACTCAACATGATTCAAAGTTACTTCCATGATCTGGCTCTTAAATGTTTCCTTAGTTCTACCTTTTCTTTCTCTCTTCCAATCTTGGGTTAAGTGAGTAGGAAAGTGGCTTTTGGTTGCTGAGAAGAATCATTAGGGGATTTTTGGTTCTGAGAAGAATTATTAGGGGACACTGTTCATATTTTATAGTGGTCGCGGAGACACACTGAACACCAGGGCATAGGATATGTTACCAGTTGCCAAAGAATCATGTGAAAATGGGCCAAGAACCCGTGATTGGGTTCAAGGCTGCCATCCTTGGTACCTCTGTATCATTGGCATTTCAACCTTGAGTTGTGCTTAGTTGCCCTTTGTAGGTATAGGACCTAATAGATAGGCACAAAAGAATTTTAAATGGTTTGTTAATATCCAGAGTTTGCTTTATCAAACACTTTTTTTCCTGGTTTTTCTGGTTAAATATTCTATTATGCTTGTGAATGTTGCAGGCAATATTCACATAATGAGCGCTTTCTAAAAGTACTTTTTTATTTCTAGATGTTCTTTTACCCATTTTATTCTATGTTTAGAGTAGTGTTTCTCAAACTGCAGACTAAGGAACACTTACATTAGAATAACCCAGACTGTTGAAAACAGATTTCTGGAACATACCATAGGTATGTGCTGAATATAAATCTCTTGGGGAAGGGCACAAGGTTCTGCCTTTATTATGAAGCTGCTCAGAGGCTCAGTCAGTTAAGGTGGCTTAGTTAGTTAAGCATCCAACTCTTGATTTACTCAGGTCATGATCTCAGGGTCGTGAGATGGAGCCCTGGGTCAGGCTCTGCCCTCATTGGGGAGTTGGCTTGAGATTCTCTCTCTCCCTCTCCCTCTGCCCCTCCCTGACTCACACAGGTGTGGTCTCTCTCTCTCTCTAAAATAAATAAATACATCTTTAAACAAATAATAAAACTGTTCAAGTGATCTGAATGCATATGAAATTTAAGAAGCCCTCTTTGAGGGTACGTGGTCAGCCTAGAAGTGGCACCATTTATTATCAGTGGGTGGTCCTCCTTTTTTTCTTCCCCTATACTAGTGTGGAGCTAGCGCCACAAAAATGCTACCCCCTGGAAGTTTGGCTGGGGAGTGTCAGTACAAACACCTGCATACCAGATGGGCACATCTGTTCAGCTGGTACTACTGACCCAACTTTGGCCCATGTCACGTACCACTCGCTTAATTTGGAGTGAATTGAAAGGAAGATGAGGATTTCACACTGATGTCTTCAGCACATCAGTCATTTTCCTTTCTTTTTTGTTCTTCTCTTTTTTTCTTTCCTACTTATCTTGACTTGCAGTCATTTTCTTTTTCATGAACAAGAATTGCAGGGATATTGAATACCAATAAGTAAATAACTCATCTAGCTAAAGGCATTGCTGTGTGAGTATAAGTCACTTTATTCAGAAAGACTCAAGAAGGTGGTGGTGCTATTGGCAGGGGTAGACTTTTTATTTATTTATTTTTAATGGATCCAGTTTTCTATTAAAGCCACCTAACAATTTAAGGTTTATCAATTACTGAGTGTAAAAGTACGTATAGCTACACTAAAGTAGGATCTGAAGAAAAAAGAATTACAAATTTTTTCTTTTTTTTTTTTCCTATGCAAGTGACCTACGTATCAAATAGATGGTTAATCTCATCTACCAAAATGAGATACCAGGAAAAGTTCATATAACCTTTCAGCTAGGCATGTGTGAGATACATCTAGCTCTCTTTTCTCCTTTCTTTCTTTCTTTCTTTCCCTTTCTTTCTTTCTTTCTTTCCCTTTCTTTCTTTCTTTCTTTCCCTTTCTTTCTTTCTTTCTTTTTCTTTCTTTCTTTCTTTCTTTCTTTCTTTCTTTCTTTCTTTCTTTCTTTCTTTCTTTCTTTCTCTCTCTCTCTCTCTCTCTATCTCTCTCTCTCTTTCTTTCTTTCTTTCTTTCTTTCTTTCTTTCTTTCCTTCCTTCCTTCCTTCCTTCCTTCCTTCCTTCCTTCCTTCCTTCCTTCCTTTCTTCCTTCCTTCCCTGTAGTTTCCCCTCTTACATTCTTTTTCCTGCTAGATCTAGAGGAAAGAATATTGCATTACAGGATAGAAGGAAAGAATAACAGTGTGTTGCTGGAGTCACAGGGAGCCAGGAAACAGTCCATTAGAGATGGGTCAGAAGTCATAGCTCATGGATAGAGGGTAGGGAACTGGGGGTATGTCGTTTAGCTCTAAAGAAAAGGCTGCCTACTGTTTTAATATAGGGGCAGGGGGAAGAAGTTTCCACAAGGTTTTTTAAAAAAGACCATGATAAAACTTTCTGACAATTAGAACAAATGATGACAATGGCAGCATATACATACAGAGATAAAGATACAGTTTAGAGCTTTTCTTATAGTATTCAAGGCATTCTGCTAAGTGTTTTGACTACATCAGCACACTGAACTACATAAAAACCCTGCAAGGCAGGACTCCTCCTATTTTATAGATGAGTAAACTGAGGCTTATATAGGTTAGTTATCTCATCCAAGACTACCCAGTGGCAGAGCCAGAACGTGAGTTCAAGTAGTCTAGCCTCAGACTTTACAGACTTGACACTCTTCACCTTGGTAACTGCTGGAAAATGCAGCAGGGAGAAGTACTAGTTGCTAGGGGTTAGTGAATTCTGCTAAATAAAGAGGACTTGGAAACATCTCAAAGAAAAAGCAGTTTAATTACTAATCAGGACTGGCCAAATCTGGATTGTCATTAAAAAAAGAAAAGAAAAGAAAAAAGCTCTGCATTATACCATCATATGGTCCAATCTGCCCTTGCTAGAAGATGTGGGGGTGGGAAGAAGCAGAAACGGTCAAATTATTTGCATGAGATCTGTGCTGGTTTTGTCAAACAATGTTGCTTTAAAACTCAGCTGGCAGAAGAATGTGCTGAATAAAGCTGAATAGACCTGAAAGATATCCATCAAGTCTGTCTGCTGTTGAAACTCAGCAGAATATGGTTGCAGTCCATCTCCCCTCCTTGCTAAACAGGGATGAAACTGCTGAGCATTTGCCAGTCACACGGAAAATGCCTCTTAAAGAGGCAGAGCTTGGCTGACCTCTTGGCCCTTCCAGGGGACTGGGTCCAAGCGCAGAACTCGAGCTGTTCTTCTACTCCCAGCAGTACTGCCCTCTGCGGCCAGTTCATCGTGGCTTTGGAACAGTGGCAAGGGAGCAGGCATATTAAGTGAGCAGTTAGCCATTCTTCAATGCTGCGTTGCCTAAGCTGATTTTGCAGTCTTTACAATAGACCCAGCTACAGAACTGCCGCAGGAATTTCCTGTTTGGAATCCTTTTATTCTTGCCACAGCAAAACCTCTCAGAAATCTGTCCCGTGCTTGCCAGGTATGGCGAGATTAAATAATGCCAGGCTGACACTGTATTCCTTGAAGTTCAGTCAAAGGATTTTATTATCTCCCAGCACAGATTGGGGCAAACACAACTGCTCATATCTGGCACATGTGTCGTTTTGTCTGGTTCCTTTGCTAGGGACAGGAATATCTTTCAGGAATACGCTTTAACAGTAGTTTCAAGGATGAGAAGTAGCACCAGCCTTGTCTTGTCTTTTTTCTTTCCCAGATTTTTATGTTTCCTCCTTTCCCAACATGTTCTTGACCGTTTCCCTTTTCCTTTTCCATCCCCACTCCCATTTCCTTCTTTTCTGATATCAGAATTTTGGAACAACAGGAAAAAAGAAAATCTAAGGCATTGCACAGCAATACAGGAATCAATCTCGGTGGAAAACATTCTTTAAGAATGAGAGTGAGTTTTCATTATTCAGTCCTCAGAGTTGTACGTTGAGTTCACCCGTGTCGGGAAACTTTAAATAAAAAAAAAACAGAATCCTTTCTACGTCACAGGATTATATGAGGAATAAATGAAGTTGTGCATGGGAAAGCATTAAGTTCAGTATTTAGCACAGAGGAGGTGTTCAAGAAAGGTTAATTTCCTACTTCCCTTTTCCCTTTTCTGGGTCTTAAAACTCCTGAAGGAATGATTTTGTTTTGATCCTTTAAAAACAGTAAGTTGAGAACAGAATGCTAAGAAAAGAATTACGTAGAGTTTATCAGAGTTGACACAAACATGAATATATATGTATATAGTAGCTTACAAATAAAAATTTATAATTGCAGTGTGGTGCCCTGTTAACAGGCATACCTCTTTATCAGAGCATTAGTGACCCTCAGGGCTAGACTATTGCTAAGGTTTTATTTGACGTCTGACCATGGAACTCACCAGGGATTAGTTTTCTCTGTTTTAGAAAAAGCCTCGCGGATTATGTAAAAGCCAAACCTGAATTCCTATGCTGGGGAAAGAGGTGATGGGAAGGCAAGGGAAACAGGAAGGGAAAGAACCCTTGTTTTGCATCATATTTCATATCTGTTTCTAGTGCTTTCATGGCTCTCAACACAAATGCCACTGGGATCTGTAAGCCAATCAGAGGTTCTGGTTTCTTTCTCCTATTATAGAAAGTTCTTGTATCATCTCTTTGTAGAAGATGAAGCTCTTCACGGAGTCCAAACCGGAATCCACAGTTCTGAACTATGTGGCATTCTTGGATGGAAGTGAAAAAAATGAAACTAGCTTTTGAATTATTGGTTTGTGTGATTCAAAGTAGGTAAAGCAGTCATACACAATATACAAACAATTGGGTGTGGCTATTGTTCTAATAAGTCCTTGTTTACCAAATCCATTGGCAAGTCAGCTTTGGCCAGGGGGCTGTGGTGTAGAGTTCCTGCTCCAGCTGCCGTCCCATGACGTGGAGAAGCAGTTACACTGGACTCTCGTCCTCGACCCAGTAGAACACAGGAGCTCTATTGCATTTGCAGTGGTCCAGTGACTCTATCGATGACTCAGCACAGAAATGGCAAATGGGCTTTCTCTCCTCTGTCACTTTAAACCCTTGGTAGAGAATGCTCGTACAATTGTGTTGAGAAGAATTCTGAGGTCGTGTCTCGGCTAAATAGAGAAATATGCCATAACCAATCAGCAATGTTTAAAACAGGCACCGAGGGGGATGTAGCAGCAGACGTCATGTTCCTGTCATTTCTCTTGTGGCATACAGGATCGGCATGGCCTGATCCCCCTTCATAGACTGAAACATTTGGCTCTAGTGCCTCAAAAGGTTTTTCTAGCTTGATGTTTTTCCAAGAGCCAAGTTTGGCTAAGGTGTCACTCAATGCAATTGCTCATTTTTTTCAATTCTTTTTTAGTATAGAAGTGATAAGATCATTGAAAATATTTTATTAGGTAGAATTAATCAGGATGTCAGGCTAACTCATTTTATGAAATACTCAGATGAGATACCTCTTACTTTTTGGTATGCTGGAAGTGGATGGCAAAGTAGAACTACATTTTTTAAAAGTCTTCCTTTAGCTCTCATTCCTTTTGTACATGTATTTACCTAGTTAGTGGTGTACTCTCACTAACCTTTCTAGTTATTACTATTATTTTTTTCCTTTCCTGGAGAAGGCCAGCGCCATCTTGAAAGCCACCAGGAAGAGTAACGATACCAAGTAAGCTGTTTGAGAATCCCGCCCACAGACACCCAAACACTAGATGCAGCTGTGCAATAAAACAGATGGTGCTTCTCGAAAACATAGGCGTTGGGAGGCAGTAGGCAGCTGTTAAAACTGGATTCCCATCGTTCAGAATTCAAAGGGAAGGGGATTTTAACCATTAGTTTCTCCCACTTAATATTTAATTACCCTCAGAAGAAAAGGAACTTCTCTTCAGAATTCCTTAGGACTCATACCCAAAGTTCCACCAAACGTGTTTATTGCAGTTGTCTCAACAGTAGCTGTGTGGGCAGAGGGTGCAGGAAAAGTACATCCACGCTTCCTTCTAGTTGGAGTTTGGTTTTAACCAGCTCCATAATCAGTTGTCTTATTGACCCTTCTCTAAAAAAGTAAATAAATTAAAAAATATGTATTAAGGGGGCACCCGGGTGGCTCAGTCATTAAGTGTCTGCCTGCGGCTCAGGTCATGATATCAGGGTCCTGGGTTGGAGCCCCGCATGGGCTCCCTGCTCCGCGGGAAGCCTGCTTCTCCCTCTCCCACTCCCCCTGCTTGTGTTCCCTCTCTCGCTGTGTCTCTCTCTGTCAAATAAATAAATAAAATCTTTTAAAAAAAGTATTAAAATAATTTTGAACATTTTCTTATGAATTAGATTAGAACTTTATCTCTTATCAAAGAATGAGGTATGAAAGAATGGGAAAAATGATGGAGACAGAAAAAAGAAAAAGAAAAGGTTGAGGCAGGGGTTCTTATCCTAGGCTAGCCTCAGAGAGAATTTTATCAGTTACCTGCAACTGTATGCAAAAGTTTGCATTTGTGTGTGTGTGTGTGTGTGTGTGTGTGTGTGTGTGTGTATGCACACATGTGGAGTTTATTATGGAGATAAATATTAGCGTGTCAACTGAAAAGGACTGCTATGGAGATTGAATTCTTATCCAGAGAGGGCATCATGAAGAAGTTCTGGAATGGCAGAGTCTGGTCTGAGGCCTGGGGAAGGTAAGGACCAAAGAAAAATGGATATTAATTAAGAAAAATATTATGTACATCACAAGTTTGCCCAGGGGCAGCCCTGATCCTAGCCACACAATTACTGGTCCCGGAACCAAGGAGGAATCATGGCAGCCAAGGCAGGCTTTTCTTGGGAATCAGTGACATATGACTGCTTCCTTCTTCTCCGTTGTTAAGCTAACAGCTGGTGTGCCCTGGAGAGGGCCTGACAGTGAACGATAACCCAAGGACAAGGAACCAGCTGAAAGCCAGCTTGGCTGCAAATTAGAGTATAATGGCAGAGTGGCTTCTGCTGAGAAGCGATTTGTATCAGAGCCCACCGACAATGCACATTCTGTTGGACGGGCATTTGTAAGAGAAGGAAACCAGAAATATTTCATTTCTAAATAATTTAGAAGAGGATTCACCAAAGGAAGAAAGGGAGAGAAGATAGGGAATCCCTGATATCTGTTTTTAGGTTATACTACATAGAATACTCATTTTCCTACTCCAAGGGGTAGATCCCTATCAAATTCACCTCCATATACTTGCTCATTGCCCCTCCTTCTGTACTCCCATAGTACTCTGCGCATAACTTTATTATGAACCATATAAATACAGTGCTTAGACAAATATTTGATTAAATTGTGTGTTTACAGTGCTTAGGTATGTTTTCCCAACGATCAGTTTACTATGGCTTTCACATCAACACTCCAGCATTCTAAGAATACACACACACACACACACACACAATATACTTTTAATTACATACATGTATCTTTAATTGTTTTAAGAAATCTTTAATTGTTTCCAGAAATAACTGAACCTCGTGGAAGAACCCTGATAATGTGAAACATCAGAGGAGAGATCCAATAAGAGCTCAGTGAAATTCTCTGATAACGAAGACAAAATCCCGAAGAAAGAAAACAGAAAGGTAAGAAGAAACAATAGGATTCATGAAATAATAATCAACTAAGAACAGGGAGGAACATAACAGAGGAACAGATGTTATAGCTATCAGCAAGATAACACGTTATATTCGGTATAAGATAAACACATCTAATGAACAGAACTCTTTTGTTAAGGTAACTACGAAGACCTGCTAGCACGGCATATAGATACATGGGAAATTTTGATGGTTGATATGCTCTGTTTTTCTCTTCCATCTGATGATGGGTTTCATGGGAGTAGAGACTGTATCTTATTCCTTTGACAAACTCCAGTGCTTAGTTCAGCATTCATCACACAGAGATGGATAAATATTTGTAAAAAAAATAAGTCTGTCTGAGACATAAGATTCTTTGTAATCAGTCTGATCTTATCCATAGTTCCTATTTTTCCACTTCTCTCTATTCATCCTCCTGCCATACTCATCTCTGTCTCCTGAAGCCATGCTAGAATGCCTTCTCTTCTTTTCTTTGCCTTCCCCAGAATGCTTGATACACACTTACGGTTCAGCACAGCTTACATCCCAGATGCTCCATGAGGTCTCATCTGTCTGCTCTTTGTATATTGATTCCCTTCTTCTCTAAATTGGAACCCAAAATGTTCATTTCTCATTGACTATTTCACTTGTTCAAGGCTCATTTCCTTGCCTAGACTACATGCTCTTTGTCAGAAGGAACCATAATTCCAAAGAAAGTGAATGTCTGTATTTCCCATGTTGCCAGGGAAAGACCAGACAATTCTTAGGCAGAGACATGCTTGCAGGGTAGCGAGCATTTCTGGGAAGGAGGAGGAATCTAATGTCATGGCAGAAGTGATGTATAAAGGACCTGAGCATGGCAGGTGGATGGGCATCTAGACTCAGAGGTTTTCCCAGACTTCGGGGTAGTTTCACCATTTGCAGGAGCTCACCTCAACGGAAGATTTGATAAAGCAGGAGGCTGGGCCCCTGGATCTAGTGTGCTTACTGAGGATCGCACACTTGGCTAAGCTTTCCCATTCATTTCCTATTTCAGCAGCTGTAGTCTCAGAGTCTACATATTGAAATTAGATCGGTTTCTTTTACGTGGTTACAACCATTAGCTGCTCTTTCTCTCTAGGGCATAAGTCAGTAGCAGGTAAATAAATAGTGGCATAGAGATTTAGTTAGTGTTCTGTCATTAGCACGCTCCTCTCTTACTGTCTCTGCTTTTAAGTAGAGCTTAAAATAAGAACAAAATTGTTCCTATATTGTCATCTAGCATTTACCGATTTGACAGCATTTTCAGTACATGGGATACAAAAATAAAAGCTCTGATCTATGTAGTGTGCTAGCTTGTTAGGTTTTTTCCTACGGTTTTTCAAAGTAATTCAGTTATAACACCAGTCAATAGATTAGTGTTCAGTAAAAAGAGAGGGGAAAAATGTATTTCTATCTTTGTCAATAAAAAAAACAAAAACCCAAAACTACAAACTTGCTATGTAAATTCTAACCCTTCTGTCCTTGTAAACTCTACTTTGGGACTAAGGAGACTTTTCTTTCCTGAAATTGTAGAATATTTTTGTATAGCTACGCAATGATGTAGTGTTCTTTAACCTTGTTTTCCATAAAACCATCTAATAGCCTATTGGAATAATAAAGAAAGGCAAGATTCAAGATCTATCTCAGTCTGATAGGATTGTTCTATGTGGCAGTGGTTTACTAATAGCTTTATTATTCAACCATGTAAGCAAAAGAAAGCACTACAGCTTAGAGAGAACTCAGACAGATCTGCTTTCACCATGTAACTAAACCAGTGTGTAGAAACAAGTAATTAAAAGGACACAAAGCCCGTAATCAATTGCGCACTGGTTATCTTTGATTGCTCTTGCAAAGGACAAATTACACACAAGGCTGTTGCAAGCCTAAAGAAAAAGAGGTTCTATTATCTTCTTTTTGAAATCATTTCTCTGCAAAGACAAGGGCGTCCCTATTCCAGATCTCTTGGTTTAATTAAAAGGACACAAACATCAGATGATGTCGCAGCATATTGAATGTTTCCCTGTCAGGGCAATGGAGTGAAAGAAGGCAGGGAGGGGAAGTGGGGAACGGGTGGGGGGGGGTTGGAAGAATTTCTTTTCCATAAAGGCTTGCCTTTTTCACTCTGACCATCTGTTTTCTCATGGTGAAAAGCCCCATTGCTGGTATCCTGGCATAGCTTTGCATGTCTTTGTGCTTGAGGGACATTCAATCTTGCATCTGATACACGCTGATCCGTGACACTTCCTAACAAATGAGGCTTTGTTCAAACAAAGAGACTCCCTGATAGGAACTGTAAACTTGGAGCTTGATATCCTGTAGGCAAGGACTGAACTGGCGCAGGAAATTCCCTTTGCAGTGCAACAGAGCCCAGGGAGGTTACCCGCCCCCTGCAACCCATGCACGCAGATGCTCTTTCAGATCTTCCCAGAACTCTTCTCCTCTCTGTCTTCTCTTCAGAGATGGCAGCTCTTGGAGCACAGTTGCATTTGGACCCGAGAATGCGCCCCATCTCCATTACAGGCTGAAGCTCACTCCCAGAGATAATGGCACTTATCTGTATAGCTTCTTCATTTTACAAAGCATTTTCACCGTCATTAATCCATTCGATACAATAACCTTATAAGGCCCAGTCCAAATGTGATCGTTTCCAAGAGAACAATTTTGTAAATACGGATGCCAATTCCTCCTTGTCTCTTTTTAATTCCTTCTATGCCCTCTCTCGATTTCTCTCTTCTCTTCTCTTCCTTTTTATTCCCCCAACTCGTGACCTTGAACTTGAGGTTTATCACTTCGAAACCATCCATCTTTTCATCATATGATGTCTCCGTAGTCCCTTGACACTTGGATTTAGCTGTGCAAATTTGTAAATGTATAACGAGCTGAAGATGGATTTTGTTTTGGAGCGGGTGGCAGAAAAGACCTCAGCTCAGGAAAACAGGACTTGCTCTTTCTAGCTGTGATTTAGAACCTTGTTAGAATGTAATTAAGTATCCTTAGAAAGACTCTCCCCTCCCCCCCCCCCTTTAACGTGTTGTTTCCTCTCCTTGGCAAACTCCTACACACTCACTGAACACGGAGCTGAGAGGGGGCTTCTCCTGCAGGCTGTGCCTCCTTCCTCTAGGCAGTTAATTGGTGCTTCCTTTGTGTTCTCCACCGCTTTCCTTCCAACTCAGCCGCAGTGTAACACATTGTAGCCTGAGCTATTTGTTTATGTATCTATCTCCCCTACTAAGCTGTGAACCACAGGGCTGGAATTGTTTATTTATTATTCATCCTTGTATATTTCCGGTATTTTATGAAGTGCCTGACCCATAATAGGCTCCCAGTAACAGTATGTTGAATAAATAAATTGTGTTGGTGAAACACTGATAGAGCTGGGAGGAAAGAAGCAGGAAAATAGGGCAAAAAAGGGAAAACTGACTTCATTACACACATCTATAAATTTTTCCTTGGCCTGGACCTGTCATCTCGTTTTCTGCTTCCCACCATTTCAACAATGTGAAGCAGTGTGTGATTCAGGAATTATCTTAGACCTAGTTTCTCAGTTTTCTGGATCAGTACTTTTTTACAAAGATGCTTGAATTGCAGAGAACTTAAGTAACCTTTCAAAAATTCTGTCTTTGATTACTTAGTGGACCTATTACCAAATATAAAGATTTTTGGCCCAATAAGGCCCTGGATTTACAGGAAAGAAAACTTGTCCTGTGGAATACTTCTTTAACATGAAAATTTTTAGGGATGGCAGTGAGCTGCAGAAGGGAAAGTGGCTATGTAGCCCTTCAATCTCACTTTGCAACTGGTTTGTCAATCACTTAGAAGTTCTTTAGTGTTTCTGAACCTTGATTTCTCTAGCTGTGAAATAAGAATATTAACTCTAGCATGCCTCAATGAGATTTTATGAGGATTAACTAAATGTGGTTGTAAACCATTTTGGGGGCATCAAATACTGGATAAAATAATTGATATTCATAATTTTGAGACTGGAGAGGATTTCAAAGGGTGACGGTGTGAGGCAAGTTGCCTTTGCATTGCATTTTTAAAGGGAGTGGCTCAAGCTCATTTTGTTCCTTTTCTAATCTCTTTTCCTTATATGCTGGTAAAGATATAACAGAAACTTGATTAATTAAAGTTTGGTAGCATATTGGAATTTATTTGAAAATAACTTCTAAGAGTAATAACGGTCAGTAGTCAAAGGGTAGAGTAACCGTACTTGCCTTGTTGCTGCAATCACTTTGAATGTTAACCCTGTAAAACACAGGAAAGGTTCACAAAGACAGTAGAGACAAACCCTTTGGCTGCTGGCATCCAGTTACTCATTCAATCAAAGGTAACCGATAGTTGAATCCATGAGCGATTATCAAAATATGAAGCTTTCATTGCTGCTCTTATTCAAAGTGAGGTAGAAAAAGGCAGCAACACTTGGCGGTGAGCATAGCTTTTATATGTGGAGAAGTTGAATCACTACGTTGTACACCTGAAACTAAGGTGACATCGTGGGTCAACTATACTCAAATGAAACAAATAAATTAAATTAAAAAAAAAAAGAAAAGAAAGCGAATGGACTTAGAATTTGGGGCTTAACTTATTGAAGTTCCAGAAACAACCTCCAGAGTTGTTTCTTAAGGATTACACCATGGAATCATAAAATTAGTTTATTATCCCAGGGGAGTGGGAATGATAAGTTTAATGTGTTTGATTCTGCTTAAAGCAATGGCTTACATGAATATAGTGCTGGCTTTTCATTTGAGTTCTCTGTTCTGTATTACTGCATTTGGTGCTCTGAAATTCCCCATTAAGGAGAGAGGGGAGGTGCTAATCACGCTAAGGTTATTAATAAGTAACCCACCCTGGACAACTTTTTGCCTTGGTATCAGTGGGGCTCTGTGTTTTGATTAAGCTGTCAAATTTTCCAATGTGTTTATCACATGTGGAAGGTTCATTTGTTTGTCTGTTTGTTTGTTTTAATTTAACAAATGGCACTAGGAGAACAATTTTCCCAGTGTTTTCAAAAGAAATACTGGTTTTCCTTTCAAACTATTTTTCAGATTCCTTTCCTCTTTTCCATTTTCACTGTCAGCCCTGAAGGTCAAATCCTCCTTCTTTGACTTACTAGAGCAGACTTTACTTAAAATCCCTTTGGGAATGTTAAAAATACTGACACGTGAATTGGAATCTCAGAGACCCTGATGTAATTTGTCGGGGATGTGCCCTGCCTGGTGGGATATGGGGAGTGCCCTGGTTGATTCTCAAGTGTGGCAGGGAGTGGAACCAGTGACCAATGGCCATGAGCTCTCCTCTGTCCAGTCCATCCTGAGAACCTCTCACTTAGATTATATATTTAAGAACCACTCACTTAGATCTCACTTACAGTGACTGGCTCCTCCTGGGTCTTACCAAAATTACATCTCACCTCCACTTTTCCTTTCCTTATTTCCTCTTCCTAATATAGATATTTCATCTTACATAGTTTGAAGCTAGAAGTGGAATCACTGGAAAATATCATAAAATTCCAGTGCTAGGTAATATTTCCCAGTGCTTTAATCATTTTACACATTCAGAAATTCTAAAACTTCTACATTGCTGAGTTCTAAAACTCTTTGACCTAGCATTTAATATTCTTCAACATTTGTTTTAACTCCAATGAGTTAACATACAGTGTTATATTAGTTTCGGGTGTACAATATAGTGATTCGACACTTCCATACATCACCTGGTCATTCTTCAACATTTTTAAACCTCATTTGACCTCTCCGGTGTCACCTACCACTACTACTTTTTCTTTATCCCATACCTGACCAAACTGAGCTACTTGCTTGGCCCACAGTGTGTCTCATATCCTTCTGTTTGTGCCTCTCTTCTCACTTTTCTTCCTACTGAGAATGCCTTGAACCAGCTCCACTTATTTTAGTACAAATTATCCCTCATATGTCAATCAATATGCCACTTTCTTGAATAAGACTTTTCAGTTTTGATGAAAATGGGTGTAATTTCCTCCTTTTTTCAACTCCGTAACAGTTTTACTTCCATATCTTATAGTTTGCTCTATGATTATCTATATATTTTATTCTATTCCCTCCCTTTCTTCCATTTTACTGACAAGTCCTCAAGGGCCAAAGTAAAATATGAATAAAGCTCAAATCCTGGTTTTACCTCTTACTAGATGTGTGACCTTTAGCAAATTATTTTCCTCTGGGAGATACAATACCACCTTCTCATAGGCTTGTGGGGAAAATTAAATGAATTAATGCCCAGAATGTACTTAGAACAGTGTACTGGTAAAGGTGAGCACCCAGTAAATGTTAGCTATTGTCAGTCACTTGCTTTATCTTCACAGAGACTAGGTCAGGATCTTGCACATTTTAGGCACTGAAAATATTTGTCAAATGTACTAAATTCTTTGGAGCTTGAAAAGATCCCAAATACCCAAACTATAAATATTTGATAACTGATAACCTTCAAGTCATTTTTACAGCTACTTGAAGGAGCATGTGGGCCAAAGTAACCTGATATTTTGTTTGAAAAAATGGAAAACATAATTTCTGACAGGTTTGGTACCTTGTGGTGAAACTCTTCAGTCCCACAGTTAGTATTAGAGAATCACCTCTATGAGATGCCAACGCTGTCAATCAGAGTGATTTACTGCATACTCAATTCCACAGACATTTAAAAAAAATAGCTGAATATCCAAAAGCCATTGAAATTCTTCAGCTTAAAACAGCTATGTGCAAAGAAACTAAACAGGCATAATTATGTATTCTGAGAGCAAATTTCTCAATATAGATTCCATTTAATAATATACACTTCCCAGGTCTTTGGAGATAAAGACTATAAATATAAGTGTCAGACTTAACCAATAAATATTTTAACACCAGCACACCCTCACCTCACATGCATTTATGTCTCAGATGCCATAAAACAGAACTGACCTTTTGTTTTTCAAGACAGAGAAAAAGAATAAACAAAATGATGAAGCCAATGTCAAGTGTGGCTATACGACCAGTGATCGGGGCTTTACCTCTCCCATGCTGACTTTTGAAGTGTTTGAAGTAACTTTTTTTGAAATTAATAATTAATCTTTTCAAGGTGTTCTTTTTGCAAGCAGCGAGGGCAGTCAATGTTAAAGGAAAAAAGATAAGAGTAGAGGACAAGGGCTGCCCGGCAAGGTGTTTCCAAGGGAGCAAGACACTGCCTGAAATGGACTGCTCGGGCCTTGTCCCCTAGAACGTTAATGTGGCCTTTGTCTTAGGACACTTCCCAGGAAACGCTGCCAAAGAATTAATTC